>NC_091877.1:627730-941596 GCF_019399895.1 Cardiocondyla obscurior
AATGCTCAGAAAAAGGGCAAGCATAAATTCGATAATAAATTTATGAAAGATTCTTTATCTGAGACTATAATAGAGAATACTGCAAATAACGACGAGAAAACTAGAATTAAACTAAAAGCGAATCAATTAGAAAATGAATTAAAGACCGTTGCTTTAGAATGGAAATTGTCGCGAAACATGGAAGAATGTGGATGTTCTACAACATTCGATGCTTTTAATAAAAAGGTATAATTGTTAAATACATTGTAAGTAAGTTGTTTCCCAAAGTTATTCAATCATCTTATTTGTAACTATATTATTTCAGCATCATTGTTGGTCCTGCGGTGATGTATTATGTACAAGATGCATGGCGACACACACAAAATTACCTGGACATCTGTCACAGCGTGCCGTGCCTACATGCAAATCATGTTATCAAAGCTTCAGTATATCTGCCACTAGTCCTTAATACATTTTATTTAATATAGATTTATGCTTATAATCTATATTTCTACATTGAAAAGCAGATGTGACATTTGCTGCGACGAGCGGCTGGCGTACGTGACTTCCTCTCTCTCGCCCGCCGAGTACGGAGAGGTGTAGTAGGCCGCGTTCCCCCTCAATCCTCTGTAACCGGTGCTCCGCAACACATCTACGCGTGCGCTTCGTGTGAGATTCGATGCACACCACACCAAGATCACGTACGCTAGCCGCTGTCGTAGCACCACGAAACGCCATTCCTGACGGTGAGTATATGTTACATGACACTAGCGTGGTGTGCGTACACATACACGCACCTTTTGAACAAAACAATGAAAAATCGTAGTATGTGTTAGGTAATATTATATTATTCAATTTTCATATATTTAGTTTTTCTATATTTCTTTGAATTTCATAATTTTTTCGCATAATTGATCAATACAAACAACGTAGTACCTGATTATAATATGCATGGATACGGACTTATTTCTAATTTAAATAACTCATTAACACATTAATAATAGTTCGTAAATATTACACCAAACAATTAATAATAACAAATCATTTATTATCAACTACTATGGTACGGTTAATAAACGCCGTACAAGTTTTACGTCTATGGCTTAAAAAAAGCTATGTCGTCAATTATATTATTATTTTTATAACTGTTACGAGAAATTATACATATGCATGTAGATTTAAAAAATACAGACCTTATCTTGTTTTTATTGCAATTAAATTAGGACTCTGCCATAGTAATTGAAGAATATAGTAATCATTAAACAGTATTAAATCTGTTTAACATTACATTAGAACGTAAATTACATATGCCTTGCATTCACATATACTACATTCATAATTCTTTGATTTCTTTACTATTTCTTATTAATTTTTTGCGTTAAAATATTAAATATTAAATATATAAACTGAATAAAATGCTATTTTATAACGCTACAATATTTAACGACGTTGTAGCTAAAAACACATAAATACTGTATCTTTAAGGCGTTGTTTATTTTAAAGGAAAACACTCCACATTGCAAATTTTTGAGTACACCATACATCACTCGATACACAAAAACATAATCTGAGAATATTTTTCTCAAATATACTAATAAGATTTCATATAAGATATCAAATGTCAATATTCTTAGACGAATAATTAAATATCGATCGCACTGCAGTGACTGAAGTTGCTAGTGACTGGTAACCCTACTATCCACAATGGCAAGTGTAATGTGGAATGTGACAGTATTACATAAATATCTTAACGCAATCATTTTATTAAACTTTTAAAAAATTATTTTTCCTATTCTTTATTTGGTTTTCTTCGTCGTGGTCCTTCGCTACTGAGTATATCCTGCAAATTATGTATGTGCTTTCATATAATGAAGAACGATTTATAACAAAAAAAAAAAAAAAAAAGAAAAACCACTATACATACAACAAAATAAAATAAATTATAATTCTCGCTATAAAATAAATACTTAAAATTGCACTAACCTTATCAATATCTATTATTTCTTCTGTTCCAGTTTCTTTCTCTGTATCTTCTATTTCTTCTACAATAGGTTTTTGTTCAGCAGGCTCAGGACTTAAAGATTGTTGATTTTCGTCTTCTACAGTATCGTAGAGATCATCAATCATTCCTAATGGTTTTTCGTCCTCTTCTTTAAATTCTTTATCCTAAGATATTGAAAACAATATTAAAGTTTATAGTAATTTTTAAATAATTATTTTCAAATATTTGTATATATAGAGTAGCAGTACACAATAGATAGCTAATATTCTAGTTAAAAGACATCTAATGTTATTAAAATTACTTTAGGGCTTCTATATATTTGTAACAATAATCTATTTTTTGCGTAAAAATACTTAAACAATTTTACTTTGACCAGATGTTATACCTCTGTAAAACAGCAAAAATACATTATCAGTATTACTGGTATTGCAGTTAGTAACAAATATACTGCCCACATCCATGGATGGTCTTCAGTAAATTTCGCGATTCGGCTCCATATACTCAGCTGTATGAAATAATCAATTCAAATCATAAAATGCTATACATTACAAGCATACAAAAAGTTTTAATTATATGCGCGAAGTACATAAAGTTTTAACTATCAAAATAAAATCGTATCAAAATTGGTGTACATTTACATGTAATTCTATCTTTAAAAAGCTGTTACATCGACTCGAATTAACTGCTACCGCTTATTCTCGATATTTATTTCGCCTGACTTACTAACAAAGAAAGGAATATATGTATGTATATTATTAGCGCTTATACGTGCAATAATATATTTTAATATGTTACTAAGCAAGTACTTTCAATATTTAGTTCAACTTTTATTTTTTGTATCTACACCAATATTGTACCTCACACGCTCGTTTGCACAGATACCAGATGTAAGCTACAACTGGTATCGCGCAATATAAAAAATATAATGCCCACCATCCAGGCTTATAATTCAACGCTTTCATCGTTCGACCCCACAAAGAATCCTGCATGTTATAATTAGCATACTAAAAAATTATTTGTCCATTTTCGAGAGTTAATTTTTAAATTTGAAAAATCGAACGATTTTCACATGTATATTATATTTTTACGTGTTTCTATTAAATTAATGTTTAATTATAAAGAATATAAAAAAAATGTTAAGTTAAGAAAAAATACTTACGTTTTCTTCAGCAATTTTAACTCGTCGTATTTCAAACGTATCATCTGCCCATTTCTTTGCAATTTTTTCATCATCTGTTACAATTATATTGTCGAAGTATATATCGGGGGACATCGACCACAACTCAAAACCAACGGCGCTCTAAAACATTTTCATTTACATTCAAGTACCATATCTATAATAAATATTTACGTAATTAAGAGATATATATTTTTTTTTTACATACAATTGGTAACATCTTGAACGGATGTTCATCATTAAAGTAATCGGGATTGTGTATAAGTTTAGGTTTCCATTTTCCCTTGTAATTAGGATTGTTAACAAGAGGCGCCAGCCATTTTCCTTTATATCGTGGATTTTTCTTCATTTTCTGTTTATATGGACCACAACCAGGAACATCCGCACATTTTGGATTCGGTACTTCTGGAGCTTCCCATTCGCCATCCATCTCAACATCCCAATCATCGGGCTTGATCGAATCTGGATTCGGTATCATGGGTGGCTCATCTTCGATCCATCCTTCTGGCATAACGTCTTCCTCATCGACTATCTGTGCCGGAGCATCTTCGTCCCAATCGTCAGGTTTCTCTGCCAATGGATCGGGAATCTTTTCTCGATCGTCCCAATCCTCAGGTTGCTTATCATTAGGATCTTCTATCTCTAACGGTGGGTTCACAGGAGGAGCGAAATCGTCTAGTAACGAGCCCGAGTTTAGGAGTTTATTATCTACTTTGATTTGGTAAGTATTATCAGGCCGTACGATTAAAGTGTACAAATGCGGATTTTTATCTTTAAAATAATCTTCCATACGATCCTTTGATTTTTTACAATGTTTCTCTGTGATTGTACCATTCAATGGGTTTTTATGACGAAATATAAAATGGAGCTAAAAAAAAAAAATTAAAATAAAGATTAAAAAATGTGTATATTAGTAATTATAATATGTTCGGTAAAATAGAAATATAAAATTTTTTTTTCCCCCACTTAACTGACTACACTAGTTTAAAGTTTATTTCTTCTTTTAATAAAAAAAAAAAAAACTTAAACTAGTACAGCAGCTTGTAAATGTTGTAATAAAAAAAAGCACTTACATTTAAAATAAAATAAAGTAAAAATAATCAAAGTGCATGTAATAATACCTTGTGATCATTGCCACATTTATCAGGCCCAAACATTATAGTATATGGTGTTTTCTCTTGAAACTGTTTCAAGTCCTTGTATTCATCATCTAATGTAAGTAACTTAAGATAGGCACCACCACATTCCTGTCCTTCTTGAAAATTAACCTCATACTGTACAATCAATGGCTTGCTTTCAAAATAAAATGGCTTAGTTAATAAAGTAGAAAGGGCAGCATGTCTAGCTTTGCTCTTAAGCACTAATCCTAGATCCCCATCCTCCCCATGCTTTTTGGGCTCCTCAATGGACCAAATTCCTAATAAGCAACCAAAAATTAGTATTATTAAATTAAATCTATACACAAAATAAATCTATGCACAAAAACAAAAAAAATTCTATATTAACCATCGTATTTAGCGATGTCTTCGTCAATATCGTCTTTTTTTGCTTCAGATAATACCCAAAACTTTTTGAATCTCTCTTCACTGTCAAAATGCTCTGCTAAGTGAACAAAGCCGGAAGGTTTGGGGCTTTTATAAGCCGGTTTTTGTATCGCGTTACTAACATTGCTGTCGCTATTCTCATCCGCGCTTAATATACTACAACATACAATTAGGAAAACCAACGAGACACACACTATGATTCTTGCCATTTCATATTCCTGAAAAAAAAAAGAAGAACAAAATCAGAATATCGTCTTTGTACAATTTGAAAGATATAGCAACATAAACTTTATTAAAAATATTAAAATAAAAAAAAAAACTTTGAGCTTGAGACGATAAAAATTACATTTATTAAAATAAAACATTTGAGAGACAAGACACGAAGTGAGATACAATAAACTTAACCTCGAACATTGCACACACACACACACACACACCTCCGCGTGACCACAGCACGAGTGTGTAACGCTGACGCGTAAATTTGCATGAATCTTTCAGTAAAGCTCGAAAGAAATACGTTATCTTACCGGTGATACGGAAGGAAGTTAACTCACCGAACCCTCAGGCGATCGACGAGACCGGGATACGTATTATTCAATTATTTAATAACGATAATTTAATCTGTCCACGTAGGGTAGCTCTGCGACGTGTCTCGACAAGGAGCGGCGCTTCCGGAAGTTGCCGGCGAGATCACGTTAATTAAAGCGGTAGCCCTAGAGGTTCTTGCTCTCGCACCACTCAATAATCCTCACGTCCACACGCGCAACCCAGCGCAACCGACCAAAACGGCAGTGAGAATAGTGAGATATTCTTGTCACCGACACGCTGGGCCCACCAGTCACGTCGTTGCACGCATCTGCACTTCCTACACTCCGCTGCGACCACCCGTCGTTGCTCTTATTTTACCTACGAGTTACCGAGGTCAGAATCGAACCAACCATCAAGATATTCGACGAGCATGACGCAGCGTAATAACTATTTATCATTCGTTATTAGACGCAATAAAGTTTACACAATTAGCGTTTGAATTCCAAAAAAAAAAAAAATATGTATATATTTGTTAAATATTAATTTCTATAAATCCTTTAATTATATTGTACTTTTTCTTCTTGCCCCTGGCAAGAATATTAAAATTAAGAAATGCATATAACATGCTCAACAATTAATTAAACATTCACTCAGTCTTCAAGGGTGGAGACACATATCTGTAAACTGTTCTTATGACCATGACAGCACTGAAAATAATTACATTGTCATTAAAAAAACATAATGAAAAAAATTTAACATAAATAATTAACATACATCATACCTTAATAAAGCAATTACTCCAGCTGGCATTATTTTTCCACTGTTATAATATCGATATCCCATTAAACCACCAAGAGTGGCACTGGTTCCTAAAAATACCCCGACATTAGTTGGATCCTGGGAAGTCTGATAAGCACCATAGCCTAGTACTGAGCCGAAAAGAAGGCCGGCAGCCAGCGAAGGAATGGAACCTTAAAAAATCAACGTGAAAATCAATGAGAAATTATTAAAAATAATCTTGTAATAATAACAAAAAAAAACATCACAATAACGTCAAAGTACTGTTGTTAATTTTTACTAATTATTTTAGGAGGAAATAATATTGTCTCTGCGTTATCGTGACTCAGAGGTTTTACTTGAAAGCGAATAAAATGAAACTTGAAAGAACGGAACACTCACTGGACTTGACATAACCTAGGACCCCACCACCGGCCACCGCGGCGGCATACGCAAATGCAGCAATGTCAATCGGCATTTCTGTAATAAAATAAAAAAGCAAAGAAAAAGAGAGAACAAAATCGTCTCTGTGTGCCGTGTAACGTTATTATATAATAATAAAAAAATAATATTACTCACTGATAAGACGGTGATATCGTCGATCAAATTTCGTTATTCTGTTCGTTAGTAGCTCCACAAAAATTACGGGAAGTGACAAACTTGGAATTGATATTCCTCTGCTTCACTTCTGACAATTAGCCGGACGATGTTCTGTGCAACAAATTATTAAAAGAACTTTGTAATGCATCAGCTGATGCTGATTTGTAGCACACGACGAGCAAACATATGCACATTAGACACAATGCCGTGTCCGCGTGTGCCCGTAGCGCCTAGCTAATGCCTCGGACGCAGAGAGCCCAACTCGGAATCGCGGCTTCCACGCGTTCAGATACAGAGGCTCGTCCGTGTGAAGCCAGCGTTTCGGCTGCCGTCGGATAGAAGAACAGGCCAGACCTATACACTGTCTGTCCTGTTCTTTCGTGACGTTGTCGGCTAAGATATCGCAGATCCGCTTCTCGGTAACATCGCGGAGTTTTAAATAATTTTAAGTAGTACGAAATCCGACATTTTCAAGATATAATATAATATAAATTTTTAATGTAAAATGCAACAAAAATTTTCCGTCCCACTTAAACAGACTGCGGACTGTCGGTTGTATATACTTTTCATATTTTCTGCAAGTACAACCGGTGTGGTTAAAAATTTTTGATGCATTCTACACATCACTCATACCTAGTTTAAATTATTATAAAACAAGGAAAAATTGTTCGAATAGGACTTTAAAACTACTAAAATACGCGTCGCACAATCCGGCGTAACGCGAATCTCAAGCAGCAGATGCCAATTTCCCGAATTGCGTGCAGTAGCGCACGCACTATCAGTCACGGCTAACGAAACAGAAAACGACACTCCGCGAGGGACCGACGAATACTCCGGGCTGTACAACGATCAATTAAAAAATAAATTGAAAACGCGAATTATAACCCGAGAGCGCGAAACAATATTCCGATCACGAGAAAAGCGACCTTGTTTTATAATAACTTAAACACAACACCCCGTATAATATACAAAAACGCAAAACTGTACGCTCACACTCACACTCGCTCACATAATATTCACCGCGCACTTCATAACACTATGACTCATATTCACCGCGCATTTTATTACAATATCACTCATACTTAGTTTAAATTATTATAAAACAAGGAAAAATTGTTCGAATAGGACTTATAAAACTACTAAAATACGCGTCGCACAATCCGGCGTAACGCGAATCTCAAGCAGCAGATGCCAATTTCCCGAATTGCGTGCAGTAGCGCACGCACTATCAGTCACGGCTAACGAAACAGAAAACGACACTCCGCGAGGGACCGACGAATACTCCGGGCTGTACAACGATCAATTAAAAAATAAATTGAAAACGCGAATTATAACCCGAGAGCGCGAAACAATATTCCGATCACGAGAAAAGCGACCTTGTTTTATAATAACTTAAACACAACACCCCGTACAATATACAAAAACGCAAAACTGTACGCTCACACTCACACTCGCTCACATAATATTCACCGCGCACTTCATAACACTATGACTCATATTCACCGCGCATTTTATTACAATATCACTCATACTTAGTTTAAATTATTATAAAACAAGGAAAAATTGTTCGAATAGGACTTATAAAACTACTAAAATACGCGTCGCACAATCCGGCGTAACGCGAATCTCAAGCAGCAGATGCCAATTTCCCGAATTGCGTGCAGTAGCGCACGCACTATCAGTCACGGCTAACGAAACAGAAAACGACACTCCGCGAGGGACCGACGAATACTCCGGGCTGTACAACGATCAATTAAAAAATAAATTGAAAACGCGAATTATAAGCCGAGAGCGCGAAACAATATTCCGATCACGAGAAAAGCGACCTTGTTTTATAATAACTTAAACACAACACCCCGTATAATATACAAAAACGCAAAACTGTACACTCACACTCACACTCGCTCACATAATATTCACCGCGCATTAGATCGCTCGCAGGATAGTCCACGACGCTTCCGTTAAATCCTCGATCTTGACAAAAGAAATATGATGTATCTTGATGTATCTTGATGTATCTTGATGTATCGTCGATGAAACTTTTATTTAATTATTACTCCTCAAGGCGCTGACTCATCGAAGTGACCGTGAACTTAAACTTGAACTCCGGTAGAGAACAGTTATCCCCCCTTTACACATCCGTTCCCGACTACATTTAGGCGCGAAATGAGGGTAGCGCGGTCGTGATAACGGTACTTATGTTGGGGGGGGTAATTAATTGGCGCACTAGGGAAAAAACGTTCCCACCTATCAGGTGATAAGAGAAGGGTTGTAATTGGTCGGCATGGGGATGATACCGCGAGTGTCCAATAAGTGTGAAAAATTTTGTATTGCGACCCGTTTATTTTTACCGTTATGCGCACTTTTTTGGCGCCGTTCATTCCGCTGACAACAAACTTTTTGAAAAATAGCGGATGCAAAGCGTGCGCATGGTTTGTTTTAATATTCAAAAAAGAAAATAATTTAACCGGCTATGGACAATTTTTTCCCGCGAAGCATACTCGTAAAGGCAATTATTTAGACATTTGTCGGTATAAGAAAAAGAGAGTTCGCAGTTTTACAATAAGTTAATCCGTAGAAAGCGAGAGTGATAACGTGCAAAAAAGCCACTCAATTATTTCGACGATTATTGTGAATAAAAATTAGACATGCCGCTTCTCATCCGCGATATCGTAAAGTCAAATAGAGCTTTAGTGACCAGCACGCGCGAGTGATTTTCAGATACGCGGTGTAAAACGAACCCCGCCAATTAAATTATATGTAGAAATTTAATCCGCTCATTAACAATAAACGATCCGATCGATAGCGTTCGTTTTAATCTAGAAACGTGAGATTGAGTTATCGCATAATAGCTACGCGCATTAAAGCGCGTTTCACCGATGCACATATCGGCAAAAATCTTAAATAAATTTATACTCGTTCGCGATCGAAATCTTTCTCTCTACGAGCCGAAATCTCTGACGGTCAGTCTAATTGCGGAGCCTCGTGGGTGCGGACGCGTCGTTAATCGCTCCGCAATTACGCGTATTTAATTATAAAATCATTACAAAATCTTTTTATTTTACTGTTAAGTTTATATTTCTGCTCTCATCTTATAACTCGGCGATGCTAGTGTGAAGCGAATCTGTGATAACTGCCGGCGACGCCGCGAAGAAGTAGGACAGACAGTGTATAGTTCTGGCCTTTTCTTCTATCCGACGGCAGCCGAAACGCTGGCTTCACACGGACGAACCTCTGTATTTGTACGCGTGGAAGCCGCGATTCCGAGTTGGGCTCTCTGCGTCCGAGGCATTAGCAGGCGCTACGGGCACACACGGACACGGCATTGCACCTAGGGTGCGTATGTTGCCCGTCTAAAACCTGCGACCACTGGTCTGTACTTTGCACTTTCGCAGCTGCACCGTGTGCCACACTGGCTGCACATCGATAACGAAATTACATGCTTATGAAGCGAATTACATCACGCGATCGAGTTTGCGATCGTTCCTTTCCTTCCTCGCAAATATTAATTCTTTATGTTACAAAGTGAGACACAGTTATTTGTAACAACAATCAGGTAAATAAAAAAATATATCCGATTTTTACTTATTAGTAACCCATGCAAGTCAAACTCGATATAAATAATATATGATATACATATATTAATAATTAATTAAATAATACTAACGTTAATATTGATAGATTTTCTTTTTTTTTTTTTTTGAATTACATTACAAAAGTTGAACAAAATATTCTCTTAGAATGTCAATGGATTAATTCCTCCTAAAGTACGTATATCTTACATTGAATTACTTTATAATATTTTAATTATTATTGAAAATACGAGAGGCTAACAAGACTCTATGTACAAAGATATACTTATTGCAGGCAATGATCACAATAAATATATGGCACAGGCATTCACAGAAAATATATAAAAATAGATAAAGAAAGCAATTTAATCGAATCATCTTATAATTATTTTTATAAATTTTTTATTCAGATAATCCGAGCTTGATTATATATCTATCACGTGTTTCGATTGATGAAAAAGTTCAACTGTACATATATATTAATTTCTGTATTTAGCGCTCATAAAAACGATTAATTTCTAATATATATTCTTCATAAGAGGTATTGTGCATGCGATATATATTTTTAAAATTATAAACTAATGACTACAATTAACGTTCAAGAGACGGTGAAAGAAACTTGGAAAGAATAATACAGCTGACGGAAGGAGGAAAAAGATCGTGGAGGGGAGAAGAATTATGCCTCGAGGTTGATACGGGTTATTGTGGCATCATACAGCATTCTGTCAACTTGCTGGATAACTTTTGCTTTTTCCACTAACAAACTGAAAAGTCATGATGACATCACTTTAGTATCCATGCATGTAAGCGTATAAATGCCACGCACTATCCCTCGATAGGTTATACTTGCTGTGAGGAACTCGTGTCGGTTGCTCGCACCATGCTTTCGCACAGTTTCATCGTAAATACTGGAAATGTACTTTCGCTGAGCGAAGCGAGGCAGAAGGCGAGTCAAAATTCCACAGATGAGGTCAGTTGATAATTATTGCGTAAGGTTACATACTTTGTGGCACATTACAGTATTCAAAATTGTTTTGTTATTACGCGACGTGAATCGATTTATTGTTCTTAAGGCCGAGGTTATGTCGCATCCTTATCAACGTTATATTGATCATTTTCAGTTAATCGAAACCCTAAAAATCATCCTGAACGATGAACAGAGTAAAGGAGACAACACCACCGTCGTATGTACAATAATTTTATTTATTTATTTATTTTTTTTTATATTGTAGTATTTTTTTAAATAAATTTTTAAACAATTACAATTATAGATCAATGGAAAGAAGGATACAAGTTTGCAAGATGTAGATAGAAAAGACTTGAAAATTACTGTAAAAGTATTCATCTCGTCGCCCGATGTTAATTCATTACGGGAAGCAATGGATCAAGGTAAATTCGAGTTATTGTGATAAGTTTGTCCCGAGTATTTCTAATATATTTTATATCTTATAGCGTTTGGAGCACTGTGCACAGACACAATAGAATCTTTAGTGATAGCTTACAAAAGTGCTGAGGGTTCAGATGATATGTTATCATCATTGAAAAAGATATGGTCTGTAGTAGAAGAGTATGTGAAAGCTGAAAAGTTATCCAGTGTTGGATTAAGTGACATTAATACAAATACTTTCATCGAACTATTCCAATGGGCTGATGTAAGAATAATATTATATAAATTATTTTTTTTTATGTGTTTTCATATAGATATTATTGTAACATTTATTTATTACAGGTGAAGCCAAACATTGTACAAATAAATTTAGCTACGTGTTGTGTGGTACCACCTGTATTGCAAGAATTCACCAAAGAAAATGACATTCAATTGTTGACACACAGTGATCCTTGTCGTGAGTATTTTTTAATTAAAAAAAAATTGTAAGTATAACGTTCTAATTTTTGTATTTTTTTTCTTTTTTTTGTAGAAATTCTTCCACAAGAAGTACTAGATAACATATTTGGTTCTACCACCTATTTGCACTGGCTGATAAGATATCAAATTCATCTCAAATGCCGTGGAATTTTATCATCGAAAGGATACTTACTGCGTATTAATAAAACAAACGAAAAGCTTTCACGTTAGTAATATTACTAAACAAAATTTATTTACTGAATTAATATATTTTGTATCGTGACATGCTTTATGTGGAAAATTTGAGACCAATTTTCTGCAATTACAAGTATTTTATAATTCTTATTGTATATAATTGTTTAAGGCTTTTTATAGTAGCTTTTACATAGCATTGCGTTATGAGTTTCATTACTTAGATCTTATTAGTTGTTACATATATTTTATATAAATTTATTAATATGATAGTCTCATTGTAGATGCATATTTTTCATTTTCTAGTTTCTTTTTTTCAATAGTAATTATTTTAAATTATTTAAAAGAAATAAATCATTGCATTTTCTTGAAAAAAAAAAAAAATTATTATTGAAGATTATTTTTTACGTCTTTAAAAATCTCTGTATTAAAAATTTTTATCCCTAAATTAGATGAAATTTTTTTTACACGTTATACCATTGTCTCATTCGATATTTATTCCTTCCACTATAGGACCATGCGACAGTTTTATCGTCCTCAAGCGGCTCGCAGCCCTTGCTAGCGGTAGCCGATCGGGAGTCCAGCGAATGGTGGTGACACCGAAGGAGAGCCTTCCTTTTGTTCATATATGCGTAAACGTGTACGTGTATGCGTGTCCCCAGCGTTGTGTCGTCGTCGTCGGTTTGGTCCGATATATGCGCTTCGTTTTTTTTTTTTTTTTTTTCTTTGCTACTACCGCCTTGTGCTGTTGCCTTCTCGGATCTTTTCCTTACCCGCCCGTTCTACTATTCCACTCTTCTCGTCCCGTTCCCCGGGCTCCTGGAACCCTCTTTTGCGTCGAGCCGCCACCGCGTGGCACACACATTGCGAAGACGACATCGAAGCGAAGCGAAGGGACGGGACCTACGGAGGACCGCAACATAAACGCCGTTTCGTTCTCCTTTCTCTCTTTTCCTCTTCCCTGATCTCAACGAACGAAATATGAAGAGAAGAGAGCTCAAGTTTCTAAAGTAAAGATAAGTCTAATGTTAATGTTGAGATATCACTTCTGATACTTGATAAACCACCGTTTCTATTCTTCTTTGTAATAAGTGATGAATATCTCATGTGCTCGAAAATATGTACTCGTGATATATCGCAAAATGATCGATGAGAGGGGCGTCAAAGAGAGCACCTCGTGAGTGTCTTGCGAGATTTGCTATTATCTCGTCCGCTCCCTCTCGTCCTTGTCGCGCGAGTTCTTCGCCAACGTAGGGCACCCACGTTGGTCATCCCACCCTTCTTACCCCCCGCGTTCCGCACACTCGGCGCGATTCCTTCCTTCTTTCCTTCCTTCCGTCTCTTTTTTTTTTTTTTTTTTTTTTTTTTTTTCTCTCATTCTTTCTCCCTTTCTCGGACATACATGGACGAGAATACATTTGTCCTTTCTCTCCCTCTTTCATTCTCGCAGCCGCTGCGGGCGCTGCGTCGGGAAGCGGAGTATGCGAGCCCCGCGATACTATGTTATGCCTGTGGATCGCGGGGCTGACATACTTTGTATGTTAATGCCACATAATGTGGGTTTTGTTCCTCTTTTCATCGTTTATTTGCTCCCGGCTTCTCTCCTGCGATCGCTTTTGTCGCGAACGGTGTGCGAGTATCTCTCGCATAGCCGATCCTCGTCGAGGATGAGAAACATTTAAAAGTGACGATAGCAAACATAGTATCCTAACGTCACGTCGACAGACACATAAGTGCGTACCTGTACCATATGATGTAATCGCGATCGCGTAACGGGCAAAAAACGCTCGATGTACGAGCCGGAGGAAAATGAGAACGGAAGAATCGAGCAATGAAGATCGGCAGGAGGCGGGAGAAGGGGGAAAGGTGGGGTATCGAAAAAAAAATTGATACATTGGCGGAAGGCGCGGTGAAGCTACGCATCGATAGTAAATTAGCGTGGACAAGGGCCCGCGGCGCAAGGTATAAACAAGCGGATAATTAATGAAGCCGTTGAGGTGCTCGCGGGATATGATGTACGAGTCGACGTGACGTAACATAAGTTACGCGTGGCGTCGCGGGGCTAGGGGTACGGGGAGGAGGGAGGGGGAGGAGGGTGGAAACGGCGGCGACGGCGAGTCTTGGCAGCAGCGAGCAGAACGCAAAAGAAAGCGTGCACCCTCGCTCGGCGAAGCGCCCGCGTGCGATGCAAAGACGGGATATAAATAAGCGGCTGTCGTTTGCGGAAGCAGAAAACGGGCAAAAGGACAGAAATAAAGAAGAAGTCGAGGAAGAAAGGGAGCTAGCGACGAAGAAAGGAATAAATAAGTCGGGGAGGAGGACGCGCTCGGAGGAAAGAGAGAGAGAGAGGAGTCGGCAGCGGACTCTCAAGTCCCTTGTCGCTTTGCTCGTCCCGATCTACTACTTTCGCGGTATACGATACGTCCTTTCGTATTGGTAAGCTTTTATTTCCGCCGTCCGCAAGGGGCTGGCAGGTGTACCCGCGTCTCGTTATCTAAAGAAACGCCATTTTTATTTCTTTTTTTAATTGATTTCAGAGACGCGATCGCGTCGAGAATGCGCCGGATCATCGCCGGACATAATGTTTCACCGGGTAATTAATGAATTTAATTAAAAGAGAGGTACCTTAGATTTACATAGGCTACATAATATATTATTTTTTATTCACAGGTATAAGTGTATACATATATATACATCGTGCGAGGTGCTTCGGGGATTTTTCGTTTCCTCTCGCGGCCGGACCAATTAATTCCCGTGAGTTTAATTGGACACTTATTTGCCGATTTTAAACGGAAGAAAGGATCTACTCTCGAGATTTCTGTCGCGGTGCCGAAAGACGAAAAGGAAGGTGAGGGCCGCGGCGAGGCTGAGCCCAGGGTACGTCCAGTGCATACTTGTGTACACGCGTGGACGGTGGCTGCGAGCAGCGAGCGGGTGCGGAATCTGCGGGACTTCGCGAAGCGGAATCGAAAGAGAAACGGAGCATACGGACGGCGAAGAAGCGCGAGCTGACTGCGGCAGGGGCGCAGCATGTTTATTGGCGCATCTCTCAGTCTTAAATCTTTATGTTGTCTCCGCGACGGGGCCCGCTCCAGCCGTCTCCCTCGGCTTCGCCTCCCGGTCCCCCGATCTCGCGGCGGGTCCTTGCCGCCGTCCGGCGTCGGAGGAGGACGGAGCATCCGAGAAGGGCCACCGCTCGTGGAAAAGGGCGAGAAGGAGCGATCTCGAACGTCGACGTGTCGGCGGAAGAAGAGGAGAAAGCGCGTAGGTAAGAGAGAGCCGCCTTGCCGGGGCGCACGGGGAAAGATATATCTTCCCAGGGAGAGTTGCGGTCGCGAAATCGAGTCAAGAGAGTCGGAACAAACCGACGACCGTAGGCGCGCATCCACCGCATTACGCACACAGGAGCCGCGATTTTAACGTGCCTCGCTCGCGTCGAGCCGGGGAGGAAAAACGGGTCTCTCGGATCCGTTGTCGGATGCTAATAGAATTAAACGGGGATTTATTAACGTCGCGGTCGCTCCGAATACCCATATCGTTGAGTCGACACGATTTGCGTATCTGAAAATATTGCTTTTCAAATGAATACTCGGGAAATAAAGATTCCCTTTTTACTCGGTTAAGCTCATTTCGGGTTTAATATTTTTAGAAGAAAAGAAAGGAAGATGGGTTAGAGGTTAGAGATCATTTCGCAAAGTGCAGCGACAATCGATTGATCACGTGCCCGATCGATGGCTTGTCAACTGTTCGTTCGTCCCCGTCTCCCCCTCGCGGCAGTTAGTCACTTTTCGTCAGTCGAGAACGGTCGCGCTCGCGCTTTGCACCCGTTCAGAAAACGAGATCGCCGATATCCGACGTTGGATTCGACGCTTTGCAGCTGGTAGTGTGACATTTTCGTCCTCATCCCTTGCAGACGTGAACGTAGCCGCAGCCGCAATCGCAGTCGCAGCCGCAGCCTTCGACGAAAAATCACCGACGCCGAGGAGAAGCAGCCTTCGACGTAAGATCATCGACGCCGAGGAGAAGCAGTGCGTAATCAACGACGGGGTTATCAACGACGCTGGTGAGTTTAATAACCCTACTCTTATAATTTGATCGCGACCGCGTCGCGTTTAGTTGATTGATTGAATTGACTGGCGATCGCCAAGTGACTGATCGTCACCTAGAAAGCATAGCTCGCCGTGACGAAACCACGGGAGAACATTCTCGAGTATCTTTGCCGTGCAATCGCGCGCCGAATTTCTAACGTCTTCGCGATTACGAATTTCATTTAACTCGGTTAATTTACAAGAGGTGGCGCCACCGAGCGCTCGCGTAGGCGTAAGTTAGTGGCGAGCCTCGGCTTGGAAAATTCGTCCCAGACTAGCGGTGCGAATAGAGTACGCGATTTTACGATAAATAATTCAGAGGAATCGAGTCCAAGAACTACGCGGGACTATTTCGTCATTATTTACTACATACGTCGATAGATATGTAAGTTCATTTATTTAGTTAATAAATAATTTTATTCGCGAGAGAAAAAAAAATGGCACCGAGGGAAAAAGAGAGAAACAGGTTGTACCGAAAGTTTATTTTCCCGTAAAAATATGCGGCCGCGATCGGTCGGCGACGATCCTCTAAGTGAAATATCATCGGCAATCATTCACGCGAGATCCTTATCGCGTGGGCAACGTGATCCCTGACCTCGCCCCGAACTCGGGAGCAGTTTTATATGCGGGCCCCCGCGGCGCGTGAATAAGCTGCGGCACGGCTTGGCGTGGCGTGGCGTGGCGTGGCGTGGGTGCTCGGCCGAGCTTGCACGTTGCACGTAGAAGAGTGTCGTTCATCCGGATCCCGGTGGGGCGAAATCGCGCGACTGGAATGTAACTCGCGGCTTCTCTCTTCTCCTTTTTACCCAGGCGTTAATGTGACTCGAAGGTGCACGCGCCTCGGTATCGCGGAAAAGTTATTCACGGGGCGACGCTTTCGCGCGCGAGGGGCCGCGATAAATAAGAGCTTCGGCATTTCGCGTGCTTATCCTCCGCGCGAGCGATAGCGAGACGCGACTACCGATATTCGAGCACTTATCTTATCTGCTTAGTCCCGTCGGCATCGCGGAATGCGCATCCCGATCGTTCAAACAATGAAAATAAAAGCGAGAATAAGAATACGCGCGCGCGAGCGGGGATAATCTGAAACGTATCGAGAGACCCTCGGCGGATTAATGTTCCCGATAACGCGGCCATTTCGCCGCGCGAGAGGCCGGATTGATTCGGACTCGGAAAGGAAGATGCAGAAAAACCTTCGGTCGCTCATCGTTTTTATCTTTATGCGCTTTGAGCCACCCTCTCTCGCTCGCGAATAGAAATTGAATCAGCAGGGAGACGCGCCTCGGTTTCGAAAGATGTTAATTAGGCTTTTACGGTACACGGCCAAATCCAATCTACATTGTATGTACGAGGTGAATTCTCTCGCGGGTAAGGAAATCGCGCAATACTTTTAGGCCCCCCTCTGGTACACGCGTTGCGAAAAAGTGAAATGTGTTGTACCATTGCGTTTCCATTGTTGTGTCACGGGGAGGCGTAAAACGGGGCAAGGTTGCATTCGCGATTGTTTGGAAAAAAGAAAAAGAAAAAAAAAAAAAAAGAGTCCCACCATATAAGTTCAAGTCAGTCCCGAATTCACTTCCCCTGTATTTCATATGTCCCGTTTTATTATATTTTGTCATATGTATCATTACTATGTGCCACGGTCGTTCAACTTAAGATATAAAGTTTCATTAATTTTATATTAATTTAATTTTATTCAAATAATTGTCAAATACAAAATACATTTATAACAGATAAAATAATATAAATCAATGCAATCAAGTACATATGTATTTAACTCGGAACACTCGACGCGATGTTAAATCGGCAAGTTTCGGTCAACTTTCTATTCTACGACATTTGCAAATATCCTAAAATGCGCGATAATATCAGCGTAAATGAAAACGTTGCAGTGGTAAACGAGAGAGTTAAAAAAAAAAAAAAAAAAAGAGAGAGAAAGAGGAGATCTGGGGGCGAGTGGGCAATTCTCATTGTGAAAATCTCAGGGATCCTGACCTCCGGTGGCTGCCCGCTTTAATTACGTTTGTCGTTTTGTCGGTCGGTGTCTCATTATAAAGAAAGTTCGAGGCATAACTCAGCACTTGTTGCGAACTTAGGTGGCCTCTTTCTAGTAACGGCACTAACCAGCCCAACCAAACGACCAGCAGCAAAGCCAGCAAGTAACCATCCAACCGACCGACCGACGAGCCAGTCATGAGCCCCCTTTTACCTTACGTATAGCCCTCCGCGTGCCTCTTTTCGCATCGCCGCTCTAGATCTTCGGATAAGACCGAACACCATTTTAGCGGTTCCTTACACATCAGACATCCGCTCCCTTCCCTGCACACACACACGCGCACGCGAATACACAAATGCATATATATATAGGCACTAGAGAGAGCACGACTGCATTTTTTCCGCGTGACGGTGTCGAATGACTTTGCGGGAAAGGAAAGTGCGAAAAAAGGAGATAATAGATGAAAATGTATGCCGGGAAATCGAAGGTACTTCTCGAAAATTAGGATAAAATTAAAAAAAAAAAAAAATTAGAGAACGCTCGTCGATCGTAGCTATGCTAGTCTTATGCACGAGTGTCGAGATTCATAGTATTCGTACGCGTGAGAGCGGAAGAAGCGTAAAACGGGATACCGTTCCGCGCGCGCGATAAGGGTTTCGTTATTTCTGCAACGAGAGCGACGTTACGCCGGTGCGTTTGTTTGTCGTTCCGCTGGACCAGCTACTGTTTTCGGTTAATCTTTTACTTGAAGGATTGCATCTCGGCGGTATTGTTCGAAAAGGTTTTTTGTTAAAATTTTGTTAAAAAATTGAAACGCACGTTATCGATTAACGCTTTATCGCTTTTTCTGTTTAAACCGATTACTGCAAATTTTCCAAATAAACTTTTATTTTTGAAATAGACTCACGGGGAGTTAATCTGGAAATTTCTGCGGCGAACTTTGCTTATCTACGAGGACCTGCGTCCTGTAACGTTACTTTGTCCGCGAGATACCTAATCGCGCATGCTTCATATTCAGGTTAATTTCGTATTTAATTGCAGATTTATCTGTTTACGAGACCTATCCGTCGTTGTACAGTTAGAGGAGCGATAATCAATCTCACCGCGAACGGTGAGAAGATCCACTTGAGCAGCGAGATCCGTCATTTTATAAAATTAGCTGCGCCGCAAAGTGGAGAAATCATATTTATAATTATGGCAGCGTAAGAAACAATTGACGCCGTAAAGCCGGCAGCTGCTAATTATACAGTTTAGAAAATAGTGTGCATTTATTATGAGCATAATGTACTCGAATATGATAAGTAAACAATAATTATGCCGGACGAAGTTCGGATAATCTCCTCAAAATTGCGATATGGATTTTTGTTAATCGAAACATTTCGCATAAAATCGTTCCGCGGTAGAGAAAAAAAATAGAAAAATATAAAAAAAAATACAGAAGTGTACTCGTAATAAGGTCCTAGTACCGGAGCCAGACATTAATTTCGGTATCGAGTCGTAACGACGCGATGATGGCGCGGTGGCTTATCGTCGTGGCGTTTTCCCGAGTGACTCGCGTGCATGTAACTCGATTGCGATTTGCGTATGAATCCCGTCAGCTCGGCATTCGATCGCACATAAAATCTAGCTTTGCATGCTGATAAGGGGCCCCGCGCGCACCTGTGTGTGCGTCACACCAGGGCCGCTTGTACACATACGTGCACGCATAAAAAGAGGCCCCGCCGCGCTATATTACACCTCTCGCTCCCACCCCTCGTTTCCGACCTCCCGTCCCTCCCCCTCCCCTCGGTCTCCCTCTCGCCTTCTTTTTCTCTCTCTTTCTCTTTCTCTCTTGTCTAAGCGTGTACGCGCGCACGCAGATCCCGCGTGTCGATGTGGGTACGGTTATTAGCCCAGAAAGCAAGGCCCCTGCTTCCGGTGTAGGCACTTCAGTTCGAGAGTTTCTTAACCCCTTCTTACACGACTCTTGCTCGGCCTGGCCTGGCCTAAGACTCTGCCCCGGCCTGGCCTGTTGCGGGTGGTAGGTAGGTAGGTGTACCGTAGAGGTACGGCAGCTAGATTATACAGGGTGTTCCACGACGTTCGCGACGTGTTGCACCCGAGCCGAGTTTCACTAAGTGCTCGTACATTTCGAGGGACGTCGAGCGATTTAACGCACGCGATCGCGTACACCAGCGAGCATCACGTACGTTTACGAGTTCGAAACAGAGGGGGCTTTAGATGACGATTGAAAGTAAATAAAAAAATGGTCAACGTAAAAAAAGTAGCGAGCGTTGACGGATTAGTTTTGCCGAATCGTGAACGTCATTTTTACGTTTTTTAGTTTGAGGCAAAATTACGATTTAAATATTTGTCAAATAATTCGATAGTACTTAAAAAAAACGTAAGTTGCGAGAGGGCTGAATTTATCTAATTAAAATAAATTTTGCGGGTATCTCTGAGGGTAATTCGCGATGAAATTCGCAAACAGTCGAGAGGGAGACGTTCGCGGTCTTTCGAAAGTGATGACCCCGCAAACAGTAAAGGTGCGTGCATGCTGCTTCCTCCTCGGAAAGCATTTTATACGTATGGAACAACACTAATGCGATGGAGATTAGCTTACCTGGGTTCCCATGAACTATTTTTGAGTTTAATCGTTGCGCTGATCTGCTGTTATACGCCGCGGCGTACATACACACGCGGCTGCGTTGTAACAGATAATTACTTCTCGTGGCGCAGGATAGACGTTCCTGGATCGCTAATGAGACCCCCCCTCTGGAATAATATCGATGCGTACGGTAGCGTGCTCGCAATCATCGTTCGTCTGCTCGATGAATTTTCTGCTTCTTTTTCTTCATCAACGCCCTCGTCGCGAAATAAGTCGAGAAATGCTTGTATTTTTCTTTGTCTCCCAAGATGAAGCGTTGCGTTTCTGTTAATTTCTGTGAAGCTGCGAAACCTTTGCGAGCAGAGAAAAAAAAATTATATTGTTCAATATCTTTGTTTAATATTTGCCCCGTAATTTTTAAGCAACGAAGAAACGTGACGATTAAACGTATGCGCGATTCCTCGAAGAATCGTTCCTCCTGTTCGCTTCCGTCGAGTTGTTTGTCACTTACTTATTACGAATCGTCTGGGTCACAGGTGAGAGATTAAAGAGTCGTTCTCGACCTCTCCTCATTCTCTATTTCTCTCTTCAGTCGAGAACTCGCTTGGAAACGGGCGCTCGATATTTGCACGCAACCGTAATGGTCGTTATCGATTAAGGGGCGTTGATAGAATCGGCGATTCGATCGAATCGGATCGAGCGACTGGAATTATTCCTAGATTATTTTTCTTCCATTGAATTATAAACTTGTAATACTTTTTATGCGAACGTACAAAATTATTCGCGATACGCGAGGCGACGCAAATGTATATTTCTTTTTTTTTTTTTTTTTTTTTCTTTTTCTTTTATCGCATGGCTTAAATAATGGGCTCGCTAAAATCATATGGCAAAAACTGTTGCAACGTCGGAAGTGGCAATGCCCGGCGAGCGTACGGTTCTCAAAGGGTTAATTGGGCATAGTAACTCTTCAGGTGACCAAGCGCCATGGGAGTGTGACGGAAAGAACCCGGTTTCGTGCACGGAATTAAGCACGGCACCCACGTCTCTCTACTTAGACTTGTAACGCCTTACAGACGAGTGTCTTCTCATTCACCTTGCGACAGCAAAGTATGGAATGACCTTGCGCATCGATGTTCGTTGCACCTTGCCGACAAGAAATCTATCACCACCCGTAGTAGGCGTATCTCGCGCGTTTGTGTGCACGTTATCGTACATTTATTCTCACGCTTCTCACCAACACTATTGAAAGTAAGAATCGGATGGATTTAATTTAAATCGACGATAAGTATCTCTCTTTCTCTCTCTCTCTTTGTCTATGAGAAAATAATTAATTGGAAAATGCGCGTTTACGAGCTTTTTCATCCCCTTGCCTCTGGCAAATTTATGCTATTTATGCGGGAATGGGATTTGTCGTAGCGACTTATTTGTATAAGAATGTACTGTGCGTGTGTCCTCATATATACGGTCGTTTAAAATCGATGGCACCGATTGTACTCGGAACTCGAGCCTTCATTATGCGCCGTCTCCAATCACGTGTGACAAATTATTCCCGCGTCACTTCCTTTACTGCGCCGACGAGATTTCCACGGGGTACGACCTGGAAGACCGTCTGGCAGCCATGCCCAATTCCATACGCGCATCGACAATCGAGACAGCGATGAAATGATTATTATCCTACATCATTAATCGAGTCGGATCCGATTCGTCCAAGACCAAGGTCCCATTACGCGGTTAATCTTTAAAATAAAATTTCGCGGCACGCAGTTTACGTCCGAACGTTTAAAAGTTGACGTACTTTCCGCGAATTTAATTTTTTTTTTTTTTCTTTTTTTGCTGCGAAGAAGTCGTACCGAATTTCTCACGGTGTCGACGGCGTTACGTTCTGTAACAAGTTTAACGGGCGCCTTTCGCGCGTCTTCCGCCGAATTTTCGATACCTATCGCGACACGACTCGATGCGTTTTACGTTATACGGGATGAAACGTCTTGGAAATAATTTCGCGGCGCAGCGTGGCGATGTTACATCGGAATATAAAAAAAAAAAATATATATATATGTATAAAGAGAAGAAGAAAAAAAAAATAAAAAGGTATCATCCTTGCGTGTCGGAACCGCGTAGCAGAGCTGCGGTTGAGGTCGAGGAGCAGCGCGGCGCGGCCGAGGCACACACGAGGCGGCGTGCATAAGTCAGCACTCAGGATATTTCGTCATTTCCTGCTTCTCACGCGATACAATCTAAATTAACTATGTTCGCTTGGCTAGGCCTCCTCCCTCGCACGGAGAGGTTCGCATCTCTCAAGAAAATTTCTTATTTCCTAGCGAGGAGGGCCCGCCACCGCCGCCACCGAGGAACGCGAGGGGACGTCGAGCGGCGCCCGAGAGGACGAAGACGAAGAGGATGAAGAGTCGTGCCGCACTGGGGCTTTCACAATGTTCCCGTTTTGCGCCAAGTAAGTTACCGCTCGCATTCTCCGCAGCTCGCATTCGGAAAATCGGCTCTTTAACGTCCTCGATCGAAAGGACGAAACGCACGCGTCGATTTGTCGTATTGGGGTGAAACGCGATGGCTCGCGGAAGGAATCTCTTCAATTTTTCTACATCGAATTCTATGTAAGAGGCTACCGTAACGAACCGTGTAAATAAGCGAAGCTGATTTCTGTTTTTGTCTTGATAATAAGATCGTATTGGATCGTATCGAATTTATTGTTGCCGCTTTTCCGCAATGCAGAGTAAATGTCAGCTTAATTTTTATTACTTTCTACGCTACCGTCGGCAAAAAAATATGCGGGAGTCGTAACGTCAAAGTCGCGCGTGGCCGCCCGATCTTTGTTTCTGTGTCTCGTCTGCGTAGGATAACGCGTTATAAAAGAACGTAATACGCTGAATATTACGCTGAATATTACGTTGAGTATTTATTTCAATATACTATGACGAATTTTTAACTGACGAATACGTTACGATACTTGTAATGAAATAAAAGAGGAAAATACGTTTTGCGGAAGGAAAAGTCGGAGGTGGTTTACGTTCACACACGGACCGGTTGCCAACTCGACTGTAACTTTTGCGAATTCCATGGGATTCTAATTTGTGCCTATCCTCGGGGAGAGGCCGTTTTACGGCTTGAACGACGCAGTCGCGAAGGAAGTAGGGCGTAAAGTGCCTTGAACTTTGAACCGCGCGGCTCTTTTCTTTTTTTCTTCTTTTTTCATATCGCGAACGAGGAACTTTGCGCGAAACGCGTTTACGATAATCAGTCGGTGCTACATAATTTAACGTTTTTTTATGTTGTTGACAATTAATCGTAAAAAAAAAAAAAAAAAGTAAGACCTGACAAGGACATTTTTACTCGCAATGTCGCAACTGACAATGAAGACGTTCCCATGCATGATGTAATTAATCAGGTGAAACGTTGTCGAAGCCACAGTTTCGCATTTCACGGGAATTACAAGTGTTTCCAGCTTTCCAAAAATCAGTTTAGTGAATCTCGCGAATCGTCGGCAGCGCGAGAGCTGTCACCGCGGAATCCACGTGGCTTCGATTCGATAAACGTCTGACCAGTGACGGGACGTATCACTTGCCGGGTGGCTCTCTAATACTAACTTCTGTGTCTTCCGACCGCTTCCGTTTAGTATTCCCGGTAAATCGCGATTAGATTCTTTATAATACGCGTTAAACCCTCCGATGAGAGGCGAGTCTGGGAATCGTCGATTAAGAATCGCAGCGACACGCGCGATGATCACGATCGGACGGGCATTCGCAATTTAGTAATTACGATCGCGCGATTAAATCGCGTATTTCCTTGGAATCCGAGACACGGGCGTACTGGGCGAACATCAAAGAACGGCGCGAGGCAAACGGGGGCGAAAAGAAAGGAGATGATATCGGCCACGAGTGTGTTAACTGCGGAAATGTTGTGGCGTGGCGGAGAACACACGCGGGTGGAGAAGGCGTAACTGACCATGGTGCAAATGCACGCGTTCGTAGAAAAACGGTGTTTTGCATGGAACGACAACGACGCTCCTTTTTCCGTTCGAACGCGCAGCCTGCCTCGCTCGCATTATTTAAGGCGGCGACTGACAAACGCGGACGTTATCGTTGCCGCGTGTCATCGTAACTCTAATCCTCGTTAAAAAAAAAAAAAAAATAAAATAAACTTGCGTATTATTCGGATATTAATCTTATCGAGGAAGACTGGTATCTCGCGCATCGTTGCGATTCGCGCAAATTCGCGAAATGAGTAGTAGAGCGCACCCGTAAAAGCGGTGCCGCGCGTACGTAAACGCGTGCACGCGCGCACGCATATACGCAGCGGTGCACCACGCACGCGGGCAAGGCGTACGCGGTGCGATCGGCCGTGCCGGTGGCGTTTCTAACAAATTAACGGGCGATATCTCCGTCGTTTACCCTGCTCCTTTGCCTTCTGGCTCCACCTCCCGGGTCCGAGCGAGCCCGTGAGAGGAGTCGCGGTCAGGCCAACATCCAGCGCGAACGCGCGCGCGCCCGCACGGGAGAGAGATCATTTTTGCCACGTATTTGCAAACTGAATAATAAATACCGCGGAATATATACGCGAAAGAGCAGCGCGTTCCGCCTTCACGCAGCTCACGCTCGGCGCGGATTGGTCGTGCCAGCCGCGAGGGGACGGCGATATCCGTCTCGCTCTCCTCCGCGCCGCGCTGGACCTACTTTGTACACGTGCACACACGCGCGTATTCTCGATGCACGTGCACGTCGAACTCGCGAAGAGGGGAAGCCCGGTTTCCCTGTGTGCGTCGTATCTCTCTCTCTCTTTCCCGCCGTAGAGAAAAGTGGCGTTCGGCTCGAACAAGTCCGTCTCCCTTGGTCTTGTTCGCTTCTGGTCTCTCTTTTTTCCGATCTTTCTCTATTTTCCTTCATCAGCTGAATTTTCTCCCTTTTTTATTTCGCCTGAGGTATCTCGTGTATTATTTCATTAATTCGTTTCTTTTTTTTATCCTCGTATATTAAAAAATAACCGCGATCGCATCCGTATGATCGTCCGAAGAAATATATTCTTTCTACGACTTCGTCGATCGGAATTGTTCTTCTCATTGCATTCGCGTTATGGTACGTGCGAGTTATTAACTTTTCTAATTTTTCCAACCCGTTTGTTTGAGAAGTTAAAAAAGAAGAAAATAAAATAAAACAAAACAAAAAACTTGTCGAGATTAGGAGAATAATCTGCATTGAGGAAGCAGCGTCATCGATGACTGATAATAAGAAGCGATATCGTATCGGCGATAATACGCGAGCAATGCCGCCGCAACTGCGGGACTTTATTTCGTTTTAGGGATTGTTCAGCCGAATAGCATAAATATTTATGCACATACGTAAGCATTACGCGCTTGCCAGCGCATTAACGAGCACAATGCACTTATATCGTTTCATATACATACCAGTCGCTCAGGTGAGTGACGGCCGCCCGAGCGTGATGTTCCTCTCAGTTTATTTTACGGTTCCTCGTGGTCGTCGTTTTCTTCCATTTGCCATCGCTTCTGTTCCACCTCTATTTCATTCTAAGACGTAGCAACACACGCAGGTGATGCTCAATGAAAGATGGCACAGCCGATAAAGATATCGCTCGCGAGATATGGATAACAAATAATACAAAAAGATCTTTTTTTTTTTTTAATATATTTATTTGTAGAAAAATTAGTCTGTACATTTTGTTAGAGTTTTACAACGATACAAAATCTGTCTGTGCGCCTTCTCCGTGATGTCATTGCTCATGCATCTCTTTCACAGCGACGCAGACAATAATTGAAAGTAAACTCGCTAAATTGTAGAGATCGGCGCTAAGAATTTATCAGCATCGATCATGCGAGTAGCATGTCGAAAGGGTAGACCGCGAGGCAAAGCGTGGCAAGTTGACGCGATATCCTCTCAATTTGCTTTATAATCTTTTAAATATTCAGTTTGCACGCTCGGTTTTACATTCACTACAGCGTATCGGCCGCGCGAAACCTCCCGCGCGTGTGCTAATTTGCACGAAAATGATATCAGTCGGATCGCAGATCGAGTCGCGATTGACTTCTCGGAGGGAGGAGCAAACCGTTGTTCAATTATTTGTAATTAAGACGTAACTGACGTCTAATTTAGGAATAACATACGGGGGAGAAAAAAAGGAAGAAAGAGACCGCAGGCTCTCTCTTCGGTTCTGAAGACCTGCTGGCCAGCGTCGCGTTAAATCAACGTTTTAAGCGCACGATTATCAGAAATAACTCCCGATAATTATTTCTCCAACTATTGAGCTATCGCGTTACCGTTCGAAGGAAATTTGATCTCACCTAACTCTTTGCTGCGGGAAAGAAAGAAAACTTGGACTCACGTAAAAGGAAACGCGCGCCTGTTTACGTTGATTTGCGACGCATGATTTCGCGCATACGGAATAATTAACGCGCTTTCTCCCTCCCTCCCCCTTCGTTGCCCTTTCCCTTGTTATACACATTTACTTTTCACGGGATAAAAGTTGGACGTAACGAAGCGTCCGACGTTAACGAAGCGTTAAAGCGAGGCAGGTGGGTTGCATTAATGCAACACCGGGAGGAATATAAAACGTGTAATCGCGAAAGGTCGCATTAATAGTAATAATAACAGGATAAAAATATGCGGTTTCTTTTTTATTTTTTTTTTCCACTCGCGGGGAACAACACTGAGTCGCTCGTACGTAGTTTATATTTAGACTCGCGCTTAGAGCGAATTTATAGTCATTGCTATCGGGATCCTTTATGCACCGTCCCTTGGCGATATTGCGGTGTGCCTACACTCCTCTAACACTCTAGCCTGGCGGTTCTCAAACCTTTTTTTGCTCCCCAGCACCTCATTGTCTGCCGCGAAAAGGCTCGTTCCCTTCGTAAGACGGGCGCTTTATTCCCGCGGCGTAATTCGGGGATCGCGGGCGGGGATCTCTCTCTTTCTCTCGCTTTCTTGTTTCCGCAGCGGTCGTCGAAAATTTTTTTGAAGAAAATGAAAACGCAAAATTCCCCTCACGGGGAAGGGGAGGGGAATCGAATTTTCCACGCAGGTGACGCGCGATCCTTTGAGAGTCACTGCGCGTCAAGACGTTAGAGAAAGAGAGAGTACGCCGTGCGTCTATAATCTCTCGGGAGGGTTTTTTTTCACGCGCGTGTGATGACACCCACGTGGTCTCGGCGCGGCTTCGCGCGCGAGCGATTCGCATGGAGCCACCAGCCGATATCTATATGGTCGCAACCTTTCTCCTCTCGTGTGCTAATCAATCTGCGTGACTTCCTACGCATTTCGATTACGTAAACGCGGCATTGTGAGGGCGAAAATTTAAAAAGGCAAAATCAGGAATCCGCGCCTCGCATTCCCGCGTACCGAGCTCTCGCCGGGCCGCCGGCGTGCGAATCGGCCTCCGTCTTCATCGATTTCTCATATTCCAATGACATTTGCGGATAACGCTCTCAGCCGCGGCGAGGATCGACTGTCGAAACGCGATAGATCGTGCGCTTAACATATTACACGCGCGAAATTATTAGCACGCTCGACCAGAGGCGGGACGAATCGCCCCGCTGCGCGGCTCCGGCGATTAAACTCAATCCAATCTCCAGGGGCATAATAATTAATTAGAAGCGCGCTCGGCGTGTAAAAGATAG
Source organism: Cardiocondyla obscurior (assembly GCF_019399895.1). Taxonomy (NCBI): domain Eukaryota; kingdom Metazoa; phylum Arthropoda; class Insecta; order Hymenoptera; family Formicidae; genus Cardiocondyla; species Cardiocondyla obscurior. The sequence goes on from NC_091877.1 coordinate 656,255, forward strand.
GTCGCATTTCTTTTCTCCTCTCGTCCGTCAAGTTAGCTTTTTTTTTTTTCTCTCTTAACATCGAAGGACATAATCAAAATTCGTCGCCCGAGGCACCGCCTACTTCGGCTAAATACGCCTTCGCGTATATACCATTTTTTTTTTTCTTTTTTTTTATTCTCTCTTCCTCGCGGACCTCACGTCCATTTTTCGTCCCACCGCTGCGGAACTTTCGCGGCGATGGCGACGACGGCGAGGAAGATGCACGCCGCCAATGCACGGGCGGATCCGCGATCCTCCGCTCACGGTGCCCTCGAGGGGGGTACTCGCGCGGGGCACCTTCTCCCGCCAGGTACACCCGTGTCCACCAACACGTGATCGCGCGTATATAGACCCACACGTGCGAGGATCGCGTGCGTACACGCCGTACATGAACAGCGCACACGTATACGAGCGTCGTACGGTCGACCGGCCGCGGTGCTCGATGCTCGTGGTGGTTCGCCATAGCGCGCCGCGCCGCGCCGCGCCGGGCCCCGATCCGGCCCGAGTAGCAAGTCACCTCCGTTCACCTCGGCGGAGTGGAGTGGAGCGGAGCGGAGGCAGCGAAGCGCGCGCGTCCGACAGCGGAGCACCGACTTCAGTCTGTGGCTCTGCGCTCGGCTCGAGTCGTCGTGCAGCCGCACCGTGCAGGGAACGGGGAAAGGGTGTTAAAGACAAGCGGATGGGCCGGCTGCTGTCGCGCGCGGACCAAAGCGTACGAAGCGCAGCGCGTGCATTTTCCGCGTGCCGCGACTGCCCGCCGCGCTGCTGATTACCGCTGGTTACCGCGGCCAGCTGATACGCGGACGCGCGAGCGAGAGATAGATCGACACGTGACATACGGAGTGGCCGCGCGCGGTACCGAAACGTCTCTCGTTACTCGCGGCGGTGAGATCGGAACCGAGAGACCGGACGGCTGGATCCTGGATAATCCTGGAACGGAACTCTTGTCGACGGGATAGATAGACGGGGAACGTGGACGATGCCGGCGGTGAGTGGCGAGCGGTGAAGAGAAAGAGAGAATCTCCGCGCAGGAAGAAACGGAGCGCGGTATTATGTCACACTCCCACGCGAGCGACGGCCGCTGCCGCCGCCGCCGCTCCTGCGGCTGCCGTTGCCGCTGCTCCTGCTCCTGCTTCTGCGAGGGCCGACATCCGCGACCGCGATCTACCGCGTGCGCCCCGTAGTGAACGCTACGCTCGTTTAGCTCTTGTGTGTGTTCCTGGGTTCGTCGTCAACGTTGGGATTCTTACGTAAAGCAACGTTATCCTTCCTGAGTTTCTACGCGCCGAGCCGTAATTCGACAGTGACACCTCCGCTTCTTCGCGATCCTCGTGATTCGCCCGCAGATTAAACGCGGCCCACGTACAACCTCGGATATATCCCTTCCGGGGTTTCTCTCCCAGCCGATCGCGTCGTGGAAAGACGGAACGTTTTCTGGATTTTGTCCTGCCACGATAGACGAAAGACGCCCGTCCTTAGCGGTTCCTCGTGGGAGTAGGTGACAAAGGTAAACGCGAGAGAAGAGCCATTTTCCACGAGCGTAACCCGATCGGTCGCGCACGGTGTCACGTATCGCCGGTACGACGACGGGCGCGAGATATTCCGCTCGGCTCCGCTTGACTCCGCTCGACGCCGCTCGAATCCCGGTCCGCGGCCGGGTCGATCGTGAGACGCCGGGGTATGAAATCGGTAATGAGCTGTAAATCTCCGGCGAGTACATCGGCGGGTCGCGTGTAAGAGTGAGTCACACGTCTTGGATACCCCGCCGACACACACCACGCGCGCTCACGCACACATAACCCGTAGACCGGGCACCTTCCCTCGGTGTATTCTTTTCCCTTCGGTAGAAAATCGAAGGAAAGGATAATAAGCGAGAAATACACTCTCTCTTACCCGCCGGCCGGTTCCGTGGTTGGCCGCGCGCGCGTGGGCGTAAACGAGAGAGAAGGAGAGAAAAACGGCCGGGAAGAAAGACGCGCGCGAGAGAGAGAGAGAGGCAGCGAGGCGCGGTGCAAGCGCGTAGATGCGATTTTGTGAAAAAATCCACGGTGAAACCTTCGTTAACGGTCGGTTTAGACCGCACGTACTCACGTGCCGTCCATCGCCCGCGGGAGATAATCCCGTTTCGATCGGATCGATTCAGCTCGTGGGGGACCCATCGATGCCCGGCGAAAGCGGCGTAAAGACGTCGACGGAGATGATCGATATTATAATTATTCGTTCTCGGGGGAGGAAATGAAAGAAGGGAAATCTGCTTTTAGGTTTAATCTCATATACCGATAACGCGTAATAACTATTAGACTCGAGCGAAGCCTTTCCCGCTCTAATCGCGTTCGAAAATCATTCCCGATTATCCGCGGATCGACGCCGCGGCCTTTGCCTCGCGGCGCGATACGGAGGAGTCACGAGATCGGCGGTGTCGAAGAAGTGACGTAAAATTGATTTGTACGTTTATTTATCCAGAGATATATCCGCGCGCTTTTTATCGCGCGCGATAACAATCGCGCGTTCATTACGCGCGTCCGTCGCGGTTACGCACGTCACGCGCTCGCTTCTATACGCGTACGAGAGTCCTGCGCGATTCGAAGATGCGTATCGCCGCGCAGGAGGCAAGAAACGTACGGGGAGGGAAGGCGGAACGAGGGATGAAACAAGCGCCGTGGAAATACTAATAATTTAGCGACTTTTCAACGTTGCGTCGTTACGCGCGCATTCCTCCTCGCTTTCGTGTCATCGGCATCCTCGCGGCCAACCGACGCGACCAGCGAGCGTCGCGTGTTGTATCGATCTGGCATTATGATTATTATTGCGTTACGCGTCTCGCCTTTGTCTCACCGCGTGTGCACGCCCGTGCATGCGTCTCTTTAAACGCGTGTGAGTTTTGTACACGCGCGCGCGTGCGAGAGTATCGCGGATTGAGACCTCCGTCAGATACGAACAACCGCGACCGTCATGCGACTTTGCGATTTTCGTCGCGTTACACAATGTCCCCGACGGCGAGCACGTCGTGCGTTGTGTGCCGTTCAACCCGCGTACTCGAACGGGAAGCTTATTTTTATTATCTTTTAATTTTTTTTATATTTTTTTTTTTTTCTTTTCTTTTCTAATTTATTTCAAGCTCCATTAGTTGCCCGCATAATTCTAAATCGTTCTCGCGCGTAGAAGATACGAATCGTAAATGCGTTATGCGTATGAGTTTTCCATTCTGTTAAAGGATAGCTCTCGGAAGAGAGAAATCTCGGATTACGTTGATGTCGGAAGGCGTGGCAAAACCGTAAAGTGCGCGTTGACCGCGAGAGTCGGTCGTCGCAAGTCGCAATCGAGCGTGGCGCGCGAACGTAATGAGCCCCGCGTGTATCGGGTTTCTTTGCGGCGCGCGGCGGTTTCGGTGCTGAGGCGCGTTACGTTCCGGGCTTAATTGCCACCTTTACGCGATGGGAGGGAAACGCGGGCGCGGGTTTTACCGTTCGCGGCATCGCGGGCCCGCTAATTTACCGCCGATCGGATCGGTCCACTAAACAACATCTCGCTCGCGCCGCTTACTTTATTTTCACGGCAACATTCGGCGTATCTTCATCGCTCGTCAAGATATCCAAAAGCTTATATCTAAACGTTAAACAAGCTGCACGGTTGATTTAAACATATATCCGCTACCTTTGCATATTTTATCTTTATCGTATTTTAATTTCTCTTATCCTTCCGCGATCAGGCATTTCTGCGGGATCGCGCGGTCTTTCAACCCTCCGAATTTTTGCCGTTCATTTCCTCAATTACGAGCAAGGGAGGAGTGCGATTTGACGATCGTTCTCGTGCGGCGATAATTCACGCGGCGGGTGATTATAGTCATTTCGTAGATACCTTTGCACGACGCTTATTAACGTTCAATCGCCGTGGCACGAATAGAAGTCGATCGATATCCGATCCAGATGCCGATCGTTATCTGACACGGCTTTTCGAGCCCTCCGCTTACGAGAGCCGGAGCCCCCTCTTAACTTGCTCGTGATTAGAAATTAAACGGACACTTTTATCAGACGTGGCTTAAAACCGTGCGCGTGTCTTTTAACGGCCAAGTAAATGGATTTGTTCTCCTGATTAACAGGCGGTGCACGTGCCTTCCGAAGGCGAGGCGAAGTCATCGGAGGATCGCGCCGCTCACAGGACGCTCCTCGCCGACAGGACGATGCGCAACGTCGTCGTCGCGAGTGTCGTTCCGTTTCCTCGTACTTAGACACATAGACTAAAAGAAGCGTGAGTGAAAGAAGAAGAAAAAGAAAAAAAAAGAAAGAAACAAAGACGAGGAATAGCAAGAAGACGCAGACTGGCAGAAGGAGAGAGAGAAAAAAAGAAAGAAGAAAAAAAAAAACAGAAGGACTGGGAGAGAGTGTGCACCGCAAGTCGCAACGCGTGTGAAATGGATGGTACGCCAAAGAAAAGCGAAGCAGTGCTAATATATGGATGCCCATGGGTGGAACTTGGCCGAAATGTGCCAGCGCTACCATCACGCTATACCGGCGGCAGCGGCGACGCAGAATTCCTCGCCAGCTAGGGATCCCTCGACTGGCATCGCGCAAGGCCTGTCAACCGCCGCTCTCATCGATCAAGCCAGCCCGTCTTATTCGCACTACACGTAAGTCTACAGCTTTACCTTCTTCCTTTTACCCTCCGGTTCTTTCTCATATTTATTTCATGAATATCCCGCGCGCTGACAGTGTAATAAATTCGAGCGCGGCTGCACCTCGCGAAAGCGATCGGATCACGGTCTTCGTTAAGCGAGATTTTGCGACGGATTTTTCGACTTTCGGGGATATATCGCGCGCGGGTCCGCAGCTTTCTGCAAATACGTTAGCGAGGGATCGAGCCCGCATTTCGGCGATTTCGGGGGACGCGCGCGGACGGCCTCGCATACGTGTTGCAGCACGTATGCAACGTATCGCGGGACTTATCGAGACGACGGAGGGATGGAGGAGAACCGCCCGGGCCCCATTCTCAATTGTATCGTATATATTAATAACGATACGGCGAATTAGGGATAAGTATACATACCGCGCGGTCAGGACCCTCGTAATCCTGTTATTAGCGCGGCGATTAGGGGAAGATGATCCCCAGGCAAATTGCAGGGGCGTGTACCGCGCGTGTTTGGTTAACATAATCGGCAATCGCTATCGCGCGCGAGTTCCTCGGAACGAGGAGAGGGCGATATGCGCGAGGCGACGCGGACGTGCGTTTCTCCGAGCTCTTTCGAAATTTTCTTTTCTCTCCCCTCTTGCCTCTCCGCCGCCTGTCTTCGGGACACCACGACACCACTGTGTTGGAAATCCATTAAATTGCAGTTTACGCTCGAAATTCAATGTTTCACTATCATTACATCGTACTGCGAAGGTAAAGAGGATAAAACCTTCTCTCTCTCTCTCGCTCTCTTTCTCTCTTCGACCCTTTGGGACTGCTAAGGAGAAGGTTGGGAAAATAGCATGCGCGCTGCCGGCCGCGGCGTGCGTTTCTAACGTATCGTATAATTTCAGCTATTTCTTATCTCGTTTGCCCGCAGTCTTATTTGCTTGTGCCCTCCTGCAATACATATCGTATATTCGCGGGGTGGCTCGCGAAGAATTTTGCACTCGTGCAAAATTAGTCGTTGCTCGATCGCGCGCTTGCAAGATCCGAAGCATCAGACAAAAAATCTAATGGAACGATGAAAGACGTTCGGTAGATGTGAGAAAATAAAATAGCCTCTCGTTATTTAATTCGCTCGTTAAAATTTAATAATTTATTAATACGCCGAAGACGCGCGCGATTTTTTTGGACCTTCGTATTCAGGAAAATATTAACGAGGCGAATCTTTCGACCGCTTCCTCCGACGACGAAAATCAGCTTCATTAAAATGGTTCCGCCCGGTTCCCATCCGTTGCTCTTAGCCGTCGCACGGATCGCGTACCACGTCACGTTATTTCATACGAACGAACGCACGCACGTTACGCGCTGACGTTTTAGATCTGCCTGCGATTTTTTTTTTTTTACGCAAAAATGTCGTTAAGAAAGTTCGTAAACTTAAGACAATTTTAATTCAAATAATAAATAAGATTATGGCCAGTGAATAAATGAGGGAATAATTCTTTCCAGCGACTTAAAATTTTTTTTTTTCTTTTTTGAAATACTACGCTCGCAGACCTCGGCGTAACCTTAGGTCGCGAAGCTTTGATTCTTTGGCGATAAGAATTAACACCACGACGCGGTTATGCGCCGATCCGGTCGATCGAGCCGGAGCAGGCTCAATTTACAAACGTCGATTATATCAACGAAACGTCAATAATTCCGCGAACGATACGCGCTACGCCATCGCGATAAATGCGCCTCGGCGTTTCTCGCGACTGCTCGTCGTCGACTTCGGAATTGTCGGAACAGTTTTCGCTGCTCTTTTCTTTTTACTCTGCTTAGTCGACGCGACGTTTCGGATTTTCCGCTCGAGCTCGGAATTTTTAAGGTTTTTGTTTCGACACATTCGAATGCAAAATCGTAAAGCGATTACGAGCCCGGTGATGTCACGCGTTTGACCCTTGTGCCGTGTTGTCGTGTGTCGGCGGCGACCTTGCAAATCCCTGCGATTGCAGTGACTCAGATTGGGTGACTTGACGATTGAGCAATGACTGGCAGTTAATTACGGATTAACGTTAGTTATAGTTATTTTCAGCCGTACGAAATTTGCGCGGACACGCGAGTAAAAGACGCTGACTATCGTGTCGTCCCCGAGATACCTGTTGCGAATCGCGGCGGTCTGGCTAATCGTTCGACATTATTCGTATTTAATTAAACGGCTTCTTCGAATGTATCATGCGCGAGAAAAGATTCCGCTTTGAATGCCACCGTTATTGTTTCTGCGATCTATAGCGAGCACAAAGACACAACCGGGGTTCGTATCGAATTTGCATTATAAAACGGAACGGAACGTAACGTGACCGGAGCAAGAGACGAGAGAGAGAGAGACGACGGCGGATGAACCTGAATACCCAATGTGTCGCTTGGTTCAAGTGGATGATTTATTAAGAAAATCGGCCTCGTTTTTCGACCCGCGGTATATATCCTCCGTGGTACCTCAGTCGGCGTCACAGAGCTCGTTCAAATCAGAGAAATACTCGTGGGATTTTTATGAACCGTTACGTGCCACGAGTTCACCACGACACGCGAGTTCCGCAATTAACGCAACCGTATACCGGGCTCGAGCCCATGCCACCTCGTCTCCTCGTCCTCCGCAGTTAGCCTGGGAATTTTTCGTCGCTCGCTGGTATATCTCCCATCTCCGGTGGTATCGCGCGCGCGGACACCTCTTCCCGTGCGGTGCCGTGAAGAAATCTTCGATTCTTCCTTACTCGGTCGCAGGAAGTCGTACGTAATGGCTCCGCCGTTGGCACGGAGGTCAGAGAAGGGTATAATACGAGGCGGGACTTGGCGGCGTCCGTTCCGCAGCCTTAAACAACCCGTAAAGGTTTCGGGGATGCGCTTTCTTCGTTCTCAAATCTGAAACGCGCCGGAGCGTTAGTAGTGCAGAGGTGAGCGGCTGGGGTCGTCACTTCCGCTTACCAACCGGACCGCATTGGGCATTCGATTTGAAAGTTTAATCAGGGGCTTATATAAAATTACGCTCCCCGTTCTCGTTCCCTCGCCCGGGGAAGTTCCGTGCCGCGCGCCGTTTCGCGATTATCCACACGATTTGCCTACGTCGAAATTATTCGTCTCGAGTCCGCGATATCGTTATTCTCGGCGTTGATTGGGGGGAGGAGACGGGGGAGAGAGACTTTTCGATCGGGAGCGCCGATCCACGTCCACCGGTCGTAATCGATTTACGAGCTGCGTGATCGGCGCCACGCGCGCGTGTTTCGCGTACCGACGCGAATACAGATCGATTCCCACCCACGCGACGCGTTTCGCCGACTCTCGTCTCCGCGCGGCTGAAATGCACCGCGTCGCATCCTCGTCGCCTCGCCTCGCCTCGCCTCGTCGTCGGGCAATGCAAGGGTGTGCTCGGCTCGATTATTCGAATAAAAAAATGCGCGCGCTCGTCGAAAGCTTTCTCCTCCACCGGGGCAGGAGGTAAGAGAGGAATAATTTAGCCGGGGAGGCAAGTGTGTCGTTCTCGTCGACGAGGAGAATGACGAAGGGAACGGGGGCCCCGAGAGCGAGCTGTTTGCGCTGCGTGCCGAACCGTGCGCCGCGGCTACCTTTTTTCTTCTCTTCGCGAACAAGTCGCGCCGGAGATTCATGAGGCTCAACGGACATGCCGATTTAGGGGATCGGTGCGCGGCTCTTGTTCTTTGTCTCCCTGCTCGGCCGAGTCTGACGTGCGTGCGGCGTGTCTCGCTGCTCGCGCTCGGCCAGGTCGCGGCCCGCCGATTCTCCCGAGCTATTTGTAACGTCTAACGTGCCGGACGCGTCGGCGTGCGGAAGGATAACCGTCGCTTTTCCTTGACACGCGTCACGGAACGTACCTCGCGCCGATTCCCGGGCCATTTGCTGCACCAGCACGGAGGTGCGATCGAGAGAATTCGTAGGCGCGGGTTATATCGCGCGGTGAACTGTTCACCGTCAACACCGCGCTAATTTACGCGATCGCTGCTAATCCCTCATTAATAACGTTTCGCTATCGTCGATGACATTTTTGCGGACGCTTCTGCGTCTTATCTTGCGCGAAACGAAGATACGGAGGTGTTCCGCGAAGCGAGGCGACGCCGCGAACCGCGCAGCTTGACAAAGGACGCGCGATGCATCAGCGTCCGGCGATCACTCTTGGCGAATTAATATTTTCGAAACGACGCGCGGCTCATTGCATTCGCGGTTGGAGACTGTTTCCTCTACTCCTGGTGCAGTCACCCCAGACATGAATCATTAAAGAAACAATGCTGAAGGCAGTGGCGTATCTATCATACGCGTGGGTGGTGCAGCTGCGCCGATCCTCGACGAAACTCGGGGAGAATCCTCGCGGATCGTAATGGGCTGCTTTTCATTTCGCCGTCGCTTGCGCGGCCACGACTTTTCTGCGCTTCTGCGACTCGAGAGAGATCGCCGCAGTCGTCAAATTCCGACCTTGTTTTTTTATCCTCGACGCGAGGATCATTTTAATAACGTCTCGTTATCTTTTTCTCATACCTCGCAAGTGTTATTCGGGAGAATTGTACATTACGGGAGCATTAGAAATGATCGATGACGATAGATTCAATAATCCCGCGCGTGGATAAGCCAAGCGGGCCGATAAAGAGATCTGCGAGACTCGTTCGTTTGTTAGAAAATTGTCCATCCGAGAAATATCGTTGAAACGCGAAGCTCGTTATGACGCGGAAACAAAGCGATTATCGGACGTGGGTTTCGCGTATAAATTTCTTTCGCTGTTTTAATTGGAATAAAATCCACGTCCTTGCGTATCTTTTATTCAAGCCGCCTAGAGTCAATCAAAATATCTAGGGCTTCGAAAAAAATTTGCCGAAACGCTTCGAGTAAATCTCAATCTATTCAATCGCGATGTAAAAGCGCGTTCCCTTCGGTAACCCGCGATTCGTATCGCGCCCGTATTCGATACGTCGAGACGTGCCGCCGGTTTTATCAGCGACGGAACGTGACTCTTTCCCTTGATATCTCTCTTTCTCTCCGTCATGAACTATGTATTTCTTTTTATCAATATAAAGTAACAAAAGCGCGCGCCTAATCGACACGAGGTTCATTGAATGAAAATGCCGGTGCGCTTCGTTCATTTTTCTTCTTTTTTATTTTCTTCCCTCTTTTCTTGTCTGACCCGACGTCGCAGCATCTCGCCAAACTCCGAGTGAAACAATGGCCATTATATGGAACATTCGCGCGCAGGGATCGTTCGCACACATTTGCGAAATATCGCATACATGTATATTAGGTACGTCGCGCGCGTACTTACATGTAGCTGCGAAAATGTATGTTGCGCGCGCGATTGCTCGCGCGACAGACAGCTGTTCGTACTATTATACCCGGTGCACGGTCGCATAATGCCTTAAGGACAATCGTGGGAATTCCATTAAGTGGCCTTGAATGGTTCATTCATGTCGATCAACTCTTTTTCCTAACGGAACGGTTGACAGATCAATCGGTCTGCTCGGGCACGGGAGCGACCCATCGCACGGGGATTTCATTTGCTCGTTCTCGAGAACGAGAGAAACGCCGGAGTCAATTACTACCGGGCGGGTACGGTCGCGATCGTCGTCGCCGGGAATGTCAAGTCCCGGTTCGATCGAGCCGGCTCGGTTCTTATCCCCTTCGGAGAAGCCGCTCTGCCGATCGCGTCCGATCGCACGCGCTTCTCTCCATTTAAACATCTCTAATTTTGCCCTTTTTCAGGATGCTGGACAATTACGAAAGGGGTGAGGTGACCCCACCGCCGGCGGTAAGTGGTTACGGCGGCTCGCCCGGACTCCTGGCGCTCCATTCCTCGCTTTACGCGACTCCCACGTCGAGAGCCTACGACATCGACTCCAGTATCGACGGCAACGACGGCACGATGCCCATCGACACCCAAATCATCTCGGTACGGCCTTTCGATCCGATTCCGCGTACATACCCGTCGCTCTTGAAATAAACTCGCGGTATCTCCGCGTTGTAAACGCACCTACGTAAAACGTTTACGATACGGAATTTGTTTTCACACGCTCGAACCATACGGGTCGCTCGCGAAGCGGGGTATAACGTTGCAGTTTGACGGAATGCTTTGTTTCCCGAAAGCAGATACCGAGTATGCTAACCGGGCCGGCGCAGCAGCGACTCGAGGAAATGCCCTGGCTGGGTTCCGGGCCGTCGCTGGAGTATCAGCCGGGCATCTCGCCGATTCCCGCGGGAGTAAAGATGTGCCATCCCGGCGGCGGCACTGCCCAAAGGAGCCTCAAGGAGCAGCGGATACGTCGACCGATGAACGCCTTCATGGTCTGGGCGAAGGTCGAGCGCAAGAAGCTAGCCGATGAAAATCCCGATCTTCACAACGCCGATCTCAGCAAGATGCTCGGTAAGTGCTCGCAGTTTTTCTTTCAACTCTTTTGTCTCGCGGCTAAACCGACTCGACGCGACGGGATTCTACAAGTTAATTATAGCCGCGACGACATTTACACTTGTTAGTTTATTTTGTAACGAGGCTTAGACTTACGTAAACAAGACATCGAATATGAATGCATAAACTAAAAGAATTTTAATTATCCTTGGAAACTTTTTCATTTACATATTTTAATTATTCGAGAAGTTTGTCTTTTTTTTTTTTTTTTTATTCGATTCCGATATTAACAAGTTGCGAAGGAGAACGCTATTTGCTTTTCCCAGCGAATAGATTCTCATGATTTGCGGATCTAGATTATCCAGGGGCTTTTAATGGACCCTCGAATGTATTCAGTTTCTTGTGTTAAATAGATCGGGCTATTTATTAAAAAAAAAGAAGAAAAAAAAAAATACATCGTATCTTTTAAAATGCAATTAAGGTGCATCGAGGTTACCTCGTTATAGGAAAATTGTCTATCGCCGGATACGGCGGACGTACGAGATTACGGTCTCGTTCTTTAAAAACACACGTACGCGGAAACAATGTTGGCGCGTTACTCGCGGGAAAGAGACTTTTCCGCCGGGAAACCGAGTCTGGGAATAAGAAAGCGGGGGAAAAAGAAAAAAGATCCTCCACGCGGCGCGTTATCATTAAATTAATTGCGGCCGCGCGTCGGGCGAATATGTGGAATTAATTCAATTACGCGCTAGAGTCGAAGCTGAATCTTTAATGAGCCGAGAAGAAAGGCGAGAGTTCTTTCGAGAGTCAGCGGCTAAATGAGGAAAGAGACAACTCCACGTTGCCCGCCCGTCTTTTTCCGTCAAAAAAAATGTGCGATCGGTCACCGGCGAATGTGATTCGCGGTCCCGTCAGTTGTCGCGAGCCACCTGTGCAATTGAGATAGGGAAATCGCGCCTCTTATCGCGTCGTGCTGTTCCGCGTTTGACTTCTTCTTTGCAAATGTAACTGCGATCGTAACGTTATCGCACGGCGATTCCGCGCCAATGACTCTCGAAGCGGACGTGATACAGACGTTCAAGCGATAAGAGAGATGATTTGACGCGGCGAATCGTCGATTTCGCGAAAAATCCCGTGAGCTTTACGGACGCGGTTGGTTCTTGCGGTTCGTCTCTCTTTTCTTCCCTTTCTCTTTCTCTTCGTCAACCTTGGCGTGTGTCTCCCAGCGCGTTAAAGCCGAGAGCCCCGTCATCCGGGACCTAACGATCTGTCAGCGGCTGACCGGCGCTCTTTCTCTCCTTGTCTCTCCTACGCGGCGCGTTATCGTGCCCAAGTACACCTTGAATTATCGGCAATTGGCATCCGCAACGTTATTGGCATTTGAACGATCGAGCGCGGCCGTCGTGCAGAAAATTGTAAACTTCTCCTCCACCTACTCGCCTTTACCTGACTCGTTTCGTGTGCCCCGCGCGGGGCACAGGGTGTTTACACTCGCTGCGTGCACACGTGCTCACCTCCACCTCTCGCCATCTCCTCCTCCCCGCCTGTGATCCTCGGCGCCTCTTTTCCCCTTTTCACCATGCTGCTCTCTTTGTCTTTCTCGTCTCGCGTCCGCTGACGAGCGAACCTGTAAATCATCAACCTGATGCCTTTCTCGTGCCTCTCTTTCTCTTCCCCCCCTCCTCCCACCGCGCTGATTATTGGCGTACAGAATAAGGAAACCTTGGTCGAGTTTATCGATCGGACATTAGGCGATCGGTACGATGTTATTGGCATGACGCGGCTGCGATTATTATGCACGCCGGGTCTTTCGCCGCCTCCACTCTTTCCCTCCCCGTCTATTTTTTTTTTTTTCTTTTTCTTTTCTTTCTCTCCAGACATCCTACATATTCATGCGCGTGCTGTGTGTCGATCCGTCCGTCCATACGTATGTCCGTTAGCCACTTAGCCCATCCATCCGCGCGCGCGGAACACCCGCGCGTGCATCGGGGCGCGCGCGTGCGAGCGTGTTTTGCGTCGGCGTTTGCGCACACGTGTGTGCAAAAGGCGAAGCGCGTACGTACGTGTACGTCGAACGCGTCGACGTACGTACATGCCGGAGCACGCAGCGCACGATATACGACGCCGATGGGGGCACCTTATATCCGGTGACACGCGTGCCCGCGCATCTTTATCAATCCGCTGGTCCCCCGACCGTTAGCCCGCCCTCGGGATCCTCCGGATCGCCCGCCGTTTGCGTACGGACCTCGTCGGCTCCGCTTTTAATTAGCAGAAACGGTCTTATCCGCGGAGATCGAACGAAACGGCCGCGCGCAAAGACCCGGGGAACGATATACGATAATACGACGCGTATAAACGCCACGCGACGCCACTGCACCATGTCGCGAGACCACCTACGACAAATGTGGCGGCCCGCAAATAATACCCGAGCCCGCGTTGTACCACCGTCGACAGCGTCAGAGATACAGGCCTCTAACTGCCAACGCGATATCGTGTGCTTTAGTGCCTCCGATTACTTCCCTACCTTCTCTACGAGTGACATGTATACGGCATGTTCCCTCCCTCTCCCTCTCCCCTCGAGAAAGATTTAGATTGCTCGAAAATATCGGGGAGAGCGTCAAACGGGCTTTGTTATTCGTCTTGCGTCGATTTTAGAACGATCTCTCCTCGCCGGAGAGTAAACCGAACGAAATCCAGCTTCTTGTTTTTATTTTATTTTATTTTATTTTATTTTATTTTTTATTTTATTTTTTTTCCGTGCCGTACCCTGGCAAAAATTTAATTCAAGAGTCGAGTGGTCAAAATTCTATTTCGACATCGTCGATATTTATTGTCGACTAGATGCTGCTTCGAAAGCACGCCCGAGGAAGCTACAACCGAGAAACGTATAGGACACTCCGTATATTTCCCTCCGCGAGAGGAGGATACGCTCGTCTTCTCGTAAAATACCGGACCGCCTTCCGTTTGCGGCCCTTTAAACGACGGATCGGCGTGTACAGTATCTCGGTATAATGGTACTCGCCGCGGAAGGGCCGATAACGTCGACCTCGTTGGTCGATTTAAAGGACGGTGCGCCGATTGAAATTTATTGCACGCGCAGGTAAACCAGCGGCCCGGCTTCGCACGCCGTTTCTCTTCGCAGCATTGGATCCCGAGCGTTGACGTCCCGACAATTATACGCGTACTTTCGGCTAGAAATTTTCTTCAACGATATCGAAACGCGTCGCGCGTAAAAAACGTCCAGCCGCGCAATCGTTCCGATAAATATATTATTGGGATAATAAAATGTGTAATAAGAGCCACGGCGAGTTGCGAGTGACCTTTTAAATCGCCGCGAGGTGGGATTGATCGGGGAAAAAGATTGCCGGCCGATTGAAACTAAATAGACGCGCCTGTTGAGTGGAAGTGCGTAAGAACGATTCGAGAAGAAGAGAAAGGCCCTACTTTTCTTCGCGTACGCGCATATACATATCACTCTCCCAATATCCCATCCTCCCCTTCTTCCTTCGCCGCCTCCCTCGTACCGCTCCTCCCCCTCGCCTCCATCTCGGTCGGCTCTCGAACAATAGCACCTCGGCTGCACGGTGGATGAACTTCTGAGGCTGGAATCGGCTCTGCCCACTCTGTAAATTGCGTTTTCGTAAAAATATTCATAGAGGAGAGAGAAGAGAGGTCGGGGGGGAGGCCGATCTCAAGCTGCAGCCTACATCCTGCTACGCGGCTAAATGCAGCGTGGATATATAGGTCTCGATCGCTGATACGGCATTGTACAGAAAAATGGATCATCGAGCGAGATTTCGACACGGCAGTCCGCCGGCGCCGCCGCGCCGGTGGGTTGGATAAGGTGGAAACGTTACGCACTGAGAATATAGTGGTAATTTTTTTTTTTTATTTTATTTTTTTTTTTAATTTATTGTAAATTCGAAACACAACGACCTATGTTAACAATCGACTTCTCGCGGACCACGCTCGCGAATAAAATGATTTGCTCGCGAATGGTGTCTCCTTGTCGGATCTCTTGTTCCTTGTCACATGTCCGAAATTTACACAAGAAAGAAATTCAATCTTTTTAATTCAATTCGATAATGAAACTGGATCCTTCAATTAAACCTGCACGTCCTTGTTGCGCCATCATTCTTTGATTTTCTCTCTTCGTCGACCAGGGGGCCCGACTCGCGGAGAAACTTGTTCGTTTTTCAACAGCGATGCTCGATTAATCCGAGACAAGATCGGCCTCTCGTACGATCACGAAACTCATTTGTTTCTCTATACCGTTCGCGTACACGAGCGCATTAGTAAACTCGTTTCAATCGGGCGCGTTTAAACCGCCACCATCATCAATCTGGCAATCATCGACTAGTAAAGTTGTTCGGGGATCGGTTTAGCGCAGGTCGCTGCACTCGGGTCTCTCTTGGTCCACGGTTACGTTGCGAGAAGCCACCGAGCGGTGAAGGCATTTAAAAAGTCGCGGCGCGTACATATACGTACATGTTACCTCTCTCAGGTATTCGCCGACCAAGTCGTCGGATGTTGCACCCAGTCGCGGAGGGTAAATCTCTCCGAGCGAAACCTCTTTACGCATACTCTGCTCCGATCGATCGTCCCGATCGTACAAAAATGCCCATCTCGCGCGAGGGCATTACGCACGAGGAGCGCGCGGTGAAGTTTAGCTCGCCTCTCTTCCGTAACGAACCGCGAGACAAGATCGGAACCTAACAATTGCGCATACATGTAAAACGAGACCGGGACAAACGGACGGACGTACCCCTCGTCCCATCCGATCGTAAAGGCGCACGGGTATAATATACAAGAGCACGTGTACGTCATAAACATATTTACGTCAAACTAACGTCATACTAGCGTCAACAGGAATAAATGATTAATGAAACCGCTGAATAACGCGGCTCGCATAATAAAAGTGACAAAAAAACATCGGCGGACGTTTTCTCCTCCTAAAATATGATTTCGACGCGGTATTTCGATGCGTTATCACGCGCGTCTTCCAGCAATCCCGGTGTTGCACGGATTGTACGAGTACGATCGCGCGTACATATGTATCCGTCTGCGAGAAGGACGAAGGAACCGACGGGTTGGCTAAGCTAAGGCAATAATAAGCTATAAGCGCGGTCTCTGCATAGAATGCCGGGTAATGAGGTGGAGTCGAGAGCGGAGTCTGGCCGCACCCTTACCTTCCGACGAAGCTTACACGAAGCCGACCCACCTATCCTCGGCCACGAGGATGACGGCGAGGCCACGCACGCGGACGATCCTCGCTCGGTTTCGAAATAAATTATTATATTTATGAAAATACACACGTGGGGGAGGCGGACGAGAGAGGGAGGAGGAAGCCCTCAAGCGTGGACGGTCGATTCATCCCGCGACTTCGACTTTTGTCCCTCTCGTGATCTCCGGCGAGGATCGTCCGCACCACGCCTATACGGCTCGGGCTCGGATCGGATCGGAAAGAAGAGGAGAAAAAGAACGACAGATGGAGTGATATGATAATTCACGCGACGCATTGCGATACCTTGCGACGTACCGAGTGATTTACAAGCAGCGCGACCAGCGTAGGCGATTTTGATTGGAACTCAATTTTTTTTTTCTTTTTTTTTTCTTCTGTCTCTTCTTGACAGACCGCGCGTGCGAAATCAACGCGAGAGAGTTAGAGAGAATTCGGATTCTCCGCGTGACCTATGTAAGGAAAATTTCTCGCGGCGCGTCCCGCGAAGTTTGGCTGGGGCTCGTAACGTTGTATCAGCGACGCGGTATCGCATTGACGCCTCTTGCATCTGTACAGGTGAATGCATTAGTGTGCGTTCATTGCACACACCACTGCCGAGGGAGATGAGATACATCACGGGACCGGAGACGTATTATTAATGGTGACAGTGGGCGACCCAGGTTGGGCGGGGTTCCACCGACACCGAGATGTGGGCATGTGGGTCTCTCGCTCTGGCTCCTCTTCTTCCTCTTCCTCTTCCTTTTCCTCGTCTCCCCTGTGATGCATCGCATCGTTGCGCACACATCACAGTTGTCTATTTTATTTCGCATTTTCTAGTTTTTGATTTTTATTTTTTTCTTTTTTTTTTTTTCGAGGACGGTATAACGCTTTTATCGAGTCAACGTATTAATCGCCGTTTAAGCGCGACATCAGGCGCGTGGAAGACGAAAGTTTCCTGGAAATTCGTACGTAATTAAAACCGACAAAATATACTTGGCTTGACCGACTCGATCGATCGTGCGTTTTATCGTAGTTATATTCTAAATGCCGCGTTCGAGAAAATGTCATGTGCCGGTTTGCGACCATAACGAAATCCCGAAATCCCGGCGTCTAGCTGGACAGCTCTCGGCAGAGAGAGAATGAGAAGAACGAGCAAGCTTAATCGCCGATCGCTTCCCCAAGTGAATTACCGACGGGCACGTGCGTAAATCACCGCGGAATCGTTAATTAGGCGGTAGAACGAACAAGCTTTCTGGAAAATGTCAACGCGCGATTCTTACGCGATTGGGACCTTTCGACATGCGCGATTTCGCTCGCTGGTGCTCTCGCAATTTGTCGCGATGCCCGACTGGCTAATTTATAATCTCTTACAAGTTAGATGAAACTACGCGAGCCGATAGAAACCGTGAAATGGAAAGCTTATTAGCGTTGAACATTTTTACAATTTATCCATGTTCGCAATACTCGCGACGGATTTAAAGATCGAACGATTTCATCATTTTATATTAATTATTATATACACTTGGATTTTTATAAACTGTACCTATTTAAGAAAAAAAAAAAAAAAAAAAAGAAAAAGAAAAGGCGTTGTAATTTGATACACGGTGAAAGATGTAACAATTCGACCAGTTAAACTGACGCGCACCCCGCGTTTTGCTCGAAACATCGAAATTAATGAAGTCGTCCGACCGGGCCGCGGCCTAAGCGCAGTAAATTAGAGGTACACGCCAACCATTAGAATACTTAACGAGGACATCACGGTGGGACGCAGCGTGCGCGGGTGTGATGATGAATCACCGCCAGGGATAACTCGCCGTTCGTCGGCTCGCGCGCCCAGGAATATTAAATTAAGTGTACTTATTGTTAGCCGAAAAACCTCATTCGTGTCTCCTTCGTCGGGTAGTCCTCATTCTTTCTTTCTCTCTTCCTTTTCTTTCTTTTTTTTTTTTTTTTTCGGGACAAGGAGGCTGAAGAGTTTGGACTGGCTCGAACCCAAGAGGAGCGACAGGTCGCTAGACGGGAGGGCATTGTCGGCTGACAAAAACGTTCTCTCTTTCGCGAGGATCCTTTATTTCCTTCCCCGTTCTCTCTTTCCGCTTTCCTGCACCGCAGAAGCATCCTCGAAAGATACCGAAGGCGCTGTCGCGACTGTTTATTATCCATAGGGCGGAAGGTACCAGGGTGCGACCACGTGCGATTTCGGCAACGATCGGCTCGCGCGGTTTTTTCTTCTTCGTATTTTCTGACCCTCCCTCTTCCGCGCGAGTCCTCTGGGTCAACGTTTCTCTCTTTCTCTCTCTCCGCAGAGTTGAAATATACAAAATGAAATATGAAATATGAAATAATGGTTCGTGCCTTGTGGCTGGCTGAAGGCATGGGCGCACCCATATCTACGCCCCCATGCGCCTATGTACCTTTACAAGACTGTACGCATAACTATAATATGTGTGCGTGTTGGATATACATATAGTATATGTATATACACACACATGATTGTATATACTTTTTAATACACATTTTTATATATTTATTAATTTATTTTTTTCAATATACATATATATATAAATATATTTAAAATTATTATCTATGTATGAGATGTGATATCCGCGTTATCTACTTCGGTCTTAGTTCTTTTTTTCTCGTCGCGAACATGTCGTTCGTATTAACCCTTATACTTTGCTTAATGATATTCCTAGAGACCTACCATGTTGGCATATTGAACGTAACTAAGGCAGATTCCAGGCTTGGTCGTCGCCGCCGCCGACCAAGCCCACCTGTAAATACGTATATCCGTACGTATATGCACGCCGTGTGCGACGGCAAAGAGAGATCATTTCTTTGCTCGTTTTGCACCACGTATATCGGAGCCAACGAGGAAGAGGGAGAAGTAAAGTCTCTCTTTCTCTTCCCCGTAAGCCGAATTAAGCGAGTCGTTAGCCAAAGGGATCGGCCGATGATTTCATCGAGATTCGGGATATCGAGATGCATACATCGTGGCTCCGGCCTCGCTCCATTATTGTCGAGAAACGTAATTTATCTAGCGATTTATACGAGCACGCGCGCCTTCGCGCGCATAATTATTTTAGCGATTTTACACCGAAGACCGTTTGCGTATAATTAAAATTAAAAAAATCATACAATAAATTTGTCTTCTAAGCAAAAAAATACAAACTTAATTTTTTGGTTTATTTGTATTTATATATGTAATTAAATTTAATTAATATTCTTTTCTCTTTTAACTGCGGCACAGAGAGTTCCGAACCGACGGTAAGGATAATTTGTATTCTCTGTACATACCACGTGTCGTTTAATTGTTCTCGATTTCGGCTTGTTTTTTTCTGTTCCTCACTTTGACGGCTTGCTTTGTTCGAATTTCAGGAAAGAAATGGCGAGGATTGACGCCGCAGGACAGAAGACCTTACGTCGAGGAGGCTGAGAGGCTGCGAGTGATACACATGCAGGAACACCCGAATTACAAGTACAGGCCGCGGCGTAGGAAACACGCGAAACGAACACCCGGTGCACCATCCTCGCCTCCCTCGGCGACCAACACCGCGGGCAATAGGTCCAACCCTGCCGGCCCGGCGATTCATCATTCCATGTAAGTCGATACGGCCCGTACTTTCCGCTAATAAAGGTACGTGCGAGCCAACCACCGCGGTTTATTCGGAGATTTCCCCCTCGAGTTATTTTCAACAAAGCACCGACGTTATTTCAATCATTATAATTTAGCAATATCTTAATATTTATTCTGTATTTGTCTCGGCAAGGACTGTAATTATACATTATCAGCAAGCGACAATGCGTAAATAAGTGTAATCGAAATGTGTTTAAGGTCCAAGATGGACAGTTACCAAGGCATGTCTCAGATCCCATGGGGTGGCCACTCTCCGATCTCATCTTTGTATCACCAGCAACAACAGCAGAGTATTCAGGAGTATAAATCGGAAAATAATTCACTCTACGGCAGTCCTTACACGCCTATCATTCACACCCCGGACATATCTCCGGTGGCCAGTCCCGAGCCCGATGGTAAGTACTATTTTAAAACCGGAACTTAGTCGAATTAAATAAATGTACTTATATTTTGCAAGCTAAAAACAATAGTGTTTATGAGCTATTAATAAAATGCAGATTTTACTTTACTTACGTAATAAGTATGTAACTGGAAAATAGTTATTACACGAAAAGCGATTGTGAATTTTCCAGGCGATGGCCATCTGTCGTCCAGTCAAAATCCGGATTCAGAACGAGATCTGATGGAAGGCACCTCGAAACAGCACGGCGACATGACCGATCAGAAACGATATACATTTATGGGTAGCGATAATCAGCTGCACACGGGTCACGCTGGTAATACTAGCATATCATCGTGTCAGAATTCCGGCGGTTACACAGATACGTTAACGTATAAAAAATCTGTACGTATTTTAATAACGAGCCAAAAATCGAATAGTCGAATAACACTCAAGCAATGTTTCTATTTTATTTAGGTGGGTTATTTAAACTTTGAGAGACAATCCAGTACGAGTATAGCCGCGGTGGGTATAGCAAATGGTATGATGGTATCGTGCAATAAACTACGCTCCGGTTTCGACAACGTTGGTTCCGTCACGGGCACGTTTTATCCGCCGGTCGCTTCGCCGCATGATCAATCGTTGCAGCATTACAGCAGCGGCACGCAAACGTCCAAGAGCACCACCAACTATTCGATGCAGTCTACTGTCGAGAGCAATTATAATTCGGTCCAATGCACCGGCAGTCGACAACAGCCTATAGGTCTCCGCGGGGCCACCGACAATTGTCCCGGTAATATTTCCTTTTGCTTTATTTGAAGACTTTTAGAAATAAAACTACTTTAATAAAATTTTATTCTTAAAAAAAAATGATAATAAATAATTCCAAATTTTTTATAAAGATCAAGGAATTAAAATTTCTAATAAATAATGATAAATTTTGTATTATATTCTCGTCTGACCTATAATTTATTTCTTGCAGGCGCAGTGACACATCGATACCAAATGCCACATCAGCCGCATCATCAGGAATATCAAACAGATGCCTCCTCCGGTAGTAGCCAGCAGCATGCAATTCTTGGCGGTCACATTGATTCCAGCATGAGCGCCGAAGACGATCAGCAGCAGACACTCCAGCTGGAAAAATATTTCAAGTATTCCCATCCGACGAGCGTGGCACACTCGAGCTTGTCCGCGCAAAGTATGCTGGACAGCAACCATAACTACGCGAGTGATTTGCGTTACTACGGGACACCACCGCAATCTCAGATGGATATACCGAATTCTCAGTGCATTGTTGACGATCAGCAGGGAAACAAGGATGCTCGTTGCTCGAACGTTCCAATCGGTCATACTATGGAGCAGTATCATCCGGGGATGGAGGTGTCCAAGTATACAGATCATTCAGTGAATCAGCAGCATCAGCATCAGCAGACACAGCCGTCACAGCAGCAGCAACAACAGAATATGGAGCATGTGCCCAAACCCGACGACGATTTCAGTGTTATACTTGCAGATGTGCGCAAGACTTGTTACAGTAGTTAGTGTTCTTCTTCTGGTGCACAAAACGATCTACAGATTTCGAGTCGAATTAACGTGTGGACTACAAATTTCAAAGGCTTCTTCGTTCACGCGATTGTGAAGAACGGAACACAAAACGGTCGTGTGCTTGGTGCTACTCAAAATATTTCGAAGCATTTTTTTCTCGTGATAAAAGGTACGTTCTCCTCGTTAATCTTGGAAATAATTATTTTACCTTCGTCACTTAAGCAAAAGGTATTATTTGCAACTCGATTTGTTTCACTTCCAGCACGGAAAATATTTAGTTTTATCTTTTGGAACTCTCTTTACGAGTATTCCTTGTGTATAAACACGATCTCTTGGATTTCAG
Source organism: Cardiocondyla obscurior (assembly GCF_019399895.1). Lineage (NCBI taxonomy): Eukaryota > Metazoa > Arthropoda > Insecta > Hymenoptera > Formicidae > Cardiocondyla > Cardiocondyla obscurior. The sequence goes on from NC_091877.1 coordinate 678,391, forward strand.
TGGAACTGAAATTAAATTACATTCATACGAGTCAGCGGCGTACAATTGTCGCCTGTCAACAAAATGCCGTAAGCGAAATGTGATAAAAATTTAATACGATTATAATAACATGATGCAAATGATAAACTGCTTGATATGATCAGAAATCGCATTTCGTTACAATGAATACCGTTTTATTGCAACAATTTTGCATGATATTTAATTATCTGGGATTTAATCTTATCACGATCTTTTATAATCACTTCGGAAAACGTAATGATAGGCGGCTGATGGTGCACAACTAGTGTAACATTAAAATTACAGAGAGAAGTGTATACTCACATAGATGTCACGTTAGTTTCATTATCAAAGATAATAACAGTAGCAGAGATATAATAGCGATAGCAAGAGATATTATAAATTTACGTTATTATATTAGACAACTTTCACATGTCAAGAAATGTTTTGCATCAGTAAGTCTTTTCGCATTTACTGCAAGGTAGGAGCATTTATTTTTGGTGCTACCTCACTAAACTCGATTGCCCAAATTAATTGTGGTTTTAATCGTTACAAACGATAATTCTACAAAAATTAAATACATGTTTTTGTTGTAAATAAATTTTCTTTTTCTTGCTCATTAAAGTGACATTTTTAGCAACTTGTGCAAACTGCACATCGAGTTTCGTAGAAATGCGAATGGTGCAAACGGTCTTCGATGTGTATACAGGTGTGTAAAGAATTTTGGATAAAACTAAATTATTATTCTACTTAATATTTTGCTATTATTATATTATTTACTAATTAACATTCTTATTAATATCGATTATTAATGTATCGTACTTAATAGAATCAATTATGAACAATTATTTAATTGCATATATTTTTTAAAGAATATTCTTCCACAAAAAAATGTAACATGTTTTTAATGCATTTTGTGTGGCGCATATCATTTATTATGTATGTAACGCACAAAATTATTATTTCCCACGTAACATATTACGCAAATATATTTTAACAACATATATATATATATACATATATACATATTTATATATATATATATTTAAGGACTTTTCAGGATTACTATTCCATAACATTAAAAAACACACACATGTATGTATATTAATTCTTTTTATTAAATATATATAAAAAATATGTGTATAAGATACAACATTATGTGTAAAGCTGAACTCATACATAGTATAGTGATACCCATAAGTTACATCAAAGGGGGTTGATACAATGATTAAATATTCTCATTTTCCATTACATAATTACGACATTTCTTACATCGAAAAGTCCCTCAGCTGTAGATAATCTTTTACCAAATAAATATAATATATATTTCTTGAATAACAGACACGTATAAAGAAAACAAACATTAAATAAATTATTATAAATATTGTATAATATTCACTCTATAGTAGAATATTTCTAAATATAATTTTTCGTTATCTAGAAATTGTTATTGCACATTTTGCCCTTTTTAATCTCGTCACAAAGCCAATACTGTAAAATGATCGATGCTAAAAACAGTATATCAAAGTAAAACTTCGAACTAATCACCAAATTTCTCTGAATCTATATACATATTTCTATACATGTAGTGTACTATTTATCAATGCATTTATTCGGTTACATTTTATCTGTATTAATCCCCATTGATTTACATATAAATATAACCGAGTTGTGCGACGTGTATTTTATACCGTTGTAATAAACGGTACGTACAAACAAGGCTGGCGTCGCTCGGCATAATTAATCAATTGTTCACAGCGGAAAACCGGGATTTTGACTGAGAGATTAAAAAAAAAGATTTCTTTTTATAATAGCAACTTGTAGTTATATTTCGAATGTAACTTCAAGTAAGAACATCAGATTTTTCTTTCGACTCGTTGCGTTATCGGTAAAAGATTAAAGTGACAAGTAATTTTTGTCATATTTGTGATCTGACCAAAAAGGAACATTAAAGATAATCGTTAGATTTTTATTTCAGTCATTTAATCCCAGTTTTACTCCACAGCGTATCGTAAATGTTTCGATTTATCACTATTACTACATTCGTAGCAATCAGCTGCTAGAAGGACACGACAATAGACGGAGTCTATTTGGGGAAACGTGTCGAGTATACATTTTCATCGACATTTAATACACTGTACATCTATTCGCAGTATAATAATTACTGACTAAAAATGGTACCAAATACTGCTACATATATTTTCGTAATTATTTCGCGAACGTCGATTTACGACGAATTGCAAGCGTAAGTGTACGTATGTATACCCTCGTTTCGAACAATCTTTTTTTCATATACTGTAAATGCAACGTACGTATCTGAGGGATTTCAGAGAGCAATGGCTTAACCGTTATATGTTAAATGGACAGATTTTGCAGTCTTATTCGCGATGATTCACTAAACTCTCTTATTGAAACGTGCAAAGACAATACAAATTTTAAATACTTGACGTATTAATATAAATTGATAATATTCTTATAAAGTCTTGCACGGTACTGCAAATCTCATGTAAACTGTACATTTTTTTTTTTTCAACTATTAACATGAATTCATTCATATATACACGAATTTATATGCCTAGATTATCGGTATCTATTGTTATTTGTATGTATGTATGTGCATTATGTACAATTATACATTCAATGTATACACATACAATGTGTATAAATGGCAGCTTTACAAATCACGTATAAAATTCTTTACGTACAAATCAGCTTAACATTCGTGTTTGAGAAATAAAATCGAAGACATTTCTATTTTTTGAATGGATTATTTGTAACATATATAGCCTGGGCTGAAAAAGTGTTAGATATACAAAAATTATCAGATATGTAATTGGAATGCTTTCACTTGTTATATTTGCAGAGGTAAAGATTATTCTCAAGACTTCGTCTCGCGTATAAGAGCCACGGTAGTGCGCTGTGCCTATACTTGGCGCGAGACACTGCCGTGCCTCTTGATAACAATCGGGAATGTTAAATTCAAATACAAATCTCTGACATTTTATTACAAATCTTGGAATGTATGAGAAAAAAATATATAAGTTAGATGTAAAAGAAAATTATAAATGTTACAAATATCCATTCAAGATCTGCATCATTACATACAGATTTTTCGTACATGAGAAATAAATAAAAGTTATTCGTTAATTACCCAACATAAACCTTTTAAAAATGTAATCCAGTTATTGTTAAAAAAATTTTTCAAATACTCCCCGCATAAATCTAATATATAATCTTGCAAATATTCTTGCTCGATTTACTTTGGTTTCACACTATAATCTACAGTAACATATATAAAACAAGAAAATTTTACATTTAAATCCACTTAAAAGAGAGAATGATTAATAAATACGTCTTTAATTCATATAGAGAAGAAGAGTATATCAATTATCTATATGTACATAAATTCAAATTAATAAAAAAAAAAAAAAAGATTAAAAATTTGTTCTTTGAGAATTATGTTTCAGATTTTAAATATCGAGAGTAATTAGAGAATTTTTTTCTCGGATAATTTGTTTCTAGAATCCTTCATTTTCTTTTCTATTGCACTGTAACACGCTTATATTGACATTTAAAATTTCGATCTATAGTGTCCTTATATGTCATTCATCCCATAAACAGTTCTGTTTCATTTTAGAATAATACGAGAATATAAAACATTTCTTACAGGTTTTTATGCCACATCGGTAGGTACTTGCTGTCTTTTTGCCGTCTGATTTTCCTTTGCAAAATTTTAGACCACATGGATACCAGCCGATGCATAATTCAAGAGAACATGTGCAAGATGCCCAAAGGTTTGATGTATCAGCACATTTAGATACCACCAATGATCTTGTATCGTTCGCGTTCGATTGTGGCACATTTGTAAAATTATATACAGCTGCCATGAGTAATTCTTCTGAAGAACCTAAAAATGTTGCAAAATTAATGTCATTGAGTGAGATAATTACTACTGCTACACTAATTAATAAAGGTGTTTTTGTACAACTCACATTAATTTTTTAGTATATATTTTATAGATAATTACCCGGTCGTTGAATCCATTGTTTTATATCGTCGTTTCTGGTGTAAGTAGATCCAGCTGCTTCAGCACAGAGTGTAGTAACATGTTTTGAAATTTCCTTGGACTGAGAAACGTCCAAAAACAAGTCCATAGTATAATTGACATGACCTCTGTCTTCTTCTGCAACGCGTACGGTACCTGGATTTTTCTGCCGCAATTTCGACATCGCATCGGACGATATAAAATCTACTTTATAAAAATGATTCACAAAACACATGACTTGATATTGATTTTGACCGCGTTCCTCTTCACCAAGTACTAAAGCTTTAATTACTTGAACTTCCTGTAAAAAATCACAAATGTTAACAAAAATAAGTAGAAAAAAAATACTTCTCTCTTTTTTTACAAATTCTCACTTAATGCTCGTCATATAATTACATTTTTAAAATCTATAAGTTGGGTGACTAAGGTGCCATCAGAACGTTGAAATTCGAGAGTAATCAGATCTTCAGTAACATTAGATGAGATTGTTTCTAGAAGAATATCACCGCCCTGTAAAACGAATTTCTCATTAGTACTAACAGTAATATAAGCAATTGTCTTGAGATTCTATTTATTAATTAATAATATTCATTTACCTGATTTTTTACGTTTATGAGTAAATGTGTGATGCATACATGGTACAAATACTGCAACACGACGCAGATCGCGAAAAACTTATTGAGTCTCCTCATTGTCGCATTGTTAATTACTACTGACGCTCGCCTCCACGTCTAATTCGACGACGAGCCAAATAACTCGTGTAGAAAAGATCGATGTCATCGATGATTCTAACCACTCTCGATGTATTTGCGACGGTGGTGCCAGAAGCGTTTGGTAAGCGGAACATCCCGAAACTACCAAAATCGATGGTGCTATATATATGCCGATATATATAGCACCATCGATTTTGGTAGTTCCGAGATATTCCGCTTACCAAACGCTCCCGGCGCTACCGTCACTACAAATCGTGAGCTCCACGAAAGTTCTTCTGATACGCTTCAACACATAATAATAATAAGATAACATGCAGTTGCCAGTTCCTGGTAACGTAATCAATGCGATAACGCAAAATCAAATACGATCTAAAGTAACCGAGTACACTTCCGTATAAACAATGGATGAAAATTTATACCGAGCTGTTACTGAGCACTGAAAAAGAAGAGTTAGATGCAAGTAACGAACTAAAATAATATAAAATCTAAATGGAAAAACTCAATAATTATTACACAAATAATAGCTGTAAGGATTTAATTAATTGTTATTCGTGTAGGTATAAAAACTTGTGTAATTTTGATTAAACTACATTTTACAAATTAATATAATTATTAATATAAAATTAATACATGTTACAAATTAAGCGCATGCTTCACGAGCGTTATTTTACTTTTACATTACTTTTGCTTTTTCTACGTTAAAGAAAAACACTTGTTTAATTGTTACAGTGTTCTCAGACATTCAAACTTGCTGTGTGTTCCAGAGAAATTCTTTATATTAATCTGATCCGCACAATATGGCTTTCTCTGTAGAAAAACGGTCTCTCAAATCGCAAGATAGAAAACTAAGATCGTTCACGCTTCAGATCCTGCAAACGCCGTAGTATATAAACTTCTCTTTTTCATTTGGAGATTTAGTTAATCGTTCTGCGATCGCAATGAGATTGACGGTGAGTTAAATTACAAACTGCAAGATTCTTAATTTTTATTGTTAGCTAGACACGTTGTTGCGTATTATTTTATAAAAAATCGTTTGAATAATCAAGAAACATTTTGTTACAGTGTACTTTCTTTGCATTCTGTCTGCTTGAAATAGCGATATTTACAATAATTAATTGCGACGATTCAAGCAAGGCAATGCATCATTCGACTTTGAAAAAAGGTAATAGCTTGCCAGAATTTCATTATCGATAGTTAGCGCACAAACTCTTAAATTGATACAGTTCATTAAATTATAAAAATACAATAATATAATAATGTTATAATATTCACAAGCATAAGTGTAAAAGTACGCATTTAATATTTGTAGATGACGTTTCACGAGTTAGAATAAAAGTGTTCCGCGGTCCGACGCAAAATGAAGGAAGTGACGAATTTTTCGCTACTTGGGGATATTGGATTCAACAACCTGGCAATAAACATATTACAAATAATGTTTAACGAAAAGATTAAAGTCGGCGGATTGTTTTTACTTCAATTTAATAGTTTTCTTATTTAATAGACAGAAACATTTGTTTATTAATTATATTGTCGCACTGAATAATTGAGATCGTCATTAAACTAATCAGTTTTTCGTTTTTTCGTCAAGTTAAATAGGAATGCTGAAAGGAAGTGTGCTGGAATACAGATAAATAATAAAAAATATTTAAGATTTTAAAATACTAAGCTGTCATTTTTATTTTCCAGGCGTGCTTATTTGAACACGCAATACATGACATGAATACGACTATGCATTATTGTTTCGGCTTATATAATTCGTTATTAGGGTTCAACTGATTAGCCCTATTGTCCCGATTATCCTTTGATGGATCTGGCCTAGTGGTCTTTTGTTTAAACTCCGGATTATTCGGGTTTAATTTGGCTGCTCGATCATCTAGAGCTGCTTTATCCATCTAAAATACAATTTCTTCATTATGCACAATTTTTTTATAAGCAAACTTTTATCGTAAATTAAATGTTATATCGACATTGCACTATAATTACCGTTAAAACAGATGTTTAAATCATATTCAAGTTATTTTGATTATAAAATTCGGGTAATTTTTAGCATAAAAATAATTATTGACATATTAAATTTCTCTTTTAGTAAAAGTATGTACACATATTGCGTTTTAATATTTCCACTATTAATTTTTAAAATATAATAACAAACATACTCTTTTTTATAGATATACGACAGATATACGAACGATATTTCATTAAATAATAAATTCTTTTAACAAAATTTTATATCACTGTTAACCGTCTTATTTTAGTTAGTTTTTATTAAAAATATTAATTTCCAGAGAGAGATCTTATCCACGTACCTAAAGTAAACTTAAAATAAAATCAATAAAATTAATAACTTACTTTTGTTTCTTTTGTAGATGATTTAAATAGTTGCAAAAACTACTTTCCGCAAAAATTGCGTAGCTGATGCTCAAGAATTAAAATCACAGATCTCAATAATGCACCTTGCAACAACATAAACGGTTATAAGCGAACGTCTGTCACGATCGCGGTATATATACATGCGCCAGTATCATAATAAAAATCCCCTTAGTGCCAGATCTAAGAAAAAGAGTTCCCCTTAAGATTCTCCTTAAATGAATATCATTTCCAAATGAAGAAAAATAAATGATTTACACTACATCCGACGTATAACGTACGATGTACGCAGTCCGATATCCAATACGAAAGCTGGACTAAGCCTACGGTCTTTTAAAACTAAGTTTCTTATTCGCTGTCAGTTACAGTATGAGTCTTCCACAAGAATTAATCAGCTTGTATTGTTAAACCGAGCTTCATATTCTCAAGATCTAAAGCCTGTGAAGCCTTGTCCTCATGACATTAAAACTCGATCTAAGAGTATAAATTGAACTAACGTGTCTTTTGCAAATTAATAATTTATAATTAATAAAAGAATGTTAGCGTAAAAAAGTTCTCATCTTATTTTTATAATAAGATCAACCGTTGTTGAGATTATTCATCGGTCATTTATCGACATATACTTTAAATTCGAAACGTCGTCGAGTTTTAAGCGTCACAGATGTACAAGTTTACACGGACGCGCTTAACTAACGGTTTGCACACATCTGTCCCCCATCCGTGGCCGGTATAATAGGGGTCGTAAGGACCCCTTGGCGCATCTAGGAGCCGCGTGGTTGGACTTTGTACGCATTTACAATAAGGATGCATACTGGTCGTACCATGACCGAATTATCACGTTGGAAACAGCGTAATCTCGTGATAAAACAGCGAGATCGTTCTTGCCGCGACGCAAGGAAATACGTTGTTATACCATTACTATCGCCCATTAGTGGCTTCGGTGCTCGCCACTTATCGATAACCCCGATCTTCGTCAATTAGCAGCGGGAACGCAAAATGAATGAGCCGTTTTTCCTTGGCATTTTCTTCGACAGATCGTTCACCCTTGCTGGAGAATGATTCACAATTCCCATAAAGAGCTAGTTGTTTGATCGTTCTCACTTTTTCATCAAGTCTGCAAATAATCAAATAAAAGATTTTAATTTAATATGTATTTTAAATGCATATAATTAATTTTTATTTTGTACTTATATATATATATATAGTTTTTTTTTTTTAATCTTGCGACTGTTTAAACTTATAATCGCACTTGCAACTTTATCGCGTAATTCATTAAATTTCCACGTACTTAAAATTCAGCCAAGCAAGGCGCAGCTTACGTGTGAGTGATTCAGCCAGTCTCATGCACACGTGTGACGCGTCACCGTAGGCATTTTACACGCAGATGTGCCGAACGGGCGCGTGCCTCCGCGCTGTATCGCTATGGTGAATGGTACCATGGTTGTTCCGAGGGTCCGGTCTTCGGGGGATCGATAATCGTACACCTGGAAGTTAAAAGCACCATTGGTGTGATTTCGTAGACATCTCCAGCTCCGAAGCGAGCTCTAAAGATCAGCTTGAGACCTTATCCCGCGTTTGTTACGCCAATGAACGGCTAGTCTCCAAAGAGACAGACTTATCGCCTTTCAAAAATAAAACGGAAGTGTCTTCCTACCTCCTACTGTGCCCAGACTTGTACGAAAGACTTGTCAAAGGCCATTGTTATTTCCTACTTGTCAATCGATACCGTAAAAATGTAACGATGTTTGGGTACACAATTCTAAATGAGGCTTTACCTCATTTACATTTTCAGACTTATATTTAAGTGCATTATTTCTTCTTTTTTTTGCAGGCCGCTTAAAAATTGAGCCTGCTTTCGAATTTTTCTCACGTTGATTAAATTTCTGGTTCAAGCATCCAATTAAGCGATTCGCAACAAAAGTATATGACATTTTTTAAAAATACTATTAATTTTATTAATTTTAATATTGTACTTTATGTGTATTTTATAGCTGATAAAATTGAAATGTAAACGGTTCTGGTCTCTTTTTCACATACCGTTTTTTTTTTCTTTTTTTGTAACGAGTGACAAAATAAAATCTTATTACCTCGGCGAGATATTTAGCTGCTTTAAAAACTCGTCCCGTCGCGGAAATCCGCGATAAGACAACTACGAAGAATTGCAAGATCTGTCATTCACGCAAAACTAACTACTTTGCATACTTGAACCCTGATTACCTTGTCTATCGAAACATAATTAAAGGTCTTCCCGCCAAAGGCAACGCGCACCTCGTTACGGTTTGACGGTTACGCACGGACACGCGTGTTATTCCGTCGTGTGCGTGAAGGGGAGTCATGCACGGGGGAACGGATGCCCCCCCGTGCAAGCCGGCTGCCCCACCGACAAAGGAGGAAAGGGAGCGAGGGGCCCGCTTGCGTTTTCATACAACTTGGCTTACGCGGCTTTGGGGCGGAGAGAGGGTGGGACGCGAAGAGACCGAGTCGCGCAAACGACGAGGAAGTCGGAAGTCGGGACTCCGAGTTAGTCGATTGTGGGGTACTAGCGCGTTTAGATCTGTCGTCACACTCGCCGTACCCGCGCGGCCCACGCCGTGCACGTGCACGTGTGTGTAATTTAAAATTTATCGCAAAAGATACTGGGAGAAGAAGTTTCGACTGCAATATAGCATCCGCGATGATTTGAAACGCGACTCGTTAGTGACTAAAATTAAAAATGGGATTCCTGTTCAATTTAATTCCGACTGAAGGCATCTGATAGAATTTCCTCGAAGAGTTTGCATCCTTGAATAAGGTTTTTTTTACGAAAGAAGAAGAGCATAGTGTCGCGTGCGAGACTCGTACCATTAAGCAGCGGTCTGTGGGGGTTGCGACGGACACCATACGGCGTTCTCCAAGCAGCCACGCGACCGTGGGAGGGTCGTTGCGCTCCGCTGGATCGTGAAAGCACCCCATCGGGCTAAAACGCAGGGCATCCTGAGCGCATCTTGGCCACCCCGAGGTCTCGTGAACGTTTATCGGACTTTTTCGCTTCTCAACGACGTATTCCTGAAATAATAAGAAAGGCAAAGAATTAAAAAAATTAAAATTTTACTGCTTTATTCTTTTTTTTTTTCTTTAATTTTTGTTTCGACTAGTTTTACAAACTTTGTTGAGTGAAAACTATAAAAAATAACAAAATGAGTGCATTCAAGAGATATCAAAGCAGAGTGTTTTGGGACCAAATGGCCTCGCACGATTTAGAGGATGGCTGTTCTGTAGAAAGAAACGATTCTCCGGGTTACTCTTTTGACGAAAGAGTGTCGGACAAGAAAGAGGAAAAGGAAGAAGAAGATTCGACTAAGTCAGAAAATGATACAGCCGACGATATAAATATTACCGCGATACACATTTGTAATAAAAGTGACGAGAATATTAAACAGAATGCGTGTCGGGTTTCAACTATATGCGACGAAAATATAACGTATCACAGGTACGTAAAATAATATATTTGTTAAAAAAATAATTTTGCTAAATTCTAATATTCTTTTACCCTTTCTTTTCTTTAAAAAATTCTTTTTAAATATTTTTTATTTTACAATAATTTTAAATGCCAAAAAGTATATAATTTAAAACAATAATTGAGATAATAAGAATTCTCTCACTAAAGAAAATATTTTTTTTAATTCGAAAATGTTAATAAAAATTGTATATAATTCGTTATTAATAATCTGAAGTGATATTAAAACATGTAGAATGGCAGTGGACGAGCCGGATAAAGCAGAAGTAGAGTGCGAGATAAGAAACAGATCCTACAGTCCTGCAAGTCAAGACTTCAAAAGCCAGGACTCTGGATTTTCCGACTCGGAGAGATCGGATTGTTCGGAGACTTACGAAAACGCGACCCCGCAACGGAGATTGAGAAGAAAACGGAGACGTAGGATCCAAGCTTCTCCATGGCCAGAGGAGGAGTCTCCTCCTATGCCAACGCATACATCTACACCGAAAAATTCCAAGATGTTCGCCGCAAAGAATGATTACGAAAAATCTACGAGAACCCCGTCGCGTTACCAGAGGTAAAGTTATTACTTTCAAATTAGATAGAGGAAAAAAAAAAACCAACGCTAAGACTCGTAAAGAAACGTTTAGCACGTCGCTGACTCAGAAAGTATGAATAATTTGGTCTCTGATTCAACACGCGCTTACACGTAGTTCCTTGAAAAACTGCATTATCAATAACGATATTAATATCTTCAACGTTAACTTTCGAAATTGTGTCATTGACTGGAGGAATATCGTCGCGATAAGATTACAAAACGGAACAAATTGGTACACAGGAACGCGATATGTAAGATAATTACTTCGTCATCCGCTGCGCGCACCTTTTCAAATAGCAAAGAATAAATGTGCGTAGAATGCGCGTAGATTATATCGTTCAGATTATATTGTGTCATAAGCAATGATGCATCGGGCTCCTCTTCTCGGATTTCATAACTCGAAAGACTCGCTGGCCTCGAATGAATGATTATCAGCTCGGTCCGTGAAGGTGCCTCAGTGCTTATCGCCGAGTTACTGTATGCGTATCACGCCCTCGTATGCACAGCTAATCGACTTACTACGGCACGCAAAGCACAAAGATCGATTCTTAAAGCATTTCGTGTAACGACTTGAAGAATTCCAACTTGAAAGAATTCGAGCCGGTTAATAATAAATGAAATATGCGTGCGATTGCGTATCCCGGACTTGGCGAGGCAGTCATTAGATTGCACATTATTGCCAGCTGATTACAGAGCGAACCGGCGAACGTACGGCTACGCTGAAAAGCGCGATTATATAAAATTGGTACCGAATCAAACACGTGCGTATTATTGCACGTGTAGCTAGATCCACTTATCGGCTCTTTTACACATAATCGGGTGTCCGTGCGTGTACTCTAAGCGTTTCCTTTCGTGTATTAAATACTTTTTAGACAATTTATAAAACGATAGCGTTGCAGAGCATTCCTACCACAAATTACAGAAGTTATCTCTATCTCTAGTATTTCATTAAGTGTTACATTCCTTGTTAGATTAGGATACCAATCGTCTGATTCCCTTTTACGGTCGTGCTTTTCTGTTCGTCACCGTGTACATTCGTGCCGTACGTGAGTCAATGCGATGCGCCGCACGAGGAGAATACATAAATGAATGAGCGCGAAGCTGGCCCTCGAACGAGGTTTGAGTCAACCGCGGGATTGTGCTTTCGGCGTGTGACAACGAATCTACAAAGAATCCAGCTCTATCGTGCACCGGGCACACAGACCGCGCAGGTGGACGCATTTACAATACAACGCATTGAAAGAGCGTGAGATTAGTCATCGCGTGCGCGGGGAAAAGGAATGTTCTTCGCAGCGGTTTGATTAGTCAGCTCTTACGTTTCACTAATCGCCTCCCGGCACTTCCGTTCATTCGGAAAAAAAAGCGATCGACAACAGATCCAATACGTTGGATTGCGATACGTTTCTCAGTAACAGAATGACAATAATCTTGTCGGGATATTCAGTTTGCTATGGCTCGTTTAAGGTAGTGTAGCTTAATAAAAGTTTCCCATAAAAAATAAATATATTTAAGACATCTAAAAAAATAGAACGTTAAGTGAATTCTAAAAATAATTTTCTCGTTTCGAAATTTTATATCAATTTCTTTTGTACTTACCAAATGTTCCTTTCTAGGGTTGACGAAGATTGCGACGACGCATCGAAAGTACCCTCCTCCGTAACCTCCGTCTTGTTGAAGGAAGAGAGCTTGTGTGATTTTCTACATGTATCCGAGCCGCCAGAAGACAGCGTTCAGTTATCGAAGTCAAGGACTTCCATCGATGCCGCAGATGCGATTGCCGTCGGCAGAGACGTGTTAAACTCCAGAAATTATCGTCAATCATCGTCTATGAGAGCATGGCTGACCGATCTTGCCACGATGACCGAGACTGAGTGCAGCAACACGCTTCAAAGCAAAAATTTGCCGCATTTTAGTGCCCGAGTATTGTCCGGCCAGGTTCATGCGCGGGATCTGAAGATGTTGTCTTCTGCGGCCACTGCTGCTGCAAGCAAACTTCTAGTTAGCGCACAGCACTTTGAGGAACATTATCAAAATATCGTACAGTAAGTTCATTTTTTTAATTCTTTAAAATCTTTAGATAATATCGGAATATTCTATATTCGTAACTACTTACGTTTATGATTATGATTAAAGATAATTCCTTTCAATTAAATAATTAAATAAATAATTAAATAAATAATTAAAAATAATTATTTTTAATTAACATTGTGTGTAAAATCTATGAACTATAGAACGAGATAATAATAAGTTAAAACATTGATAAAGTAATGATTTTAAATAGATAATAATTAATTTTATAATTACATTAATAATGCAGAAAAATAACTCAGCTGGAAAGCGGCAGATTCGAAATGGAGCTTCTTCGCAGTATAGAAGAAGCCGCATTCTCGGTCCTTTCTCAATTAGGTGCACCTCCGCCTCGTAGGATACAGCAAGGTAGTCTTCGAAGTATTCTTGCGCAATTGCAGAATATGAAGATGTACGTCGACAGCACGGTCGACACACGCTTAGACTTTTACATCGAGGTTGGTAAAATTATCTTCGCGATGTATATTTAATAAAAATAATTCCCAATTAACAATATAATAATCCTTTCAGAAAATAGTCCGAGGTCTCGAGGAAGCTCCACAAGAAGATAGTAGCGTTGCTAGAGGCGCTCTGGCAGCTCTAACAGCTCTGGGATTATCAGATCCTCGTGCAGGAAGCAGTATAGCTCGATGCTCTGGCATAAAGGCTCTCTTAATGTATCTAGTTATCACCGGTCGAACACCAAACGATCTTGTTGCGCTTTCGTTACGTGCTCTGGCCAGCGTGTGTAATTCTACGACTGCGATCGAATATTTTGCCAGAGAAGGCGGTCCTGAGATTTTGACGGATCTTCTAGGCGCAGAATCTTTTTCCGAGAAGGAAAAGACTGAAGCCACCGCCTTGGTAGTGCAAATCACAGCGTTGTGGACCAATGCACGAGGTCTACCGTATCTCGAACCCTTTGCAGACTCGTTGATTCCAGCGTTAAATCAACTGGTGGAAAACACCAATTGTGCGCAGACTCTATTGTTAGCTGCCGCGGCGCTGAATCAGCTTTCCAAATCGAGGATATGCGCTACGATTATACTAAAAGAAGACAGCATAAAAAAGCTTCTAAAAAGTGTGAAAAAATCTGCCGGCAGTAACGTGTGGCTTATGGAACAAGTTGCTGCATTAATCGGCGAATTGGCACGAACTCCCGAAGGTCGATGGCATTTAGCGAAAGCACGAGCCTCTGTGGCATTAGTTTCTTTTCTTCGGATGAGACCACCAGGTCTGGAGAATGCGTATCAACGGATGGAAATTACCGCAGCAGCTGCGTTGACTCGACTTTGCGTCGAGCCGGAAATTGCGCGGCAAGTAGTCGCTGTTGGCGGCGGGGATTGTTTGTCAGGACCATGTAGAATAAATGAAACTCAACTGGACGAAAAAAATGAGGAAGCACAAGCGGGAGTAGGCTTGTTAAGGTACACCAGATCTCTGAGACGAGCATGTAAGAAGGCGGCGAAGCAAATCGGGATTGCAAAGGCCAAGGATCACAGTACATTGGACTGAGAAATTTCTGAAAAGGAAAAAATTTGTGATAATTTATGATATTCAATAAGAAATTATACACAAAAAAAAACTGTAAATATATTCTATACTCGCGAATATATAGTTTTTTATACTACAATATTTTATTGTAGAGGAATAATGTAAAACAAGTAAGTATTATTAAAAAATCTTGTCGAATCTACGATTATATATCATACAACACGGTAGTGTCTCGCTCGTAAAATGCATGAGCAACGAGACCGACCGTGTATCTTATTTTTATATACACCGTATGTCAATGATATGAATAAATAAATGTAAAAATATGAATTTTATCACCTACTAAAATATGATGTGCCATAATACATTAATTAAAACAAAATGTATAAAAATATTAACAATCTTTTATAAAAAATATTAAAAAGTATTAACCTATATTATTATTTATTAAATTCATCCGATTTTGTTTCGCCTTTCAAGTGACTTATATGAAATATATCTATAGTAGTCTCCCTACATGGTCTTAATTCCAGATCACACGAACCAAGAACAAATCTACCCTTTGATGGTTTAAAATAATCTAATCCACGTCCAATTTTAATCACCCATCCACTGCTGAATCTGAAAGATAGATAATTAATGATATAATGAATAATATAAGAAACTAAAAAAACTAAAATTTTTTTAGGTTAATTCTTACGTGATCTGTCGGTCGTGTAACTCCTCATTAAATGAGAAGTTGAAGGAAATATTGCGAGATGCTAAACTTTCTTTCAGCTCGGCCAATCTCGAAATTTGTTCAGCTTCTTGTTGTTCATAAGTCGTAAGTAAAGATATCCTGGTTAATACACGGCATTTTTGAACTATCAACTCGCATAATCTGACCAAATTTTGACACTGCAAAAAAAATACAGGACTTAGAGCAATGTCAATCTAAATTAATTTATGTATTAAAAAATGGTGTACCTGATGAGAAGTCCGTATGTACGGATCTTCGATGTCGACATATGTGATATTATCATCCAAAAACCTACCAAAAACACTTGTGTAGCCATACCCTGTCGATCCACTTTCAATCTTGATTAATTCCCTGTGTATTTCAGCTGATTTTTTTGTTTCAGGTTCAGTTGATTTCTTGTGTACATCATCTAATTTTTTTTTTTCAATCAACTTCTTTATAATCTCGGCTCTGCTAACGTATTCATCTGCCTTTCGCGCAAGATACTCCTTTTTTTCTGCTTTGGTGCTATCATTCTTTATCTCTGTTTCATTATTGATTCTTTTTGGCATATGAGGTAATAATAATGTGATAAATGTTCAGTTTAAGGTACTTCGCGACACTTTTAATTTAGAAATTCTTATTTACGCAAAGATATCACTTGAGTATTTTTTTTAAAACAAAATCCGTGCGAAGTATCCTAAACTGAACTCGTAAAACTAACATGACCAATCCTTTTCTCAAAGAACAAAGCTAGAAGATATAAACTCATGTTCGATATACCTTTCATTACGTTGCAAAGTAGCTGTACGCCTTCGTGATACAGTACCAATGCCACTGTGTACTGTTCCTTCTTATCCATATCCACTGCCCGCTTTAGAATCGCAGCTGCCGCGGATTCCATGTCTTCGCCGTATTTCGGCTTTCCTAGCAGTGATCCGCACATGCGACTCCACAATTGGCAACTCCAAAAAGATACTAATTAATCGAATAAATGAAAGTATTGTTCTTTCTTTAATCTAACAATCTTATCTGAGAATATGCAACGCAATAAATGCTTGCCAACAACGGACTTACCAGACTTACTGACGCGCTGTGACGCGTTGACTGTTGCTTAATAGTTTATGCTGACCAATGAAAATAGCAGCTATATTCGTATCGTTGGCTGCTGGTTAGGTTAAGCTAAGAGTATTGTATATATATTTTTGTTACTCCCTCGCTAGATATTTATGATCGAAAAATGTCTTCTGACACATGTTTGGATATGGAAATGCGAAAATTAAAACCGGCAGAGCTGTACACTTTGGCAAGCATATTAAGCATTTCTGATTCGTGGAAGAAATTAATGTCAACTGTGTCTAAAGAAGGAAATACTCCTCGATTTAGTAGTGACCACATCAGGTAATTTAATTATCGTAATCTTAATTTTCGTAATATTTTCGTAATCCTAAGTTTTTATAATTCCAATGATTACACATTTAGCATCGTCGAGCAAGCCGCATGTAAAGACAAGCGCAATGCGGCTCAAATATTTTTGGAGGAATGGAGCACTATGGGGAGAAAGAGACCAACGTTAAAATTGTTACTGGAACTTCTTGTAAAAGTGGAGTTATTCAGAGCTGCTGATTATATAGCATGTGATATACTAAAACGTAAGATTTATAATTTTACATATATATGCAGGATATTTTTTTTTTAATTTACTGTATTATAAATAAATTAAATTTTATTGTTATATGATTATACAGTGAGCATTATTAAAAAACATCCTGTGTATGGATATACAATATAACTTTTAATATATCTAAAAGAACAAGTTATTTTTATTGTATATATATATATATTTTTTTTTTTTTTTTTTTGTATTATACAGAGGAACCACCAAAAAGGCCAGATTATGGTCCAGCTGCTGCAATTGATACAAGCGAAGCAGCCATAAATCAATTACTAGATAAGCAAATGCTTCCACAAAATAAATTTGCTAATTCCATAATATTAGACTCAACGTCAGAATTGATATCGGAAATTAATAGAATATATCCTTCTGAAAAATCTACAGATGTACAAGCGGTGCAATATTATAAATGTGAAGAATTATCGTCTGAAGAACTGCCAGTTGTTCTTAACAATTGTAAATAATTTGTATAGACATTTTTAACACAGAAATGTCTATATTTTAATTACTTAAAACAATAAATTATTAATATTGATTTAATGTTGTAATATATCGGTTAAAAAATTATATATGTATATATATATTTCCAGAAATTTATTAAATTATAAATTAATAAAAAAAAAGATGCCTGTTTCACGTCTATTTTATAATTATTCGCCAGGATTATCGATCGTGAAATTTCACGTGAAAAGCTTACGTGAAATTACATTCATCCATTTAATTTTCAATAACCAACGTAAGTATAAAATGTTATTTCGTACTTTTATTGATATACATTAGTTCACATAAGCCGCATAAATTTGTAACTCATCTGTGTTGAATAAAAACCTGTCTTTAACCAACGACGTTTCTCGTGCAAATTTACAATAGTTAAATTTATAATAAGTGTAGGTACGATAAAACTTGTATTTCATATAATGTTCCGAGTTTCAAGTTCATTGTATTATCACATTTTACAGTATAGGAGTTGGACGTTAATAAAATGCATCTTCAAGTTTACAAGATTTGAAACATTTGATGCATTTGGGTTATATCATAATTTGCATATAGCGCGCAAAAAAAACAATGATTGCAATGTATGATATTAATAATGTTGATAAATAGGTAAAACAGCTAATTAACAGACCGCATTGCATATTAGATTTGCTAAACATTTGTGAGAGTAAAAGTATGGTCGTAATATAACTAGATAAATACAATACTTACACAAATATAATATGAATTATTAAAATATATATCTCCTGAAATAAGCTGAAAAAAGGCAAAAGTATATTTTATATAACATAATTGCGTTGTACTTTAAATAGACAAATACTGTTATAAGTTTACTGCTCTTTTTTTTTTAAGATTAAAAACTTGTAGAAAGACAATTAAAATACATGATTTCACATCAATCTCATACGAAAATGTCAAGTTAGTAATACGATGAGCTAAATTTACAGCTATGTGCATCAACAACATGGAATTAAACTAAATTTATCTAAATAATCTAATATGCTTTGGTAGAAGCATGATGAATAACTCTGTAATTAAAATTAAACAAAATGTAAAATTTTACATGGAAGTTGGCGACCAAAAATTCATCTCTCGTAATTCAGATGGTTTAGCTTCGAGTACGTTAGCGTAAACGGACGATTTATCCGTCGATTTTTCTTCTTTTCCGATATATGTAAGATTTTGCGAGGATATAGATTTCTTTCGATTAAGCGGCTTGTGTGGCTCCATGTCTGGAAAGAGCTCGTCTTCCTCGTCTATTTTTGCTGTAATAACTTCCCTGGACTGACCTAATATGCTTGATAAAATCCAATTGCCCTGATATTTTTCTTTATCTGGTATAAAAGCACCGGTAAAATAACGATTAGCGTGAATCTTCCTGCGAGCTTTTGGTGAACTATCTGGAGTTCCTGTCGGCGATGTCAATGGTGTCGCTGGTAACGATTTGCTGACGTTTTTCACCGAGTTCTCTGTTTGTTGCGAATGCAAGTCCGGTGTGAATACCTTGGTGAATTTGCCAGACATCATTTGGCTAGCTACATGAACGATTGATTTGCCACAAAGAGCCGGTTCACCATGAAAACCGTCGTCTGTTCCCTGTGATTTAGGTTTTACATTTCCACTCGTTGAAGCTTTATGAGATTTAAGATCGTCAGCTAAAACATTACGAACGAATATATATTAATTATATACTATGTAATGAATATTTAAATATTTCGCAAAAACATAAGACCTTTGATAATATATACCTTTACTATTTACAACCGGTATAAACGGCTGACATGGCAAAGGATGCTTACTAAAATCAATCTGCTTGACCTCTTTTAAATCAGAAATAGACTTTTCGTTCGTTATTTGATTTGTTGAGCTGGAAATATTCTCATTTAAAACCTCAGTTACAATGTGCTTCAATCCATGTTGTGATTGAGTATTTTGTGATCTCGGATATCTTGCATAAAAGAAACTGTCGTCATAAGATGGTGGACTGAATGCAGCTTCGTCAAAATCAAATCTAAAAAAAAATCCAAGTATAAAGTAACGTAATATAAGTAGTAATAGTTAAAGTAATTAATATAATTTATACACAGATCGAAATAATATTTAATTTTTGGATTAATTTAATAATTCTCTTTATTTTAATTAAAAAAAATTTTTTTTTATTAATAAATAGGTTTAAAATTACATTAATAAAACAATTTTGAAAGATTTTAACGAGACAACGAATGTCATTAAAGAAAGTAACATAGCTGCACAGTAACAATTTATGTACCAAAATATATGCAACTGTTTCACTATAAATAATACAGGTGATTTGGCAAAGTACCAAATATGTGCAACCAAATAATGCAATAATAATTTCAAATAGATGTTTTAATTATATTATCATAGCTATTATTTTAATCATTTGAATATATTGATTATTATAAGAATGTGTTTCTAAATATGTGGGTGATGGCAAAATTTATGAAAGATAAAACCTACCTATTATCCATTTTCCCTTTCATCCATTGTGGCAACGAAATTCCGCTACCAAGGGATCTGTCCTGCTGCCTCGAGGTACCCATTTTTTGTATCAAATTTTAAACCCAGCACCAAGGTTGGATTCTTTACGTTAATTAATAATATAATACACAAAATAACATGCCAAAAAATGATGCTTTGTTATCCATATTATTCTCTAACAGTCGATATACGTGCTATTGTCTGTACAGTTGTATAATACAAAGAAAAAAAAATTAGTAGCAGCACTCAAAGATTTTTTAGAATTTTGGCCGAGTTACCGTTCGACTAATCTGCAATTTGTCAAACGCGTTAGAATATAGAAAGGATCTGTTATTAATGTACGATAAAAATAGACGCGCAAAATGAACTTTGGACTTACTTTTCTGCTAGTGTTTACGGATAAAATTTCAATGGTTATCTTCATAATTGCAATCTGCTGCTACTATCGACGGAAATAGCAATAAATGAACGCAATATTGATAATAGGATTACGCCATGTTGATAATCACAATGGCCGACAATCACTTATCACAAATTGAGCTGCTGACGACGCATGCGAGGTAATGAAGTTCTTTTCACATTGGAGCCATTGGAGCAACCGGAGCAATCATATGTCTAGGGAGTTTTAACTCTACAAATAAAGAAGAGAGGTGATCATCTGGCAGTCACGAGCTCCAAGTTCTAAAACCGATAAAGTTTGCTGACTTACAGTATATGATACGTGATAACTAATAACACCGAAAAAAATATATATAATAATTTATAATTATTACCACGGAAATTAATTTTATTTTAAACGACTAAGAAGCTCGTTCGATTATCTGTCAAATGGTTTATGGCAATATTTAAATTCACCATGGCAGCAGAAGTCGCAGCAAATTTAAAATCTGTCTTCGACAAAATATCACTCGCTGTCGTAAAGAGAGCACCGGTATTTCGTTCTGTACTCAGTCCATTTACTGTTTATTCGTTATATAGATCTATATTTATCATTTAAAGTCTGCTAGATTGGACAGAGAATGATGGAAAGATTAAGGTTAGACTTACATCATACTTATTTCGATTTTTACAGGATTATCAATATTTTGAACCGCGACTGGTAGCTGTTAGCAAATTGCAACCCACAGGAAAGATAGTGTCTGCTTACGAAGCTGGCCAAAGACACTTTGGCGAAAATTACGTTAATGAGTTGGTAGAGAAGGCCAGCAATCCTTTGATCCTTGAACAATGCAAAGATATCAAATGGCATTTTATAGGCAATTTGCAAAGGAATAAGGTCAACAAGATTTTAAGTGTGCCAAATTTATATATTATAGAATCTGTTGATAGTGAGAAACTTGCAAACACTCTTAATAATTCATGGCCCAAATTTCAAAGAAGTAATGACAGCAAGTTAAATGTTATGGTACAAGTTAATACAAGTCAAGAACAAGGTAATAAGATATTTTTTATATTAAATAGATTGTTATTTAAATGAATTTTTGATCACTTTAGATATCTATAATTACAGAAAAGCATGGTTGTGATATTGCACAAGTGTCAAATCTTGTTAAGTATGTTATACAGGACTGTCCTAATTTGAAATTTATTGGCCTTATGACAATAGGAAAGTATGGGTATGATATTGCAAATGGACCAAATCCTGATTTTATTTGTTTAACAAAATGCAGAGAAAAGGTGCACAATGAATTAGGAATTGATATAAAAAATATTGAGTTATCAATGGGAATGTCTAATGACTATGAACAAGCAGTAAGATTTATTTGCAATGAGTATTGCTAATTGATTTTTATGGTTTTTTTCTAACAATTTTTTTTTTATTCTAGATTGAATTAGGCAGCACAAATGTGAGAGTGGGAACTGCTATTTTTGGTGAAAGACCACAAAAAAATAATTGACAATATACAATATATTAACAGAGTATATTACATTGAAAACTTTATCTGGATGATAAAAAATATATCGAAGAATATAGGAATATAATAGCTCATCTATTTCAGGTATATACAACAAGCATTTTTTTAAAGATAAATATGATAAAAGTTTTTTTATTCTTATGAATTTATTAGAACTAAAAGTTTTTTCTATTTTAAAATTTATTTTTAATTTTGGTTTTTACTACTTATTCATTTTATTAATTAATGTAAGCGGAGTTTTGGATTTAAATTTAATTTTACAGAATACATATTGCAATGAAATCATGGTACTCTTACATGTTATTAATGAATTATAATCTAAGAAAGTTTAAAAAATGTTTAAGAAAATTTAAAGTAATATATATTTCATGAACTCTTTCTAATGTTTTTTATCTTAACCTTACATGGATTAATCCTACAACAAATTTTCATAGGTGATTCCTTGCTTAATTCCTTTTTCTTTCACATATTTTGATAATATAATTAATAAATTATAACAAATTTGATGTAGAACCTTAAATAAATTAAATCCACAAATTATTCGAATAAAACTAAAATAAAGTTGTTCATTTTTACAAATTTAATTTTAATATAAATTTGATATTATACATTTATAAAAATTAACAAATTTTATGGAACTCTTATTCATTTTTATATAAAATTGATATAAAAGGGCGTGGTTAAGTTCCAATTCTCAGGCTCATTATGTCGTACGGACACACATATGTAGGTCACCTTCACCTTTTTTTTTTACAGGAGCATGGTTCAAATGTATCTTATGCAAGGTCATAAATTGCGCAATATACGATATGCTCTTAAAAGTTATGGAAGTATATCAGTCATTTTTTTCGAAAAATTAAAATTAGAACGATATACTTTACAAAAGTACAAAATTGAAAAAAAAAACCGTAACTGCTATTCGTTTTTATAATTTTATTTCTTACAAACTTATAAAAAATATATTTTTTACGGACATATCTTCTGGATTCTAAAAGCAAATTATTTTTAAAGATAACGCAAAATTTAAAAGCTATTTCGTGCACTTCTCTTAAACTTTTGCTCTTCGCACATATTGCAGCGAATGTCTATTAAGAAAAATTAGATAGACACAAGTTACTCCTATAACATGCGTTAATAAAGAGACGAATCCGGTGCAACTTGATGTAAACTTGCATCAGACAATCGTAAATGAGGAGATTGGTGTATGCTGCAGCATTTATGATGCAAGAATTATAATGAAAAGTACGAGATATGTATTGACATTGTAGTGCAATTAGCATAAATTTAAACATTACATAGGAAATCAAGTTGTATGCATATTCTGAAACTATACATAGATACATATAACTTTGTAATCAATAAATTATAACTTATCTTATTAAATTTATAACTTACTATCTTATTAAATTACTATATAATGCAAAAGTTGTATGAAAAAAGTTATTAATTTTAACGTATTTTACAGGGTAAAAAAAGAAACAAATTTACAGTTTCTTGCTTCTGATGTGACGATGGAACACAATTGCAGCGAGGAAATAGAGGCCAATTAATATCGATTATAGAGGATATAAAATGTATTCATAACTGAACAACCATGTGATGCAATAACAGCTGACTATGAACATATTGTAGAATGCGTACACGTACAAAGAAGTTTTTGGGAAAAAATGTACTGTGTACACCAGACAGGTTTGCTACTGCACGCGTATAAAAGGCTGTTAGAATTAGACAAGAGCACTCAATCTGTCTTGTATTTCAACGAGAAATATAGATAAAGGACATCATGATCAAAGTAAGTTATTATATTTATAGAATTATGTGTATTACATATGTACGTACTTTTGTAAATTATACATTGCATTTTCCCCAACATTTTAATTTTAAAACAGTACGCGGTTGTCAATGTAGAAAATTAATATTTTTTTTAGAACTTATAGATACATAATTAAAAACAAGACAAGCTTAAAGTTATTTAATTATATTATTTTTCAGTAAATAAGATATAATACTACCTAAAACTTTTAATGCATAGAATTAAACAAACGTTATAAAATTTTGCAGTATCTGGTAATCTTCGCCTTCTTGGCTATTACAAATGTCTACGCTGGTTTGATCGCATCAGCCAGACCTGCAATTGCCATCGCCCCAGCTTCTATTAAAGGTACGGATAATTTATTATTATAAAAGAACATGTGCAATTTTACATAGCATTAAAACAAGAGTATATTACTCGGCGCTTTAACGAGTTTAGATTTGTTAAAATTATCACGTGCAACGCATACATGAATCTTACGGATAATTTAATTGCAAAAATTTTTTTTTTTATCCGCAATTATTATAATTCTAATATAATATAAATTTGTTTTAGCTGCATGGGGAGCTCCCGCTGCTGCATGGGGAGCTCCCGCTGCTGCGTGGGGTGCTCCCGCTGCTACATGGGCCGCTGCTGCTCCTGCTGTTAAACTGGCTGCTCCAGCCGCTGCCGCATGGGGTGCTCCAGCCGCTGCTGCGTGGGGTGCTCCAGCCGCTGCTGCGTGGGGTGCTCCAGCCGCTGCCGCGTGGGGTGCCGCTCCTCTTGGTTTAGGACCTAAGCTAGGCTAATTTTTTTACTTTCAATGAGATATAAGAAACCCGCCGCCAACCCATCAGCCTACCATCACAGAATTAATTTTACTCTTTATTGGATACATACAATTCGTTAATGCATCTCACAATTCTTTCTGAAGGCAGTATTCACAGATTGATTCTTTTTTTTTTATTTCTGTAAAAGTTTTCTCTTCGTTTTACTTGAAATTGTCATTATAAAACTCCGCAAAAAAAAAAAAAAAAATTAATTAATTAATAAAATAATAAAGTTTCATATATAAAAATACTTGCATGTTATTCTATCGCAAAAAGCATTTTTATCACAAGTTCAATTAATCCTAAATTAAAGTAATATACGACGAAACGATATATTACGGCTCCTGCTATATCTTACCATTTATAATTATTAAATGTCTTACGAGATTAAAGAAAAATCATTTATGGGGTATTAAAATTGAAAAATTAAGACATATTTATAGAATATAAATTTTTATTGCGTAACTACTTACAATGTTCTTTCAATAAATGTTAATTTATCAGGCGTAAAAGTAGTTACATATGTTGAGCATTTTCGAATAAATACATATATGTGTGTGTAGGTGTGTGTCATATAAAATGTCTGATATGCATGTGATTGATTTAATAAGCATAGGCGATTCCTATCGGGCTGCTGTAGCTCATATGAGACACTTCAACAGCTGGGGAGTAAGCGACTCCAAGAGCAGCTGGGCGTACAGCCGCCGGGAAAGCGGCTGCGGCATATGTCAATGGAGCTGGATGAGCGAGATGAGCGTAGGCAGTGACAGCCGGGTTCGTCACGCGAATGTCAGCTTTGCTCGAGCTAGAGAAAGGTGTATCAATGGTCTTGGTTTGCGTGGCTACCTGTGCCAAGTTACCCGGGCTGCGCAAAATATTATCGGATGTCGACGTGATAGCATGGGGTTGAACATGCGCTATCGGCGCGAACTGATACTGTAGAGCGGACGGCACACCGATGTAGCCGGCGTTAGCCGCAGCCAAAATGCAGGCGATTACGAACAACTGAAATAGAACTCTCGATAAGTATTTGAAACCTTAGTTCTAATTAAAAGAATGCAAATTTTTTTTTCCCGCATATATATTTTGTATATATTATAATTTATCACAGATAATCATACCTTAGCTGCCATGATGCTATTGTGCGATTTTTGCGTGGATGCTGCGATGACTTCAATCGTGTCTGAGCTGAAATACGAATGCTACAATCCGTGACAATCGGTACTTTTATACTTGGCGGACAAACGACGAGCCGTACAAAATCTTTCGGTACCCACAGCTTACCTTGGTGGGATATAGTGTCAAGGACATATTTAATATTGCACCATTGCGCCATTACGCCGAACGCCTTACTCCCTTGAGTGGGAGACTCCCCTTGAAACCCTTGAAACCTATAACGCTTCCGATTTATTAATATCTAAAAGGTTTTTCCTTGTGTTTAACAGTATGCAAAATTATATTAAACATTTATTAATTATCTATATATATTTTTAATAATATTTAAATTCTAAAAATTTTCAAACTCTACACTTAGTCACCTTTTATAAAATTATATCGAACTTCAAAAAAATATCACGGCTTCTACAGTTCAATGTCTTTAAACTTTAACATTCTAATTTTTTTTTTATATTGTTATAGTATTTAATTACATATGCGAATTTTATGTATAAGTATATTGGTGCCGTACCTTCGCGTCTTCAAAACTGGAACATCCGGCTTGACCACGCCTCTCCGAGCGGAAAGTAGTCTAGCCTTGTGTTCCCTCTTAAACTTTTTCTTTTGGGGCGTAACTCGTTACAATTACATTTCAGTCTGCACTCAGGAAACTGGTACTATCGACATCGCATTTCAATTTCGCACAACATTAATCTGCATTTCTTTTTCCAATTCTGTACGCATTCGTGACATATATAATTTGTATATTTATATATAATTATAATTAAATTTTTTTTTTTAATTAAACAGTACTAGATATTAATGAATAATACAATTTGGTGGTTGAAGATTATATACATATTTATTGGCCATACATCTACGATTTTTTCTATTTCAGTTTAACTGCATTGAGTGCGTGCCATCATAGAAATTTTTTGCGCTCTTTGGATTATATCAGGACAACGTCGTCGCCTTACTAATCTGCAGTCTTGAAAAAAACCTTCATTCCTCGGAAATCCATGCGAGCCATCAGCGAATGTTACTAAACCTATACATGTCGAATAAAAAAGTTACATGTAAGATTTTATAGGTAAGAAAAATTACAGGTAAGTCTTCCATTTAAATTACGAAGCAATTAACAATGAATTATCGTAATTTGATTATGTACCTAAGCCCCATACACGTCCTCCACGAAATTCCCCTTCAAATTTCATTCCATCGGCTCGCCAAAACACACCGTGACCGTGAAACCATCCTTGCATAAATTCTCCTTCGTACCTACGGAAAAAGAAAAAGTATAAGCAGGTTCACACATATACTCGATAATGTTTTAAAGTAAAATATTTTCGAAATAAATTTGCAACGTGACTTACTTTGCTCCATCGGGAAATACGATGACTCCCAAACCAGAACATAATCCATTTTGAAACGCGCCATCGTATCGCGTTCCATTTGGAAAGACTAACAAACCAGCACCGTGTTTGAGCCCTTTGCGATTCCAGTCACCGATGTATTTTGTACCATCGTCATATTTATACGCACCATTCTTCGCCACACCTACAGACAAATATAGACATATTTCGTATTAAATAGAAAAAATCTTCTAAATTTATGAAAAAAATTATTTTTGCGTTACTACGTCGTCCATTAAAATCATAATTCTAATCGTAATTAAAAAAATTAACGTTACAATGATATCCTTACCGTCGCCCATGCCTGCGCTACACTGAACGCATCTACGCTAGTTGCGGGTCTTAATCCATTTACAAAAATCAATTTCTTTATTCAATTAAGACATATGTATAGGATAGACAGACGTAGGAATGCTTTAGGAGACGGAAAATATACTGCGGACGTAAATAACATATATTAAATAAAGACAATTGCAACAAAGCCATCGACATACCGTGTTAATTCAGTAATGAGAAATTTACATTTTACTAGAGATTACAGAGCGCGCGCTTTGCGCGCTTTATTATATCGTTTTTAAATCGCATACGTAATATCGTGTCGCATACGTAATAAATTTCGTCGTAATAAAATCATAATTTATTCCCCTAATAAAAAAAAAAAAAACAGTTAATTCACGCGTAACATAAATTTTTTTAGATAAGAGATTTTTCAAAATGTACGTAAAGTAAGGCAAAAAATATTTAAAATTGTATTGGTTGTATCTATATAAAATCGGACCATAACTGCTTATTCTTTTGATTGTTCTCCAGATGCACCCACTAGATACCATCGTATTCTCGCGTCCACTGCAGCCTTCCTAACTAAACGTTTGCGATCGTCGATTATTATTCCCAACTTATCCAATACAGTCTGCTTATACGGATTGATCAGAATAACGGGATAATTAGCATAATGCGCTAGACACTCTACAGCCGCAATTCTAATATCCTATTAAGAATAAAATAAAGATTTATATAGATATAATAAGAGTTTAAAAATTGAAGTTAATATAAATAATTACCATTAAGCGATACGTTGATAATTGTAAAAGTCTTGGTATAACGCACTGTAAGTTATCAGAAAATATTTCGTGTTTCGTATCAAGTAGAAGTTTAAATGATGTCAATGTCCAAAGAACTAAACGCTCGTTGTTGAGAGACAGAGACTCGATTAACAGCGGCACCAACTAATAAGATAATACATTAATTATAATATAATTTTTAGTGTAAAAATATAATTAATTCACTCACTCTAAAACTTACCTCAGTTAAATGCAAAAATAATAGTTCTTCAGGTATTTGTCCTAGTAAATGCACCAAAGCAATAAGATAATTCTGTCTGATCGTACTTGTAAAATTATTATTTTGTCGTAATAAATATTCGAACACTCTTTGTTTATATAAAATTTTTACATCGCAGAAATTTTCCGTTATTAAAATATCCTCGTGCTTATTCACTAAAATTTGATAATGTTCACCTATAAATTGGCCTATATCGTCACGAGTTAATAAATTTGTAATCTGTAAAAATAAAAATGAGATAAATTATTTTATTTATATTATAAGAACATTCAATTAAAATAATTTCCATCAATTATACGTACGTTCTCTAAAAAGTATTGAGACTTTGCGTAGCCTTTCATAACTAGTGCTTTAGTCATCCAAATTTGAAAACTAACTGTATGCTGCTTTAATTCAATGTCAATATCCATACTTAAATTATTATTTATTTTATCTTCAAGATAAGATACGATCTTATCGAGATCAGACAGTTTCATTTTGTTTAATAAAACAGATAAAAATTTACAGCTTATCTGCCTTGAATCTGGATTGCAACTGACAGTTGCTAAATTAAACAAATTTTCTACAATATTATTATTAATGTTCAAATTGATATCTTTTCGTAAAGAAATAAAGAGATTCATTATTATAGTTAGATCAGTTTCAGGGCTTTTCGTATTTAAAGCTACAGCATATTTCTCTGCAATCGCATGCTGTTCTTCGACTGTAAGATTTCGTATAATTAATTGACAAATATTATATATCGTCATTTTATGACTAATGATATTTATCTCATATGAAATTAATTTATCAATAATGTGGCATTCTTTATATAGAAATTGATATATGTTGTAATCAGATTTTTTTGAAGCAATTAATTTC
The DNA here is from genome assembly GCF_019399895.1 of Cardiocondyla obscurior. Lineage (NCBI taxonomy): Eukaryota > Metazoa > Arthropoda > Insecta > Hymenoptera > Formicidae > Cardiocondyla > Cardiocondyla obscurior. The sequence continues at coordinate 707,844 of NC_091877.1, forward strand.
TGGATATTCAGTAATATTGTGATACGTATATCACAATTAACATTGTCTGTTAACATTGTAACAATTTTTGGGAGTATGATAAAACCTAGTTCCCGTATTTTTGCAATTGCTGACAATGCTTTTATCTTACGTTTTAGCAATTCTACTTCCATTTTATCTGAAACATTTCGTTAATATAATAACACATTTTAATACATTGACAAAAATAAGTTAAGTTAAACTAATCATGTATTAACATTCGATTTACCAGTGTTTGATAACAATCTCTCCTTAACCAATATTGATATTTCCTCTAGATATAATGCAGCAAAATCTATAATAACTGAGTGACATGTACTTTGTATTTTATCACATCCGGTTTCAATTTCATTGCATATCGCATTATATAGTACAGAACGTTGCACGTCGTTTAAATGCGCTTTTTGAATTGTTACGCCAAGAAATATTTTACTTTTTAGTTCGATACTTTCTTCTACCAAACCATCTAAATATGTTTGAGGTATATTTGTCCATGACAATTCTGGAACATCTAAATTAAAATAAAATAGTAGTAATTAACAATTAAATTAATTAACAATTAAATAAACAGTAATAATAGCGCAAATATGATAATATTTATATTATATCATGACGAAATTACCTTGAATGCAAAAGTTGTAATTAGAACATATTTTCAAAAAATTATTTAACGTGTCTATTAGTACAGTTTTGTCGTTTAATGAATTCTTTGTAGAATATTGTCCAATACATAAAGGTATTACAATCTGCAAGATTTCTATGCATATCGTTTTATTAACTGTAGCTATTGTTTCCAGTAGCGTTTGAGCAGGTCTGTATAAGCTATGCTGTACATCGCATAATGACCATTTCATATCAGCGATTATTTTATCAACAAAATTTTTGCAAACAGTTTCATCAATTGATATAATTTTAATTAAAGACATCAATGCTTGCAAAGCAGCGTCTCTCGTTTCAATGTCTCTTCCTGGCACTATTTCTTTCTTTATAGTTATCCATAAATCTGATAGATGCGATTCTATATTCGCAAGTCCAAACGTTGAAACACTCTCGCGTAATAAATTTAAGGAGTCAAGTTTAGCAACTTTGAGTGTGGAATATGACTTGTCGATTATAAGAGGTAGGCAATAATTTGCAAATTCTGGGACAGCACATAAGCAGGGCGCTAATTTTTCTGCCAAATCTTCTCGAGATATACTTAGATTCTCCATGCCTGACTGTAAAATATTGATAGATTATATATTTGTGCATTAATAAACGTTATGTAAAAAAATTAAAATAGAAAGATAAAAGTATAATATAATTACAGGATTAAAATCAACTGGAAAATAACATGCCATTACTTCAAACATCTCTTCAGTTAAATGACCTAAAGGAAATTCTTTTAAGAAATGTGGTAGCATATTAAATAATAACAGGAGGTTATTTGGATCTCTTTCACCATCCATAGAGCTGATAATACCATAAACTAAATCTGGCCCCATAGATTTCAGATCATCTAATTTGTTTTCTATTAAACTTTTAAGTACAAAATATATTTTACGCCGTTCAGGTAACAACTGAGATTGACACTGAATGTGTTCAAACATAACTCTTAATAGAGCCGGCGATGCGTTTTGAGGTAAGTGAGTCATGTTTACCTAAAAAAAAAAGTTTAATAAAAAAGGAGAATAATATAAAAGATAAAAGGACTTTGCAGACAAATGCTCACAATTGCTTGAATACCATTTAGTACAGATGGTATGATACTATAGTGATCCTTCATTCTGTCACAATAAAATGTTACAATAAAATTTAATTCTGATTCAATGAGATAATCTTTAGGTAGCTGTGACATAACCAAGGAGAGTGCCATAACTCCTTTCTCCCTTGTAAGAACATTTTGGTCTGTCATATAGGTACTTAGTGTTTCTACAAATGTACAAAGTTTCATAGAACCTAATTCTATTTCTGAAACAAAACATTTTTATAATTTTTATTTTTATAATATTAAATTATAACCTCAATACATTACAAAATTGTATATTAAAAGTTGGAAATTTTAACATACTTATTAAAGAAAGAAATAAAACAATGACTGTAAAAAGGTAATACATAAGCTTATATAAGTTAAACTAAAATTATTAAATTGAGTTAAACATTAATCTGGAATAAAATAATAATAAAATTCAAGAAAACGAAATATACATATTATTTTACTCCTAAATTTTATATATTAATTTCAGTAGTCTATCTCTCTTTCTTAAAATTCCATTTTTAATTTTGTAACACAAGTGCATGAATAGTATAATGTTTCAAAGGCTTAATAAAATATAATATACATACCGGAAGCTATATTTCTGCATAATGAACTCAAAGTTGCAGTGTCTTTGAAACTAATATCTAATTGCTCCTTAAAATCAAAATTCGGAGACGAGGCCATAACCAAAACTGTTGTTTACACGAGACATTCAACACATGGTCGGACTCTAATAAAGAAACGGCAACTAGATTACTAGAGACGAATGCGAAAAGTTTCATCAGTTCCATTTGAGTTTTCAGTTTTATGTTTTATGCACACGTCATGCATGCAAGTCGTTTGAATGTGCCGATTAGTTGGAAAATGGAGAAGGCTTTCGAGAGATCCAGGTTTCCCTATCGTGCGGATACTCGGATTACTTGGATAGTCCCGGTCCCGGAGGTAGATCGCTAAATCACGCACGAGCTCCACATTCAAGTGCGAACTTGTGTGAAGGATCGGGAGGATCGCAGGACGGAAAAGATTCGCGCGCACGACGGCCGACAGGGTCTACAACTTGCTGTAACTACAGCTGAGCAGCTCTAACCTCTAACCTTGTTTTACCATCGCGTAATATTGAAACTCGAAGCTTTCCGCTGCCGACCGAAGTTGGCGTCCTAGTTTCGAGACACTTCCGTCGCTCGTTTCAAAGTTCAAGTCATTCAAATTTCTGTTATTTCGCAAACGTTTCGGCTCGTATCTTTGCCGCTAAGAAAAGTCTCGGGATTAATCTAGATTTATTGTTGCATGTGTATTTTGTCGTCAAAGCAATCCAACATTCTACCGGTTTTCTCGAGTCTTTTGGATCGCTCGTAAAGTTCGCTCTTTAGTTGCAGCCTGCAACTTGCAGGCATAGTCCGGTGAAGTCCACAGCTAACCTTTTCAAGGTATAGATCAGCGACGACCAGCTAGTCGCCAAAAAAGAACATGTTTTTGAGAGGTAAAGAAATTTTAAAGTGTAATATTGGTATGCGTATTCTTAAATATGATTTTATTATTAAAGAATTGATTGACGACGAGTCATTGACAGCGATACTACAACTACTACAACACGATCGCAATGAACGAGGTGCCGGAAAAAATAGGCTTTGGTTAGAAGCAAAATTGTATGCGTGTTGGTTATGGCTATGAGACGGAGCTTCCTTTTTTTTTACCTAAAATGCGGCGGTAAACCTTACTACACAGAACATCGGTAAGTTAAATTCATGAAAAAGATTTTTATATTTATATGGTACAATATATAATTTTTAGAATTTTTAAAAAGATAATCACGTACGTTCCAATTTACGACGAGAATAAATAAGTTCATATTTTAATTTATTTCCGATTCGTAATTTTTATACTGTTTCGAATGCTGTAACAAGGCAGATAATTCATTTTCCTCGCTTAATCGCGTGGTCGATGATATTTCTTTTGAGGATTTGCTGAGAACTGTGTATTCTCTGAAAATAAAGTTTGTATAATAATTAAATATTAAATAAAGCAGAGGAAAGACTCACGAAAGTTGTAGCTGCAATGCAGACAGAATTGATTCTGCCTTTGGCAAATGCACAGGCTTTATGTCATAAATCTTTAGATGAGCGTAAACGGGAATCTTTAAGTAAATATAATAATATATAATTTTTATATATAACAATACACATCTAACATATCGAATACATATCGAAAATACATATTGCTTACATGCAGCAAAGATGTATCCAGAGTTGTCGACGGTATACAATTTGTCGGCAAATCAAGAAGTTGATAATGGTAACCAAGTATCGGGGATTGTAACTGTTTACCAAAGAATAAATTATACTTGTCGAGTTTCTCCTCTGATTCGGATTGATTTGTAAGCGAAGCATCTTGAATTTCCACTATTTCCTTGCTGGAAATATCCGTATCTACAATCGCGATTGCAGTACTTGATAATAAATTACTCTCAAAGCGATACGTATTATTTCGATTTTTAAATATAAAATTGTTACTTTACCGGAGTGTTTCATAATACAAATGATTATTCTTTTAAAATATTGTAAAAATAATTTTTTAACTGAATTAGTTTACGATCCGAACTCGCATTGCGAGTGTTGCGACACTAAATCGTTTGATCGATAATGCTTCGTTACCTTCTCAACGTGCGCTATTTAAAACTTACATATATAAATAGGGAAAGTATTATAATTAAAAAATGCAATTAATTACAGCATTAATATATTTATTAATATTAGTTATGAGACGCAAATGTTTTTTAAAAACGTCATAGCAACCGAAGTTGCATTGCTGCATATTTTGACATCGCAATAGGTCTCATGCTTTACGCAGTTTTATTAAGCTCTTTGGATGAAACTAAGGTGGAAAGGAACACTAGTGTAGACATCAGGTACGCCCTGTGCACAAGGAGCAACCCAGGAAGTAATACCAATTTGCACGCCGTTGCTGATAAGCGGGCCACCGCTGTCACCCTGGAAATGCAGATAGTTTTTATTAATTCACCATATAATATCATGTCTTTTTAACAACTGGCGAAATAATCATCGTGTTGATCGAAAAGATTTGACCGACAGATTTTCAAATTTACCTGGCAAGCACCAATTCCGGCGCGATTCAGTGTACACAAGTGAGAGCCGGTTAAGGGCATACCACGATGATATTGCTGACACAGGGATGGCGATACCACAGACTGATCCATCTTGAGAAGAGTCCTGGCGAGCGGTCCATTCGTGCTGGTTTTACCCCATCCAGACAAAGTACATTGAGTACCGCTAGCCGGGACAGAAGAGGCCAGACTGATTGGTCTCGTGTATTGGTCGTACGTCAACGGAGATTGCAACTAAAATAAGCGATTTTGAATAAATGAGAATGTCAGGAAGATCTACAAACTAGAAGTCAATAGTTGAACATTTAAGAGATTAAATTGCGAGTTTTCAAAGCTACGAAGAATTGCAACGTACGATAGGATTTTATACCGTGATATGAAGACGAAGACTTACCGTGATTACTGCAACGTCATTTCTCCAAGCATCTTCCCGTCTGCCACTGTATTGTGGATGCATGACAATTCTCGCTATGTTATGGAGCTTTCCTGTAGAGACTTGAACGGTGCCGGTTGCTACTTTAAAGTTACTGTAGGGTGGACTCGACATATTGTCCACGCAGTGAGCGGCAGTCAGGATTTTAGTCTGACTCAAGATGGAGCAACCGCAGATGTGGGCGCCATTTAGCCTTAGGGAGCATTGATGAGGAAATTCGCCTGGCGCAGCAGGCGATCCACCAACGATCGCTTCGGGTTCCTCAGCGAACGTCTCTATAAGTTGTTAACATTATTATATAATATTGTGGTAAATGTTATATATGGAATCTCTTGCAGAACAAATGACTGACAGTACTAACGATTGATGAGATAAATGTTGATTAAAGACGATAATGAGAGAATATTTACGACTACATGTACATAGAATATTATGTTTTACTTACGCTGAGCAAGAACGCCGAGCACCAAAAAAATGAACGGTAGCATGATCAGTATAGTTGAGACCAGATCAGAAATAAAACTGAAAGTGAGGATGACATTTTACACGCTGTTTTTATAGCAGATTCATATTTTGACCTCGGCGAACAGCTGGTTACATTGGTTACAGTAAATAAATGTCATGACGCATCGTGCATTTTAATGAGACAAATACAATAAAATAAAATAATGCTAAATTTAATTATGACATTAATTAAATGAGGAGGAACGATAAAATGTACGTGATAATGATTAAACATGAGGTATCTCTTCATTATTATTGTGAAACTGATCATTTGTCTGGATAAAATGTGGAATATCGGAGAGTAAATAGAATATTCGTCGCTTGACGTGTTTGAGTTAATTAATTACAGAGTATTATTAGTGACAAAAATATATATAACATATTTAAAAAAATGTATATATGTAAATTTGGATTTAATGTATTTAAAAAATTTAGAAGGATTGCATTATTCTTATATGTAAATATTAATTTTCGTATCAGAGAAAAATGTATAGAATAATTACTTTTATAGAATAATTTTTTTCTAATGATAGAAATATACTTTTTACTGTTTCTTTCATATTCTAATGTAGAGATATAAAATTTGTTATACTAAAGTAGAAATTATAATCGATTATGGATAATCTTAAATTTTTCAACTATTTGGACATTTACTATAATACATTATAATTTATTACGTCAAAAATATTGAACAGTTTAATTAAGAAATGCATGGAGAAAATCTAAATCTTAGATAATGTAACGAAACTTTTTTAATTAAATTTTTCGTTTATTATCAATAATTTCTGATGTGTTTTTTTTTTAATTAAAAAATAACATTGTATATTGTACTTCATTTTTAATTATTATCATGACGAGAAATGTGTTATACAACTTATTATCGGATACATATTTATTATAATCTTTATTACAATTCATTGCAATTACAATATTTTAATTTTTAATACAGCTTCTTTGGAACAAATATAATAAATTAAAAAAGAAAATTTTTTTATTAAAAAAGCGGAGTTACCAGATGAATGGAAGTCTGCAAACTTTTGTATAAGTCTAAAAAGTTTTATACTAATGTCGCTTAAAAATCATGTCTTTAATTTTGCACAGTTTATTTATACATTTTTATTTTTAATATACATTTTATTAAAAAAAAAAAAATGCAGCTAATATATCGTTGATATTTATCCAAGACTTTATAAAAGCGTATCCTTTCAACTCGTTGACTACGCTCGAATAGATTGATGACGTCTTATTGGTTGGCTTTATGCGTTTTTTAAGAACTTTTGATAAAATCAGTATGATGAGCAACATTAGTGTAGACATCTGGTTCACCCTTGGCGCAAGGAAGGACCCAGGAAGTAATACCGACTTGTACGCCGTTGCTGATGAGCGGACCACCGCTGTCACCCTAAAAAAAAACAGAAACAATTTTTGTTAATCTATTATCTCGTTTCTGTTCAATTAAATAAATTTAAAAATTGTTACTCACTGAACAAGCACCAATTCCGTAGCGATTGAACGCGCACAAGTGGCTACCGGTTAAAGGCATATCATAGTGACGCTGCTGACATTTTTTCTGATCCATTATGACCTGGTGCATATAGAGAAGACTACGTGGAAGTGGTCCAATCGGTCCGCGGATCTGGCCCCATCCGGATAAGGTGCTTTGCGCTCCAGGGGCAGGCGTAGAAGTAGCCAAGGCGATTGGTTTTTGATTGTCGTTGAATTGAATCGGTGCTTTGAGCTAAAATAAAAACAATAAATTCTTGAAACTAAAGACTTTGCAATTATGATTTCAGAATCCTGCGATCGACTTACTGTGATCACTGCAATATCGTTGTTCCAAGCATCTGTAGACCTGCCGGTATATTGCGGATGCACGCGAGCAGTCTTTACATCATGGAGTTCTCCTCCTTTGATATCGATGCTACCAGTCGCAACCTTATAATTATTATAAGGCGGTGTAGCGATTCCATCCACGCAGTGAGCGGCGGTCAAAATCTTAGTCGAATCGATGATGGAACAACCACAAACGTGACTACCGGATGATCTCAAGGAACATTGATGCGGGAAGTCGCCTAATTTTGCGGGTGTCCCACCGACAATCGCTTCAGGCTCTTCAGCGAGTGTCTCTACAAATCAACGACGAATACATGGTAAGTTTCTTAGCCTTAGAATAGCAGAATAAACGACAGTGTGGATATGATTAATTATTGATGAACAAGATATTTTAATTGTTATATGTTATATACAATAGCATATGATATATTATACTCACGTTGGGCGAAAACGCCAACTACCAAGAGAATAAGCGGCAGCATAATTTACAATTAACCCGGGTCAGATTAAAAATTAAACTGAAAGCACGAACATTAATTTCCATTCCCTTTTTATAGCAAATTCATATCTGAAACTCAATTTTCACGAATGACTGATCGCTTTTCTTACAGACGCGATAACACTCGTATTCTGCATTTTAATGAGATTACGTCAAGATTAAAATTTGCAGACTTAATTACGTCGCACTTTTATTATGGCTCAAATGAAGAGGAATGATAGAATACACATAAGATAATGATAAAACATATGTGTTTCTTTATTGCTATTATTACTGTAGAATTCGTTCATTTGAATGCTGTGAAGGGAAATAAAAAATGTCATCGTCAATGTGATTATAATTACTTGAATGTATTCTTGTTAATTAATTTAAAAAAATTTACATTGAAAGCAATATAAAACTTTTTTAATTTTTAATTAAAAATTATATCTCTTGGATCGTAAAAAAAAGCAATTAAAATTATTTATTTTTAATGTCTAATAATCGAAATTATTAATTTATGCAAGATATAAATTATATATATTTAACTCAATATACGAAATAAATAATTTATCTTACATTGTTGAGTTTATTATATATTAATATAAATATGGAATCTCTAACGCTAAAAAATTAATGCAAAAAATAATTTGATAAAAGATCTAGCGATTATTTTTATTTGTCTTTCTAACATTCAGATGACGTTTTTATATATTAAACTTAGATACTCAAAAAATAATGTAGTATAAGACAAAATTTATTTTAATTAAACGTAACATTATAATCTTGATTATTAATATCTGTAGATGATTTCTCTAATTGTCTATATAAGATATACAGGCAATTCCAGAATCATAAGCAACATGTAAATTATTTTATTTTATTTTTTTTTTATACATTAAGAAAGTGGAATTGTAAAGGAGTTAATAATTTGTGAAGAAGCTGTTATTAATATCGCTTAAAAATTCATAGTTTCAACAGATTTAAACATAATATTTGTTTATTATTTATTGATATTGTACATATAAAAGTATTTTGTGTAAGGAGGCGATCGATATATCATCGATGTTCAGCTGCATCGTAACAACGTATCTTTTCGGTGCATTAACGTGATGTATTGAATATATTTGTATCGTTTATAGTAGACAGATAGATGGTCTTTATATCCTTTTTTTAAGATCTTTTGATAAAGTCAAGATGATAAGCGACATCGGTGTAGACATCAGGTTTACCTTGAGCGCAAGGAAGACCCCAGGATGTAAGGCCGATTTGTACTCCATTGCTGATGAGCGGACCACCGCTGTCACCCTAAAAATACAGACAGATGCACTAGTTTAATAACTAATCCGTGTGTGTGTCTATGTGTATCTCAATAATAGACTGTCTGACAAAACTGATGGACTAGTCGATCAGATAAATTATTCTACTAATAAATTAAGTATTACTCACGGAGCAAACGCCAATTCCGTAACGATTGATTGCGCACAAATGACTACCGGTCAAAGGCATAGTTCTGTGTTGATTCTGACAATCGTTTTGCGGCAATATTTGCTGAGTCATTTTAAGAAGAACACGAGAAGGTGGTCCGTTTGTGCTAATTTGACCCCATCCAGAGAGAGTACATTGCTCTCCGGCTTTAGGCCGAGAGGTAGCCAAAGCAATTGGCTTTTGGTTTTCATTGAAATTAATCGGTGACTTAAGCTGAAACGAACGAAACAGATGAGCAATACAAGCAAAATTGTTTAATAATCTTTAATAATATAACATAAAAAATATAAAATAAAATAAAAATAAATTGAGACAAAAGAAATTATAAACTGGCGCTCTTATAATTATGAAACGAAAATGAATTGTCTCGGAAGATTACTCGCAGTTGACTTACCGTGATCACTGCAATGTCATTTTTCCAAGCCTCTTGTACACGTCTGGAGTATTGCGGATGTTCAACAATGGTCTTCACCTCGTGGATTTCTCCTCCGGTGATGCTTAAGGTACCAGTTGCAACTCTTAAACTGCTGGGGGACAAGTCGTCCGTGCAGTGAGCGGCGGTCAAAATCTTAGTCGAACCGATGATGGAACAACCACAAATATGACTACCTCGATATCTCAAGGAACATTGATGTGGGAATTCGCGTGGTGCAGCAGCGGTTCCGCCGACAATCGCTTCAGGTTCATCAGCGAATATCTCTATATACAAATTAATATTATTACAGAATATTCTAAACGTTATACACGTACTTTTTTCATGTTTTATTATAGGTGCTTTACTTACGCTGCGCAAAAATGCCGATTACCAAAAAAATTAATGGCAGCATGATGAATGATTGACTCCAACCAGATCAAAAATCAAATTGAAGGTAGGACAAGAATTTTTACTACCTTTTTATACCAGATTCATATCTGACGTTTGTCTCTGAATAACCGTAACATTTCTTACATACGGTAAATGCGATAACATTTACTTTTTTATTTTATGCGTCAGATATGACAAAATCAAAGATTACTGTCTTAATTATATTGATATTATAATTTAAATGAAGAGGAACGGTAAAACACATGTGCAATAATGATCAAATATACAAAACGTATCTTTCCATTCAGTTTAGTCATTCGTAACATATCGAACAGCAAATAAAAAAGTTTGACGTATTTAGCTTAACAATTTAGTTATACATGTATAATTCAGTTAAAATAATTAAATAAATTTATGTATATATATATATAAAATAATTTCATAAATTACTGTTAAAAATATATTATTTTTATAATAGTAATGAAAATTGAACATAATATATATGCTTTAGATGACGTTAAAACGAAAGAAATATTAAATTTTAATTCAAATATTTTTATTACAATACAATTAATTTAAGAATATGTTTTTATTTTATCTTTTATTTATGGTCATTAATTTTCACAAACGTATAAACATAATTCATCCAAAACATTCCAAAATTTTTTCGTTCTATTTGGTAATCTCGTAAATATGTTCGAACATTAGTCGCATTACAGACATGTTAGACGCCAGATTCGAATCGCACGCAGTTACCAAACGTTTAGCAGCGATTCTGCTTTTTGCTAATGTACAATGTAACAAACAGCAACAATAACAAGCTACGTCTTGCGAGTTATAACACAACAAAAATTTGTAGCTTTTTCTTGTACGCTTAAATAGCTCGTATATTTAAATCTACACAGTGTATACATGTAACAAATGTTTTTACAATATTACAGTCCATACATATATATTTATATATGTATTTATAAGAAATAACTTGTATAATATACAAATGCATTTGTGTTCGCACCCGTAAAATTTTATTGTGTAGGTGAAAACGAAGTTGGATTTAATATGCGCGAATGCATTTCTCTTATTAAAGGTACTGTATAAGCAACGCATTCATCCCAACCAGGTGATCTCCAAGCACTTTCGCGTGTCTCCTTACGGGATTGAAGATCTTTGTAACCTGCACGAAGTAAAAACATTACACATGGATGGTATCCAGAAATACAATAATCGGTAACTAAACAGCAATTGCACAAGATTGCTTAAAATAACGATAACAATAAGTCAGTCGCGTTCGGTTGTTAGCTACTTTGTGAATGGCCGTATTTATTTTTATACAGTGTAGGAAGACGAATAAATCAAAAGACGCGCTTTTAATTAAAACATTAAAATAGCATAAAGTATATATAGTTTTACTTACACCAAATGTGGTGAACGTTGTACAATCTACCAATTTGTGAAAAATAACCAGCAAATGGTTCATCATTGTTACGTCTATAATTAATAGCCTTTGCCCAATTGTTTCCCCATTCTATCATTGTGCCAGGTTTCAAACTGTAACTGCGTATCTCATATTTGTTCGAGCCTTTTCGTTTTTCCAGAGGTGGCCAATAACTGAATGCCAGCAAATATTGCAAATGACGCGATCTCAAATAATTCCCTCGTTCTTTGAGCAGTCGTTTGTAAGCCTATAAAAATTAATATTCTCTTTTAATTAACAATTGCCACTACATCTCTGGGCTTTTGTGTAAAATTTAGCAAGCTATTCCATACTTCATCTTTGGAAAGCACAGCCTGTGCATGATCTATGCGTTCGTATCCTCCTGTATATTGCCATAAATGTAATGCTTGATCCAAATCTCCTACTTCTACTGTCCATGAGCCCACTAATTCACAATTCAATTCGGATTTTTTTGAATGTATAAGATTAACATTCTCCTCACTGAAACAGCAAAGAAAAAGAAAGAAATAATATCAACCATGAGAAAACATTTTGCATTAAAGCTTGTTTAAAATTTAGAAACAATATATATACATAATATATATTGTTTCTAAATTTTAAACAAGCTTTAATATTTTCTAAAATAGTTTAATTTTCTAAAAAAGCCTTAAGTATATCTTAAAAAAAAAAAATAATAATTTAGAAGCATTAAAAAGCACAGAGAGAAAATGCTACATGAGTTTGACCATTTTTTAGAACTTAAAATTTTTCAATAAATGATGCATTCAAGGAAGCTTAAAACGAGTATGAGACGAAGAATGTAAAGTTTCAGTATAATTCTTGCAATGGTTTTGGAATTAAACAGTCGTCAAAGTTGCGATCTAATCTTAAACTTTAGTTTGGTATATCATCTATTAAAAAATGTAAGGTTATCAGAGGTAAAGAGGGTCCAATTTGGCCAGACTGTTTCAGATGAATCGATCCAATTCCATTGAATTTATAGGTCAGTGAACTAACACGCACTCGAAGGCAAGGTCACAAAGATGTCCACTCACTAGTTGACCAAATATTTGTCAATTGAGTCTGGCCGTATGTTATGGGTGTGTAACGCATAAATAAGCTCCTTGTCGGAGAGCATCCGCGAGTGGGATTCCTTTGTAGGTTCGATTTTCCTCACCAGGAGCTTGCTTAGCCATCCCTCACTGATGTCACATCGAATCGACGATCTTGTCAGAGATCTGTGGAAAAATAATAACATAGCCAGCTGATCGTACGATCCGAGCTATCGTCCGTCGCAGTCACGGACTATAGGTCGCCGAGAATATGTCAGAAAAGAGAAAACGCTGATAAATACTTATATGCCGGGCTTCTCGTGCTTACCGTGCGGCTACGTGTAACGGCAGGCTCCCGTTGCCGGCGAGAACACTCGTCACGGTGCGAAATTCTCTCCTTAAAACCGCAGCCATTTCTCACTGGCCGCAAGTGACTAAATTTTCATCCAGGGTTAAAATCGGGTCAGAGTCGAGTTGGGTTGCGCACTCTGGCGTGTTATTATTTTAATAAATTCTCTTTCCATTTTGCATCATTTTATTTATATTATGCCGTATTTCGCTTTATTTTATTTTATTTTTATTTTATTTCGTCGTGTTTAATTTAATTTAATTTAATTTAATTTTTTTATTTCTGATTTATCGTTGAGACATGTTACTGAAATCTCCGACCGTCTGACATACGATGGCGCGTTGACCCGTATTTCTGATCGTCGAAATGGACGGTAGCGCCGAGAGCGTTTGGTAAGCGGAATATCTTGAAACTATCAAAATCGATGTCATTGATGTTTCTAGCCTCTCTCGATGATCAGTAAAAATAAAATAAAATAAAAATACTGCAGAATAAAACAAATGTAAGTAAAATACGGCAGAATATATTTTTTTATTCAAGTTTTATTGCTGTGTATACCCAAAACTTTAAAACTTTTTTTGTATTTATCGCGGAAAAAAAATTGAAAAAATAGTACATTAAAATTATTAAAATCGGCATGGATATAATTGAATTCATGTAGTTATGGTCACTAATTATAAATAAAAACTCAATGAGATATAACAATAATAATTTATTAATAGTAGTATATGTACGTGCCTTCAGTAATAATTTGTATAACGATAAATATATATTTATATATATATATATTCATATAAATTATTATTTATACAAATACAAGTTGATCTCTGATAGACGATACTAAACGACAGTTTAGAAATCAGAGTTGTGTATTCGAATAAACTCTTCATATTATATGCATAAATTTTTGATAGACTTTTAGCATCTGATTATTTTTCTATAAAATTTATAAATTGTTTCTGGTGTTTTTACAGCTTCGAAATATTAAAGAGTAATAATTAAATTTGCAAAAAAAAAAAAAAAAACAAATATAAAGTTAATAAATTTAAACTTTTAATTCATAAGAACGTTAGCAATTTTGAAACAGACTCATTGCAGTTAGCAATGAATTCTTTTCTTTAATTTTCATATATATGTTTTTCTTCCTGCAACTCGTTAACGTAGAGTTGGTGAAGACAACAGCGGGATAACGTTTTTTACTTTTTTTAAGACACGAGGCAATGTACGTCACGTCGACGATGCACGATTCGCGAACACTACAATGTAATTGAGCTACTATTGCGTAATTTACGATCACCGACGTGAAGGCACTAGTTTTCCAAATACGCTTATGTTAAAGCGCACTCCTTTATACAATTATATAAAAAGTTATCATACATGTGTGTATATATCAAAGTTACAAGTATCAAAATTCCGTCGTAATAAATCTGTCGATTGAAAAACAAAGTCGAAGTCGTGACATAACGACACTCTCCCTGGCGTTTCATTCGTATTTCTTTCGATTCTTGATTCATCTAAATCTCATATCTCCATTTAATTTTGAGGAGGAAAATACAATACGGAGAAGAGAGAATGTCTTGTCTTTTGTTAATATCTTTCAGTTGTACGTTATAGAAAATTCATGTCTACGCCGTAAATTGACTTTTAGCGGATCGTAAAAACATCCTGTGTGATTAACAGTCTTGAGATAGTTCGAGCAACGGTAACACGACGATTATATTACATTGCACTAATTTAATTAAGAGATATCGACTACAAGGTTTTCATTGTTTTGTCGATGTGTCTTAATGTCGTTTCCGGCACAGCATCCATCAGCGCTTTTCGAAAGCCTTCGCAGCGAGTCAGTCGTCGAAACATTTTTTTCGCATGATTTCTGAAAATTTACACTCACCATTATGATCGTGACAACGTTATCGGTTTCAAGCGCGGATGTGAAATTATACGGATGCATATACATATATTATTTACTTTATAATTAATTAATAGCTAATAAAATAAAAATGACAAGATATTAAAGTTAATTACCTCGCATCTAGATTTCCATCCATCAACAGTTTTGCACCTGCGTTTAGTAACTTATCTCTTACATCACGTGGAAAAATCATAATATGCTCAGCACCAATGCGATCGGTTATGTCTGATAACAATCGTGCAGTCGCCGCGCGAACGATAGCATTTTGATGGCTAGATGAACAATCGCAATCAAAAAATTATATTATGTCGGTGCAAAAGAATGTTTCTCTAATTACAATTTAATACTGCGAATTTACCTTGCTCCCCGAAGTACGATGATACCGACAGTTTTATGAGGCGGAAGATGTTGAACCATCTGATCCAGGGCTGCGTTACTGTCCGCTCGGAGAAATCGATTCGTATCGGCCGTTCTGTTAAGCAGCGGTCCAACTATGTCGTCTAAATCCTACAAGACAAAGATTAACGTTCGTTCAGTAATATAAAATATGAAACGAATTTTTTAAATATAATGCGACGATCCTTACCTGATCAATACCCCGGATTTGGGAGCTGAAAACATCGCTGGCGGCAAGACACGCCGCTCGTGCTACTTGCGAACGAAGATTTTTTATGTGCCGTCCGAGAAGTCTTCCTATTGTTCCGGCCGCGCAGACGTCCAAGCTCTCCGGATGCTGCTTTGAAATCTGAGAGAGAGCTTTTAAACCCTTCATCGTTACTTCCCTAAAAATAAATTCCAAATAAAATTTCGTTCATTGATTCTTTTGACAGCAGATGCCTTATAACACGTCACGCAATCTCGTGACGATACATAGGGAATTGATTTCGCGAAATTAACACGTACCAGTCTTTATTCTCAAGTTGAGTAAAACACTGCTGTACCATCCGTTTAGATTTTTCCGAGAGCTTTTCCGTAGCTCGTTTATTGAAAGGAATTCGATTTCTGCTCGGATTACGCACCGGTACTTTCGAAGGCATTCTTCGGCGCGATTCGACATCTTCTACGGGTTCAGGCTGCGAGAGAAAAACCATTGTTCATTTATTAACGTAAGTTGTTCTAATAAAATTTTTTTCTTGCCATATAAAGTGTACCTCGATCTTCAGTATTCCTGGTTCTGTATTCGTTTCACTCACGCTGTCTTTACTTTGTCTTTCCTCGTTTACGCTGGATTCTTCTTCCGTAGACTGAAATTGTAATTGTATCGAACAATTGTCATTGTATCTAACATTGCAAATCAATTGTATCTTAATATTTTAAAAAGGTGGACTGAGTATAAAAATAAATCATACCTCCTGATTATTAATTTTGTTATGCGGAGTAGCATTTTCGACGTTTCTCGTACTCTCGACAGTTTCGTGAGAATGGGGCCTTGACGCGATGATAATTGCTGGTAAATCTCCGGTCATGCTGTCTATAGGAGGATGGCCAACAATTTCCAATGCTCGAATGGAAGCATCTTCATTAGATATTACGGAAGCTACTAATTTCTCTTCGCTGAAATCTCTGGAATCCTCGGCCTAATATTTGCAGAATTGTTTAATAGAAAATTTCATCGAGTAAATATATATTATTAAAAAGAAAAATAAATTAATACAATTTAAAATGCGCGACAAAAAAAAATTGCGTGTATTATTTGCAGTTACTAAGAATATGCAATAGAAACGCGGTATTTCGTGCTCGTAATTTTTTTTATGACTTATCTACTGACCAAATTGCGTGAACCGCATCGAGAATTCCGCTTGGTCGGTGAGCTGGAGATCGGTGAGTGATGAACACTGTGATTAGGTGACAGGTATAGCGATTCTGATCTTTTGGGACTGAGTGCAGTTGACTGTAACGATTCTTTTAATGTCGCTGTGTCTTCATAGGACAGAATGCGCTCGTTCGATAATGCGGATACGATGGACCTTCTTCGCGCGCTCGATCTGTTATTCTCTGTCTGCTCGGCAATACCGGAGCTGCTCTCCGTGCTTCTATTGCAATTCTCGTCGTTCGCGTCGATTAGCTCGTTGTGATTTGAGTGTCTCGAAATCGATCCGACTCGACTCGTTAATTTCATGTCATCCTCGCTGCTCCATTCTTTTGATGCGTCAGTCACAGTCAGGACGGTCGCCTTTTCGATCGGATATTCCACTTTGTTGCTATCCAGCGGCGTCTAAAATTATTCGAAAAAGTTATTAGTTATAAAGTTTCATATTTAAAAAAAAAAATATTCAAAAAATAAAAGTGCAGTAAAAAAATTAATTAAATATCGAGCTAAATTACTTCTCAGCTAATTTCCAACAGACTCTATTTCGATTTTAATCTGACAATTTAATTACCGTATTATTTAATGTTGGGAAATAAAATGTTGCGTCAAGTGACAGACTCCGCTTAAGTTTTCGCTGAGAATGTAACAAATCCAAATATGCGAAAAAGTTTATTATCGAGTTACTCTTCGTCTGTGTCGGGTCACCCTGTATATGCAAAAATTGCGGATCGCAAGTTGGACTTGTCAGTTGCGCTATCAAAAGCGAAAAGGTAAAAAGAAAAAGGTGATTTCTTACGAAAAAGGAATCGACGCTGTCGTGACTCGCTGTCTGTTGCGTGATAACGTCGAACGCCGGATCGCCGGCGTCCCGGCTTCGCGGGGTCGACGATCCGCTGTTATCATTGCCATTGTAATTACGCAATGTCGCTTCCTGACCTTCCCCTCGTCCTAGCTGATCGTGCCTGGAAACGTCGGACGACGAGCTGCTCGCACTTTTCGGACGTTCGCGTGCACCAATGGAGAAGGAACGTAGAAACTCTGGAAATTTAGAATATTCATAAATATTACAATGCACGTGATAGCCGATTTTCTAAAGATCCAGCATCCGGCTCTTTAAAAAATAAAGCGTTTGATAAATTATTTAAATAAAAATACTGGCTCTCTTAGTTTACCCGCAAGTCTGAGAATATCGCGAGCGTCTCGATGAAAGATCTGATTAAAATATTTTTGCAATTTCAAAAATGAGACGGATTGATTCGACTTTCCACTGTAGCGCGACATTCGATCGTACCTTAGACTTGACCAGCAGAATATTGATTACCGCAATCGGCGCGTTAGCTAGGCCTAACGCTGTCTATATGCATGCGCGACGAGGTGAAGAACCTCTTGTTCCATTTCGCCGTATTCCCAGCCGCGTGTCTCGGTTGCGGGACCGAAACTTTATATGCATTTAATTTATAATTATTCTGTATTTTTTTCCGAATTACGCTGGTATCAGTGATTCCGTCTGAGACGTGCAACGTGTCATATTTATTAACCAAGTATCACGAAGAACAAATATAAAAAAAAAGAGTGTTAATTTGTGGATTATTTGTAATATATAATAATTAAAAATGACGTAGCTTGATTAAATATTTAAATAGACGAAAATTAACAATATCAAACGTTCTGCAAATATCTTGCGGAGGATTCCGTACCTTGGTACCGAGATTCTTCCTTGTTCGAGCTTTGCACGTGGTAGCCCTTTTCTTCGGATGAAAAATGACGTCTGTTCCGCACGTTGTATTCCTCCTCGTTCACCGTCGTCGCCTTATCACTGCAAAAGATTCATAAATAGAAATCGATCCGGAAGTAATTTTATATGCAACTGCATTAATGTTTCATGTAACGACAGAATCGGCGCGCAAAAGGGTATTTTCACGCGAGCTTCAGCTACATATTTGTACATACGTTTCTAAGTTCGAAGTTGAAACACGTCGAAATCGCGCATAAGGCACGCGATAAGTTAAAACAACGTGAACGTCATATAAAATTAACGTGTCCTTCGTACTTATTAAAGAATATTAAATTAACATATTATAAACAGTCTAAAGCTGCCCTTCAAACTACCTGATTTTCTAAACTCAATAAGCTTCTGTTAAAGCGTTTCCTAGTTCAGTGGACTTAAATATAAAACATTATACGTAACATTTTCCACTACTTGAGCTCATTATTCCTAGCTTCTTCTCGATCGATATCGCATCTATCTTTCTTTTATAAAAAATCGAGTATTACACCTATCGGTAACGTTATAGATATTAATTTACAGTTAATTGCGCATCATTCATCCAACATCTTTCATACATCTGGAATTCGATCCGCGAATGATCAACGTACACCGTGTCGTTGTTTCGGTTCAGCCTAAAGGCGATCACCGGTGTAGTCGCCGTGGTGATGATGGTCGAGATGGACGCGTTGTCATCCACGTCACCGTCGCGGCCGATGCCGACCGATTTCCTGCACCGGAAGACGCACGGGCAGCAAAAGAGGATGGCTTTCGCGATCGTGCGCTCAGCGGACCTGCTCGTCGGCCGTACCTCGTTGACGATCGCACCATTCTCCTCCCTCATCTCAATCGGCCACGCGTAAGACATTAAGATCATCCCGTGCGACAATTCTCGGTCGCGGCCGCGAAGCGCGCTCCTTCGAATTCAATAGATTCGGGATCGGCGATGTCATGGTCCGAGCGACTTGTTGCTGTCCTACTCCACAATCATGCTCGCGAGGTATCCCTCTTTTTAGATAAATACAAATAGGTATCACTTTTTCGTCATAGAAAGTTTTTCTTTTTTTTTTTTTTTACCGTTCACCTGGACTCTACGTCTGATTTTATTGCGTTTATCGGAGGTCTCACCTTGACCTTTTCATCTCTTTTATTTAATATTAAAATATTGTTTAATATTTTAGGCAACGAGCTAATTAATATTATATGGCATGACGAGACACGGGTGCAGAAAAAGGTTGCCCGTCTCGACCTTTTGCAATCGTTAAAATGGTAAAAGGAAATAAGCGCGCTGGGCACCGAAGAATCAATCGATACTAATGACAATTTCAACTATTGGCGAACGCTCCGCCACCGAATCGCTCTCGGTGCGTCCGGGCGTGTGTTGTGTGTGCAAAATCAATCCGTCGGAATGTTCGAACTGCGAAACGCGCGCAGAAACGCGAGAAGATCGAGCCGCAGATTAAGTTATCGATCAGGTGTCCAGAAGACTCGTGCTTCGAAAACATGCGACGCTATGTCCACTCTGCCCGCGAATCCGCTGGTTTTCATCCACCTCGCGTATCGTTTTCTCTGCCCCATCTTTATCCTCTCGACGCAATTTTAACGACACACTTTGCGGCCTGAAAGTCGCATCGGGTCACCACACATTTCCCGCGAATCGGTCGAATACGCAATTATCTTACGACTGTCGCGTAAGACGCGTCGAGCTACCGACGACTCGATCATCATCGCGCTATCATTCGCAGGTGGCGACTTTTCAAGGGCGAATCTTGCGTAAGGCGAGGAACCGCGCGGGATCCACGTGTCGTCAGAATACGCACAACACGCACGTTGCACTGGCTGTCTGACTGAGCCTCCGATTTAAATGACACAGGTCGATGACACTGGCGCGTGAACTGTCAAACGGGTTCGATCGGCTGGTCCCCTTGTGTTCTATCGCAGTGGACCTCAAGCGAGAAACTAGACGGCACGGCGGGTGCAGGCGAGGATCGACGACAAGGGGACATATTTAATTGCAAGAAATATGTGCTCGTAACAATCGACGACGTACGCACGACTGGTGGCATAGCGGAGACGGTGAGCGTCCCGACGCTGACCGTCGCCACCCCCACGTTGCGCCCACCCCGTGTCCGTTCCCTCTCTCGGCCTCTAGCTTCTTTTTAACTGCAGAGAAAAAGACGAGAATTTAAATAAAACTCGATAAAGAATCAGATCAGGCAGATTAAATTTTTTTTCTGAATATATAAAAAAAAAGAACCTCTCCGAGAAATAAAAGATACTCAAACGACTGGAAAAAACAAATGTGGAATAAATATAAAAATTAAGACATAACGCAGCCAAACACAAATTTGAATATTGAAGATTTAGGTTGATAAAATATTCTAAGATTGTTAGTCCCGAATCTTTTCATCTATCGAGGATATTTTCTACCATTAACGTTTCTAAGAAGACTCGGATACCACACTCTCCAAGTCCTTTCACGAGACCCGCAAACCAGACTGACCATAACTCACCCTTCTCCCTTTACGAAGTCACGAAAGAAGGGTTGCCGGAGTCATGCGAGGTGAAACGCGGTTAAAGGAGGTTGTGTCAGATGCCAACCGCACTTATCGGTTGCCCCCTCAGCGGCCTTGGAGTCTACCTTAAGTTCTTAATAATTCCAAAGAGATCACGATGTTATTAAAATTACATTTTAAATACCACTGATATGCAAACTATTATTCGGGCGAAACTGTTACTCACTCATAATTAATTCCCAGTAGAAATTGATTCTAATTGCTGACACGTGAAATTTCCGATTCTCTCATCGGTTTAGTCATGCAAATTATTTCGTGAAAGATCGATGTTTCAAAGAAATCAACGCGGTGAGTCGAGAGGCTACCTCAAAAACTTGCTTTTCTGCTTTCGTAGAGACAAACCTTCCTTCAGTTTTTTTTTCTTTTTGCAATGAGAATGCAAGTTGCGACAATAAGAATATTATTAAAAAAGCTGATTTTTCGTGATGTATAAAGCGTTTTTGCTATTACAACGAATACTACGGGATATTAAATAGTGATCAGTGGCTGTTGCTGGCTCAGACGTGAAATATCTAGCGAGGAGGAACGAACGATAGTGCGACAAAGCGTTTCAATAATCTACAATGATCCCGCATGTTATAACATGCCACGTATGTACGCAGCACCCGCGTTGTTAACGCCCGTTGCACGCTCCCCCGATCGTTGCATATTTTGAGTCACACAAGCTCTGCACAAAAGACGAGGCATTTTCCTATCGTGCGGCACGCGCGCTTCTTTCCTCACCTCCTTCTCCTGTTTTACTTTTTTAATTTTATCGATCCGGCTTGAACCAGTTTGAGAGGTCGGGAATTACCTTTTTCGTAAATCTCACGAGCGCGCGTTAAATGTAGACCGCAATCCTCGTGATTTCGATAGAATAACGAAATGGAAAAATTGCGCGCTTATACATATAAATTTGGTCTCCATCAGAGTTGTATCGGCTGTAAAAATCGGCACGCAAGCCAACTTTTAGCAACTTGAAATTTGTCCTTTTATCGGCAATTTG
Source organism: Cardiocondyla obscurior (assembly GCF_019399895.1). Taxonomy (NCBI): domain Eukaryota; kingdom Metazoa; phylum Arthropoda; class Insecta; order Hymenoptera; family Formicidae; genus Cardiocondyla; species Cardiocondyla obscurior. The sequence continues at coordinate 730,146 of NC_091877.1, forward strand.
GATCTCACTACATAAACTAAGTTAAGAGTAATATGTGTCAAGCGGGAGGATCAAGATTATGCGAAATACGAGGTCGCGCACCTTACGCGCTATTAAGATCGTCATTAAAATCATTGCGGCCTAAATTATTATCGCAAACGTGGTATTTTTTAAGCTAACAGACTTCGATCGTTTTATTGCTTGTACCGCGCGATTCATTACAGATTTAGATATCTGTTCATTTAATTGGAAATTAAAGCACAAGCTCGTTGCCGATGTTTAGTGGGCGACGTTTACGCATATCATTTTACGTGATCGATACGTGCTGGCATCTGGCTCGCCAGTTATTTTAAGACCGAATCGATCTTGTCTGGGATTGCTGGAGCGTTTAAGAAAGAAAAAACGAATAAATAAAAAGAAAAAAAAGTAGTTACGGGCGGGGAAAATTCGGCCAACAATCGCGTGTCGACACGACTTATTTCGAACATTCAACTTCATGGAGCGAGGACTTACATGTCGTACATCGACGCGGCGTGAAATCTGTTGGAAGCCAGCTTCACAACCTGCCGCGATCGGCGCAGCTGAGACGGGGATAATGATCGCAACCTCCTGCGATAAGAATTAGCGAAGCCTTCTGAAAAAGGACGTCCGTTCTCCTGCAGATTCGGCGAGATTAAATCAGTCTCAGTCCTTGGCCGCGCTGCAGTCGTATCCTTCGCCTTACGATCCTTGGGCTACGATAATTTACATAAATCAATATCCAGAAACACTCAGTCTTTAGTACGCCGTATTCAAAGCCAAGTTTGGAATAAGTAGATTTGAATCTTAAAATTAAGATTCTTGTTTAAAATTTTGCCCGGTTTATTTTAATAATTATAAATTAAAAAATGACAACAAAATTATTTACTTACCCAGTACATCGCATTGTCCGTAGATATTTGCAGATCCATATTTTGAGAATCGTGATACATACGAGTTGACGGATTTGGAGCGGTTCGTAGTGGCCGATATGTATTTCTGTCTGTGAACTTCCTTTGACGCTCATGCGTCGAGGTGTATCTATACAGTTTAATTAGAATTATAATATTACAGGAAATTACAGAATGCACAGGCGTTATTTACTCCGAGGGATGAACAGATTCTTGTGTTAGTACAAGAATTGTATTTGATAAACTCACGCTTCGACAAGTGTTTGCTGCTGCATATTTCTGGATGACGAACGCCGACGTCCCTCTGCACAATCCGTGTCTTCGTTCTCGTTCGTAAATTTATTGGTATCCACGAATCTGTCGTGCAAACTATCATCCGAAATCAATGCTTCCCTGCTTCCTGTGATGTCCTGCAAAGCAATAAACACAATTTGCATTTGTAATATGCATATTGTTAAAAATAAACATAATTATCTTCTAAAATTTTCATTAAAATTTTTTAAAGAAAAATAATTATTAATATTTAGCTTACACTGTATTCTCTATTTGTTATTCCTGAAGTTTTTGTGTAACAGGATGATCGATGAGAATGCGAATCAAATGTCTGATTTAAAGTCTGATTTTCTTCTTGTTGAAAACGTTTCCGCCGTTGATATATAGCCGCATACGATCTGATGTATATTAATGCAGCATATTAAGTTAATATATCGAATTAAGACGTTTTATTATTTTTTTATTATAAAATGCTAAGAATGCTTACCCGACATTCTCATGTCTCAGATTTATTCGATTTCTATTGTTATCTAACAGGTCCGTAGTTTGCTTGCGTAAAGTATTTGAATTGATACGTTCTAAGTTGACAGACTTTTCACGATTTTGCGATGTTATTTTGGGACGTTCACGTGCTGGCAGTAATACTGGGATTCGAGATTCTCCTCTAAGAACAGCGTTTTCCTATAAATGTATACATAGATTAATTTACATACTTCTGTATTTAATATTTAAATATATGTATATGTTAATTATTTGCAATATTTTATCATATAATTTTAACATAAATTAACCATAAGTAATAAAAAATATTTTGATATTCTTACTTAGAAAATTCTTACCTTTTCTTTAGAGACTTCATTAATGTCTTTGCAATTTTGTGCTCTCTGGTCAAAATTATCAGAGACTTCTTTATGACTTTTAACATCCGTTCCGACAAAATCGTGCTTTGGCGGAGTGTAAAATGATCGCAATTGCTCTTCAAATCTTAAATTTGCATTTGAAGGCACTCCTAAAAAATTTAAATTATTTTGTAAAATTTTTTTAAAGTTAATAAAAAAAAAGTGTATTAAAATACATTACCCGCATTTACGTTTCGGCTGTTCAGTCCTTTTATCTCGCTTTCATTGCCGGTCTGTAATAGATAAAAAAGATACCCGCTTAAATACGACATTAAGCTTGCATAAATCGTACGATACTCGAACCTGCAATGTCTCTAACAAACACGTGATTTTTAAGCGCAACATAATCTAATACGAAATATTAAGGCACAAAGTACTCATGCGTAAAAGATCAAAAATGAAAAATTGGAATAACCTATCATCTTAAAAATATTGCGTTTCATGCTGCGAGACACTATCGACTTTGATTTAAAAAAAACAAACGAGTTCTACGTGTCGTTGACATGCCGTCAAAATATTAAATTTTTGAAGATCCGTAGTAAATTTTTTTTATGTTACATCGACGAGCTTGTAAAACTTAACGATCTTAAATATTCCTCGGCGATATTAACCAAGACGCAAATGCAAATTGCGAAAATATGATGTTATTGAATCACGCAGAGACTTAGTGCCTTTCGTGTTTGAAGCTCTTTATTCATAATTCACACTTGAGGAACACTTACGAACGCTCGCAGTGATATGCAAAATAAAACTTGAATTCCATTATTCTGTTGCTACTTCCTACTTTGTTGTACACTTGATATTTTGATATTTGCAATGCAAAGATCATACAGTACTTGACGAGTAACGATACAAAGCACATTTAATAAAAAAAAAAATTTTACGCGTGGCGTAAAATTACCGCGATACAAAAATTTATTTATATAGGAATTTGAAAAGATAAAAGAAAGAAAAAATTGTAGAAGTGAAGGGAAACAAATAAATATATATGTAACAGAAGAAAATGCAACATATAAAATACTACTTACGCTAATTTGCATTGCTAATATTTGCCATGCCGTTGGTTTCTCGGTCTTGGTTTGCAGTCCGACACCTAGTGCGACAAGATTGGGTTTTTCTATCCATGGATTTTCGCAGTTGTTTAAATTTTCATTTCTGAAATGATAATACAATATTGTAGACAAGTGTGGCCGAGATTTATCAAATAACCGCATAACGATTCTTTAAATTTTTATTACCTAGACGCTCTTCCCTGTGCTGATCTAGATGTGGCAATGATCTGTCCTCTGGTACGACCGGTACCCGGCGAAACTGAACCGCTTCCCGCTATGATCCAATCGATATCGGGGCCTATAATAGTAATTTAATTTATTCTTTACAATAATGTAAAAAATTCTAATCGATTTTTTCACATTACAAAATGTTAAATAATAAATAATATTAAAGCAAAGTTTCCATTTATACTAACGCGACTTTCGTACAATAAAGTATCTTCGTTAGAATACCGTCTCGTACGATTGTATTTTATCGTGAAATTTTATCTGTGTAAATGCATTAATTATGCTTTGCTCATTTATTCCCGCAGTTATTATTACCAGTAGCTGTCTGAACAGTCGACGAAATTTGCAAACCGTATACCACGAGACCATCGGCTGACACTAAGGGTAGCAATTTTCTAGCCAACCGCGCTCTGATGGCAGCCACCATCGCTTCGGAGTCGGTGTTTCCCTCGGCTGCTCGTTTTCCCGCTTCGATAACATCCTATAAATAAATTAAACGTTTATTTCGCTATCGAAGCTCCAGAATAAATTAAATGCAATTAAAACAATTTTACCTCGGAGTCGTAGATTTGGCCTAAAACAGCCAAAGTGTCGAGCGCAGCCTGACGTACTCTACGCCGCCGATCCGCAATCATCGGTGCCACTCGATTGACCACAGTTTCCAGCTTAAACTCTGTGCTAGGAAATGTTACCAGCGAGAAGATCAATAGTTGCAGCGCATTTTCTCTCGTCTGTAAAAAAAAAAAAAAATTTTTAACGTCTAATGTTTCTTTAGACAATGCTCTCGTATAATAAATATATATTAATCACGAAATAGCCACGAATGATCGCATTTTAATTACCTTCGCATTTCTGGCACTCAGACAATGAGGTTGCAACAATTGTTCCAAGACAAGACTGGGTTTGAGCCGTAGCATTGTAATCCGAGTAAGCTGGGCTGCAGTTGGACCACCCTGTCTAGCGAGACCCCAAGCGAGTTGTGGCAATTTCTTCTTTAGAGCATCCTCCGAGACACCGGCAACTACCACCTGTAATATATATCAGATTCTAAAAACGTATCTATGCAAACGTTTAAAAAAAAGTTCTGAAAAAGTTGAATAACATAAACGCTGTACATACTATACACGCGTCATGAACCTTTGATATTACGAAACAAAAGTTACGGAATAACTTACAGAATTACTTTCTTTCCGCTAATAGTATCTTCTATGCAATTCTAGTGTAGTAGATACACATGTTATAGGTGTCCTTGTTTCAAACTCGTAACTCAAGTTTAAAGTGCTTTAAGCTTCTATAGGAATCTAGGAAATGCGGATATATTGATAAACTCCCAGTACCGAGACTTTTAGCCGGCTTAAAGAACGTAACAAGTCTCGGAAACTGAGAGAATTTTGAGCTTCGTTTGTTTCGAGACTTTTTGGTCGAGATTACGCGTCGAAGTAAGCAGATACTATTTTCATATAATATACATGTATATGTATAACGCAATAACTAAACTCGCCCAGCCTTATCCGCCGGTGACTGCCACTCGGTAATGAATTAGCCGAGATCTCGAAGTATTTAAGGACGATCTTGAGGTGGCAAGGAGTTACGAGCTCACCTTCGCCACCGCTAACCCGGCGGCGGCCACTCGACAGCTCCTTTCGCCGCCGAGCACCGCATGCAAAAGCGATCCTAATCGCGACTCTATCGCAATCAGTGCCGAGGACGTCCGCAAAGCTGATGCAACCCTTTCCAGACCTCTGACTCGTGCCCGCCAATCGTCCTGGAAAAGTGACAAGATGTCAGACGAAAAATGACAACTATACTGCATATAATAAGATTCATTCTATTCACCCTTACTCTTCTACGTTAAAGATAAGAGGTTCTTTTTTAGCAACGAACTATGAATGTACGTAATACTTAAAAGTTAAACATCTCTTCAACGCCTCTAAATATGTATATGTAACTTAAATATACATTCCGCCATTTATTCCTGCAGCACTAACAAAGTCAAAAAAGAGGACGTGCGATCGTATCGGGTTACTATTTGGATAATTTTTTTTTACCATCGAGTAATACGCAACGACGAGTTTCTTGCTGTCGATCACAGAAGGCGCTGACGTTGGGCGGGAACAGCGTCCCTGACTCCTGACTTTGGCCACCTCTAAACTTGGCAATTGTCTCGCGTGCGCATGCAAATCTCCCAACAATTACACGTGATAAGAATAAGCCGCATTAATCCGTCTGTTCTCAGGATTAACTGGTCAAATACTTAAGTATCCGATTGCCAAAGAGCCATTTTAATTGTACACGTGAGTCATCTCTAAACCATTATATGCATCTGTGCAGGTTAATTCTAAAAACGCGATTTTTTTACCGCTTTGTTTACCCAATAAGAAATTATGGTAAAACGTCCCTTTCCCTTATACAGGAAGTACAATTACGAAGTGAGCAGTGTCGCTGGAAATTCACGAGTCAGCGTTATCGATCGTCGCAGCGGAACTGAACGTAATCCATTCGCATTCCTACGTGCATTTCTATCGAGTTATAACTGCGGAAATCGATATGAACTTGCCGTTAATTCGTCTCTTTTACATACTTCTTGCAGTCGTGATTACGCCTTATATTTTTCGGACGTCCACGCTTCTACGAGGATACGCTTTCAAGCTGCGCAAAACGCAACGTGTGTCAGCGAGGCGTATTTACCCCACGTATATCAGCCTACTTGCGCCACAATGAATCAGAGAGCAGTCTGAAAATTGCACTTACGGGCCACGACGGGTACAATTGCCACCGATTTGCATATACACGGGAATGACGCCTTCCTGGACCTGAACGACGCGGCACGCAACACGTGCCTAATTATTTTCTTGCGGTTTTCCCCTCTCTTATGCGCCCGTCCGCGGCATAACGATCCACGAGGTAGATCTCACGTCGTTTTTCACCTGCGGAATATTCATACGGGCGCCGATATCAGCCGGCCCCATGCAGCAACTCGTATCGCGCCGCATGGCGCAAACCATATATTCCCGCGTATAAATCTCACTTTATTTTTCATAGGAGGAAAGAGAAACAGAAGGAACGTTATTTATCGTTTTCTTCATAAATCAATTAGCGAGAGGCCGCCGTCCTTAAAGAATGCTTATCTCCCTGGGCACCGGGTGTTAAAAGTCAAGTACGTGTACGAGCGAGAAAGACAAAGAGAAATGGAAATGCGATGTAAGGCACTTATATTTTTATTTCTCGAAAGAAAAATCACGCGCCGCTGTTTAATCGTGCATGAATTTAATTTCAGAGATACTTGAATGACGAGAAGTCCAACTTGATATTTTTACTTAATCGACTACGCGTTAGATTATAAAGCAGCTAGCTGAACAAGGCAGAGCCCACGGGTGACATCGCGGATCAATTATGCAGTGTAATACGACATTGTGAAAAGTCGAGGTACAGGTACATGTTATACAATACATGTTATATACATGTATTTTCTTTTTCGTGGGATTGCAGCAAACGACGTCCCACGGAAATCGATCGTGGCATCGGTATTCATTTTCACATGCCTCTTTTCACAGACACGCGTCGACGAGGTCACACGTGCATTCATAAAAAGGTCTAGTGCAGCGACCTTGATGTTACTAGCTGAATGAACATAAGGTGCACTTGCGACCGTGACAATCGCTTGTAGTTACGAATACGACGTTCACTCACAGATTTAACAGCGGTTTATATAATTATTATAATTTAGATCTCATTAGTATATTAATAAAATTGACTTTTGCAGTGATAAATTCGTTCGATTATCAACGGAATTCGAAAATTTGCCCAGCATTGGCTTGAGCTCTCTATCGAAGGGACGCATCGTTCGAACAGCTGAGCTAACGGAATTAGTATGCTACAACGAACTTGGATTTCTTCGGCCGTGACGTTTCCCACTCCGATTTCATACAGGAGTGGACTATTCACCGGACCGATTTACCCGTTCATCAATTTTGTTAAAATTAAATAAACCAAACAAAAATCTTAGTAGACTAAAAATTAAAACACCGCTACGTGTGTACGATTGGCACGTTTTTAACATCTACAATCAACGTTGGAAATGACGAGACATTAGAGAAAACGATGCAGTTCCTTGTGCGAAGTAACGAATTCAGCCGGCCAAATTATTGAAGTCGTAAGAAAAGATAGATCGTAATAGCGCTTTATTACAATCGTTTCGTATGAAACGGATTGGTTGGGGCTAATAGACTTTAGATCCATCACTGTCGAGAAACGGTGCACGAAACCGGTCAGCTTCAGTAGTAGGTAAGGAGAATATTTCTCCTGTGGAGTTTAGAAAATCCCGCCGGTCCTGACAAGTCGCAAACGACACATGATTCTCATCGCTATTCTGTAAGTGACATCTCTGCCGTGTCGACGATCATGTGGCGGCAACGAAAACGCGCAATCTTTCGAGTGCTACAAATCGTCATTGGTATCGGAGTCCTTTCCTTGACACTGAGACTATCTCTCGCCATTCTCGGCAACGAGAGTAGACCTGTTCCTACCAACGACGATCTGAGGAAGTTGATGGTGAGTCACGGTTCGCGAGATTTCAAATCTCAAGGAAATCAAGTATAACTCTGGGTCTTTTGTTTCAGATTGAAGCTGAAGCGGACAACTTACGGCGGTTACTGGTGATCGAAACAGTGTGTAAAAATTATAATTTAGGATTTTACCGAAAGCTCGTAGACAATTCGCCGTTCAAGCACCCGCCCGCGCCACAATACGCCGTATTTTATATGGACAGGTAGATACAAAAAATAAAGAAAAAAAAGAAAAGAAAAATTTTTTTTATAGTTAACGATTGCTGAAGAGTTGAGGTATCCGTAACTGATAATTTATGTGCAGAGTACACAATATATCGTACTGTCCGGTATACAAAGCCGGCAGCACGACCTGGCTTTACAATCTCTGCCTCTTGATGGACGTGTCCGAGGAGACGTTAAATAACGGCAAGGAACAGCTATCGACTATTGCGAGGAGAGTGATACCGGAACTCGAGTATCCCGAAGCCGATCGCGCTTTAGACACGAGTAAAAAATTGCTAATTGTGCGGCATCCATTCGAAAGATTGCTGAGCGCTTATCGCGACAAACTGGAGAATTCCGTCGCTGGACGGGAACATGGAACGCTTCATTTTTATCGCAAGTATGGAGCCAAGATCGTGCGGAAATATCGCAGTAAGTCACGGGAGGAAAAGAAAATGCGCAAATAAAAATCTCTTATTGTCGTAAAGACGATAAATTCGTTAAGAAAACATTTAAATTAAGAGAGCGCAGCAAAGTTTTAATTTTGTGAAAAAACTAAAGAACGGTAAACTTTCAGAGAAAAATTTCACGAAGCCACGACCGGATCAAATAATTCAACGTAAGGGTGTACCGCCACCGATCGGAGTGGAACCAACATTTCGAGAGTTCGTCTCTTACATGATCGAGACTGATCTAGGTAGTTACGGCGACGATCACTGGATGCCATATTATCTTTTCTGCACACCGTGCCTCGTCAAGTACGACATTATTGCAAAGGTATTAAAAATTACATTTGAAATTTCTAATTATCGCGATCTCTTGACGTTTTACAATAAATATTTATCTTAAAAATGTTAAATCTGTATTGAAATTTCTGTTAAAATATTACATTGATAATTACTTCAAAGATTCTGGAATATCAATTAATTTTGCAGGTAGAATCGCTATGGCGAGATCAAGTGTATGCAATAAATAAGTTGGGATTGCAGAATAAAATCAAGCCCAGGTGGAGGCATAGCAACGGTTATCCTAACGCCTCCAAAATATATTTTAGTCAGTTAAATCGAGCGATGGTGCAGAGATTGTACGAGAAATTGAGACTGGACTTTGAGTTATTCGATTACTCGCCAGATGTTTACTACAAATATGCTACTTCTGTCGATTAATTAAAACCGATCGAGCGTAATGATCTTGTCACAACTGCAGCTTGTCAAGCGTAATTTTGTAATATATTCATCATGACTCGAATTAACGTAAGTTACCGATAGCGCGAAGAGCGGGTACTCCGTTCGTGCAATTAAAAAGAAAAAAAGAAGAGAAAAATACGTAAAGCCTGTACGCGTGCTCACGTAATCCTGGTAATTGATGGAGCTTAAATCACGTTACGTCACGCGACGAACTTTTGTCGGCGACGAAAATCGATCGACCTACTTCTCACCATACTTAATGTATCGGACCGGCAGTTTGTCCTAAAGTCAAGGGTCCTCGAATAAACGCGTTAATCGCCGAGTATCGCGACAGCTTGAAGCAGGGCATTACCCTACCAGTACACGGCAGAAATGATGCCGAATGAGTCTCACGCGACTTTTCACGGAATCACATCCTATAAATTTCTTTAAAGAACATTCACATTTTTTTCTCGACTGTAATACATTAAAATCTATGACCTAGTTAAAATTGGCTTGAGTCATAGCGTCGAATATTAATACTTTTATAATTCGAATTAATGTACGGATAATTGCTAAATATTAATATCACATTAAATTCGGCGTAATATAAAAAATTTATCGGCTTTTAAATTAATATTAATTTTTTTGTTAATTATTCGTTTGTGTAAGAGATTCATATTTATCAACTAACGTATTAAAAAAGAAGCGTGCGTAAAATATTTGACGCAACGATTTAACTCTATAAATATACAATCTCTTACCTTGTTGTGCAGGTCGTCCAATACCTCCTGGCCAACCAACCCCAATTCCTCCCAGCTGGGTTCCTGCGGTTTACCTTCGCCCTCGCTGCTGCTACAAGTCACACTTCCGTTTCCCTCCGACGCGTTTTCCTCCTTTCTGTCATGCTGATTGCGCCACTTTTTTCGCCCATTGATGTCACCATCTCTAACTAAATCTTTGCCACATTTCACGACAGTCGTGGCACGATCGTCCGGTACCATGCCAAAGGTACGTACGTCCCGTTCGTCGTCATCGTCATCATCGACGAAATCACCGCCGATTAGACGATCTATTCGCTCATTGCACTCGTTAACCGGCGATCCGAATGGAAAACTGATAGATCTTCGAGAGAAGTTATTCTGATCGTCCAAATGTCCCTTCTCTATCTCGATACCTTCGTCTTTATTCTCTCGAAACTTTTTTTTTTGTTCTGGACACGATGACTTTATCGTTGCGTAATTTTTTTCTTGCTTTGATGAGACTTGACGAACATCGGTTTTCTTCGAGTCAATCACGTCCACGTCTTTCTCTGTAACTTGTTCATCCTTCGAAAGTGTGTTTTTCAAAGTTTCTGTTGCTACAACTTGAATTGATTTGGACACATTATCTTGGACTTTTGATAATTTCTGCTCATTATTTCCTAACGATGAACTTTCTTCTTTATTCGATATTTCGTCAACTTCTTGCGAGCTATTTATTACGCGTGGAATTTTATTTTCTAAAATCGCTTCTTCGTTTCTTCGAGCTTTTTTTGCATTTTTAGTTTCATCTGCTGTCGAACTGATAATAATAAGAGGGCTACTTGTTCTTGTGAGGATGCTCTTTTTAGGACTCAGCTGCGCGTTGTGCGTGTACTCCCTCTTAGGACTGCTGGACGCTGATCTAGAGGCTCTTGTCGATTTTCGCTTCTCTGCGTGAGGACTGCAGGGCTGCGACGACGGTCGTCTTCTCGTCATTTCCGGCATTTTAGTAGCCGGCGATACCGGAAGCGGTATCCTCGTCTTTGGTGTTGTCTCTATCGACTCCGTCTCGTCGCTGTCGGGTGTCCTTAACTTGACGATCTCGCCGCCGAAGTGGACACGTCTGGATGTCTTACGTTTATCGGCAGACAACGGATCTTCGATCATGTCGCTCCTCGCGTATTTACCAATTTCGTTTCTCTGTCTCTCGTTATCCTCGCTGTCATTTTCATCCTTTTCTTCCAAGATTGTCATCGTGATGGCAGTTTTCTCATTAAACTTGATCTCGGTTTCCAGAACAACTCTCCCCGGTGGTATGGTGCCTCCGGCGTTCGGCATTTCGTCCTCTTCCTCGACAATACCGGATGTATCACTATCACTGTCCCAAATCTTATCAAAGGCGCGTTCCTTCTTTTCGGCTTTCATAATATCCTGCGAGTAATTTTTCTCTTGCTTTTTTTTGCTCGGTCTAATGTTATAAATTTTGTTGAGAACGTCAATGTTCTGTTTAAATTTGTCATCGTAATCTGCCAGATAGCTATCAAATTCTTCTTCGCCGACTGCATCACGGATCTTCATGAGAGACTTGAGAACGGCTTCCTGATGTGGCACTTGGACTAATCGTGAAGCAAAAGCAATGGTAGCTTCCTTGAGAATTTGCTTCGTCGGAGGAGGGCTGTTGGAAGATGGAAAGAGCAGTAGAGGTGCGCTTAGAATCACTCCCGTCGTCACATTTGTCTGAAACGGATTATGAGCGTCTGGACGATTTAATCCGTCGTGAAGAATCTGAAATAAAAAATAGCGTTTTTTTCTTTACAACTTTACTTGTATAAAAAATATAATACGTATAGAAATTTTCGAAAAACTTGCGGTATAAAAAAAAATTATTATAATATTAAGAAAACGTCGTCATATTTTTCTACTATTAATAAAAAAAAAAAAATGTTAATGCATTGCGAACATATTTACGTTTTTGAGCATATTCTCTCGATTGGAACTATGAACCAAGTAAACCCGTAGCGTGTCCAGAGCGCCCTTACGAACTGCTGGTGCTGGGTGTCCCAAATTATTGATCAATTCCGGTACCACTGGTTGCATGATCTTGTCAACGACATCGACGTTCAACGTTGGCAGAACGTCTATCAGTACTCTCAGCGCGTGTTGGCGCACCTCCCATTCCGGATCTCGAAGTCTCTCAGAGATTTCGACGAAGGTGGCTTGCGTGTCGACCTCGCTCGGAAATCTGCGCGTACGTATCTACCCGGAGAGACAATTGATTCATTAAACTCAATCATATTTGCATTCAGAAAGGAAAAAAACGTGTAAAATAACGTAAGATAAAAGTGAGATTTTCTTATCTCGAACGTGTCGCTTACCACATGCTCCCAAAGAGGTGTCAGCTGGATGGTTTGCCCGAACGGCGGAGCGGACGTCATTCTACGCCGTGGCTGGTGACGATGACGGCCACCTCGTCGCGCGGACGAGCCGTTGCCCTCCGCGTCATAGCTCGACGGCGGTCGTGCAACGGGAAGCGGATCTTCTTGGGGCTGCAGCGGCCCCGCGTCTGTCGAGCCTGTCATAGATGACGACAAGCAGCCGGACATATCCCCCTACGTCTCGTCCTTCAGGAACCACCGACTGTCCGTCGTCATCTCCCGCGAATCCGGTATCTCACCCTTCATCGATGGATCCAGTGGCATATACAGAATATATCCAGCAAGTACACGTGTACGCGATCCGCTACGCTAAAATAAAATTGCATAAAATTGATATACTCTCGCTTTTACCTTTGAACTTTCACATTCGCGCCCCTCATCTATATATCTTCCTGCGCAAATTTACGTGTCGCGGAAAAAAAAAAAAAAAAGAAGAAAAACGTTTCCAGCAAAAAGGTCTTCAAATAATTAAGGAGTAAAAAAGAAACTGATAGCGGCGTAACGATGATAATGGTATCGAGGAAAAAGGTATAGATCGATCTTGATTACAAAGTTGACTAACTAGAATTGTAAAGACCGGATATGCTGACATAAGAGTACGCCAACTTAACGATCGACACGTAATGCTGAGGTTTTTATTGTTCAAAAATTGCAGCGATTCTGCTGCTGAAATAATTAAAAAACTGACGCAAAAATGCAAAATGTCTAATCCTAACCTAATCAAAGCGTACGATTTACTCCCTCAATTATCGCACCCGCGAGTATATTATATCGTGACGTCAGAGGAAGCCTTACCGATTCACTCGCTTTAATATATTTCTATTAAATTATTACTCGAACGGGTGAAGCTCAAATCCTTCTAGACGTCGGTCAAACCACCGCGGCAGCTCGCTACTTTTACGACTCCCTCCGGAATCGACAGTGAATGACTGACACTTGATTTACTTCCGGCTTCCGGAGTGTACAAAACGTCATATGTACCTTTCAAAGTACCGCGCGCGATTGACGTTGCAAAGATAGCCGTCTCTGTCAAAGATGCAACGCGAATGAGTGAGCGGTCAAGACAAATTGACAAACTGCATACTTATTCCGCGTGTGTAACTGTCTCGTACGTGAATTACAAAAAAAAAAATCAGCAATAATACATCAAGTCGCGCGCAACGCTTTCCGCTTTCTCGTCTCGTATTATACGTACATTTATTATATTAAAAATACGTACACTTGTTATATTAAAAATATATACTTATTATACTCTCGTGAATGTACAATGTTACGTATACAGCCGGAATATGCGAGTACTTAGCGCGAAAATAACACGTACCCATTTGATTTCTCGGCGTCGTCGATCCCGATCGCTAAGAAGGCGACGATTATTAACGTTAAACACTGCGTCGACGTCTCGATCGCCGGCGATTTTTAAGAAAAGCCGCAAAAGCTTTGCGAGAGGGAAGTCGCCCGGTTTTATCATTAAATCTCTCACGACATGAAACCCCGTGGAAAAAAAGTAGCACACACGAAAGGCGATTGCATAATATGGGGGGAGAGAAATGTGCGTACTCTTTTATATTTCCTCGTGACATGCATGACAGTAACAAAATACTTCAATAACGAACAATCGACGATAGCGTGGCGTTGCTGATATTAAATTATAATATTACCGTATGCGAACGGTGGTTTTCGAAAAATTCACGAAAAATTTCGAGGAGCTTTAAAGCGAAAGAAACTTTTATCTTACTAACCCGCGATTGAACGAATGAAAAAAAAAAATATTACTGGTAAAAGAAACGAAGTAAAATAAGCTGCGAACGCTTGAAGGTGCAGTTGTAAAGATATTTCGTTGCTGCAATTGTTTAATTATTATTGTAATTAATTGGCGGTAGAGCTTACTTTACGTGAAGCGCTGATGAAAAGCACGGGCACTCTCGACCGCAGCCGGCATGTGACTGTCGTTACCGCGTTCTTCGTCGGGGAAAGAACTGCTTCGCAGTTAATATCGACCACCCCCGACTCCCACCCTGACGAGAATCGGCTTACTTCACAGCGAGCCGTAACGCAGCGAGTACCTCGACGCGCGGGTTTGCCAGGTAAAATAAATCATCGTCAAAGTATCTTCTGCGTCGGAAGATAAAAAATGCATAATTTCGTTCCACGATGTGCGAAATAATATTTTAACGGCGGGTTAATCGTTATCAGCTGCGCCGATCGATGGAAAGCTATATACGCAATCTCTCGGCGCTGCGATACTTTAGGTATCGTGACGCATAGCGTTATTTTGGAAATTACGTTTGAAGGTAACGTTTACAGCGCGATCTTATCTCCGTTTGCGAACAAAGTGCGCCCTTTTACCTCGGCATATTTAGTGCCCGAAGCTTGAACGAGCTATATCCGTTTGTCTAATATTTGCAGCGCGTCAGACTTGTTTCATTGAGCCCGATTAATTATTTCCATTACGTTCTGTTTCAGTATCGCTCTTTCGAAATCGAGTACGGATCCTTGCTGGTGATTCTCCTTCTTGTCGAGTTGAATATTCCGAACGGAGACTGACGCATTTGCATTATAAAGCGTGATTAACTGAAAAAAAAAAATATTAATCTTGTTTTTGCACGAAAGGAAAGAAGGATTGTGTGTTCGCAACGATTGAAAATAACGAATATATGCCAATGAATGCGCGGGGCAGCACGCGATATTCATGAAATTGAACACGGACAATTTTGAAATTCCATCACGGGGAATTCACAACGACTACACGTTTCCGGGCGCGATTAAAGGAGAGACTCTGAATGGACTAAGTTTCAACGATTAATGCAAAAACAGAACGGCTGATCGATTTCGTTTGTAATGCCCGGTGTTCGTATCGCGAGTCTTATCGAGCTCATTTGCTGTTAGCGGTACACCCGCATTCACGACTATCGCGATTCCGTCTACCAATTTTACCGTTTTCTCGAAAAAAAAAAGCTAAGTCTTACGCGATTACAACATGCATATCTTTCTTACAAATCCGATCACTGCATTTAATTACATTTGTCGAGTCTAATTATCGAACAGCGCATTCAGAAAAAAATACAATTAAGGAATACACGCACACGCACACATATTTTAAGATATAAGAAATGTAACAATTTTTTACTGGATTTCCCATTTAAATATTTGCATAAATGTACAAAATTCATGTTCGAAATAGAACATTCGCAATATATAAAATAAATAAAATACTTGGAAAACTCACATTTTCATGCAATGGGAAGCTTAGCTAGCGCATTTGCGTATTGAAATTCTACGCTGTTATTATAGTCACACATGTCCAAGGCAATATCGCAGCTTTCACGAACAACTATTTTCTTATCATTAAGGTATCTATCTAGTATGCTGTAACACTCGGGAGTGGCGATGGAACCCAAAGCTTCCGCGCATTCGTGCCTAACCATCTCGTTTTCATCTGTATCTTCCAATGATGCTTTTAATGCTGGTATAGATATCTCATCTTGAATCTGTCCTAACACAAATGCTATTTCATGCCTAAATAAGGCACTACCAGCTTTCAAACCTTTAAATAAAAATAAAAAATTAAAATTCAGCTAGTACTAGATATTATATTTATAAACTAATATAATTACCTTCAGTAAGAGCAAGAATGCTCTCTTTAGTCCTTAGATTTCTCAGTGAGAACATTGCTCTATATCTCTCAAACAATGATTTGCTTTCATTCAGTAAAATATCTCTTAAAACATTCACATCTGTTGTTTCTGCTGGTGGAGCAGGATCAACAGTAGAGTATGAATTTTGTTGTAAATCTTTTGTATTGTTAGATTTCAACCATTTCAACCTGTTCAAGGCTAATTCACAAGTCTCTGCTACTTCAGGTACAGGATCTTTACTATAATCTTCCAACAATGGTATTACTCTGGAATCCCCAATAGCACCCAGTGCTTCTCCTGGAAAAAAAATCAGTTTTAAAATTTTTTTAACAGATTAGTAAGGATTAGATAAAAATTATATATGCCAAACACCTACCAGCTTCATGCCGTACCATTGGCTCCTGTAACACATCTTCCAGAACACTTTTTAATATATTAATAGCTGCAGGATCCTGCATCTGACCTAAGCAATATGCAAGCTCATGCTTTAACAATGCTGATGGATCTTTGAAGCATGTATGAATCTGAGTTATTGCCTCTGTTCCCCCAATATTTTTCAGAGTGAATAAAGCGCGGAATCTTTCTTTCAAAGGTCTGGCAGGATTATTCAGAACTCCGCCGATTTTAATGATATCACTTTCGTTTGCTTGAATCATTTTTGTTTTAATCAAAATTTGCATGAACCTGGACAAACAGAAAGATATCATAAGTACATAATTAAAAATAAAATTTAAGCATGTCATATAAATAGAAATATTAAAAAATTATTTTTTACCAATTTCAGTTAAATTTGTGACGAAATATTTGTCGGTTTAAATAAAATTAATATTTTTTAATAGTTGTCACAAAACGATATTGTTTTGAGCGTTGATAGCTCTTCTCTTCTCAGCCAGTTCCACTCCCGTTGACTAATTCCTATTTTATCAAATTCCTCGTAAAATCCTTATCTTTGTTCGTCATAAATCGGACACGAGAACACAACGTGGTTGACGTCTTGAATTTCCGTACCACAATCGCATCCTGCTGAATTGACATAACCTATTCTTTCTAGTGACTCATTTAATTAAATGATTAGCTCCGAGACGGTTTATGAAAGCAACTAAACCTCGCGGAAAATTTAAAGATATAAGCCTTGGATATCTTGTCACGTCCAGAAGATATTTTTTTTTAAATACAATGTATTGCTCTCCTTAATTTCTCTAAAATAAAATTATCGTTCAAATAAAACTTATCCTGGTCTTAATTAATTTTAACCCCAATAAATTCCTCTTGAACCCATGAAGACTATGATCGTTAACCGCTTCTAGAATAACTTTATATAAAATTACAACGAATTTGCAAACCGGAAGTCTCCCACTCTCGCTCATCAGCAGCCAATCGTCGCCCGTGGTACGCAATGTGAACTTCCCATAAGAACATGAAGACGAGGCATGCTTTTGGCAGCACTGTCCCGCATAACTAACGGCGTCAGGTACGCCGAGTATCAGCGTCGCAGCTCGTATACGTATTTAGGTAGTACGTGGATAGTAATATTCAACGTGAGTCGCGGAGTGCTGTACGTAGTTATTGCGCAAAGTTCCGAGTGTTAAAGATTTCGCGTACGATAGGCACTCGCACGTCGGTCTAACCGTCGATTTCAGTTTCTTCTTTTCTACTTTTATCCCCTCGTCGCCCGCTACCCGATTATCGATGGACACGTCTGTCGGTTATCACGCTACCACGGAGACGTCGGCGGCTGGAACGGTAATATCATTTTTTTTTTTTTCGACTTTTTCTCTCCTTTTGTTCCTTCCCCCCCCATTGCCCTTCGTTTCTTCGCGCGGTGTATCGGCGCGATCGCGTCGTCCGCACGTTTCTCGGGCCGCATAAACCCACGGGGGATCAATAAGTTCAACGAACAGCGTCACGGCGACGCGAGCCCGAGTTCTCGTGGTAGACGACGGTTGGCAGTCCTTCCCCCTCTCCCCTCAGAATGGACCCGACTCTGACGATTTTGACCGCCATTTCGTCACTCTGCTCTTCCCCTCGTTGCGTCGCCTTACGCGATTGTCTTTTCTTCCTCGCTTTTATTTCTTTTTTTTTTTTCTTTTTTCCCCCCTCGTTTTCTCTTGATATTCCGCCGAAGCGTCGCAGCCGCGCGCATGTAACGCGAGGAATCGATCTAGACTTGAGGCCCCGTAAATACGTATATATTGATAGCAAGCCGGCTACCGTTTTTAGCCATCATTCTTTATGCACGCGCACGCGAATTTCAGTCATCTCTTAATAATACTTGATAATTCTTTAGGCTCATATTCACTAATATAATATATTTATTACGGTTTTACTTTTGTTTTATCTCCTATTTTTTTAAATTAAATTAGTAAAAGCCAAGATTAGAGATTATAAATGTTGGAAACGGCTTTCGTTTTATATATCGAACATGAAACCAATATACCTACATATTTAGTTGAAAAGACAAAGTAAATAGTATAAAAGATCCAATTGGTAAGAATTTAGATACTTATTAAAATGACAGAAATATCTACTTCCTATTTTTACACATATTTATACCTTGAAGTTTTTTTTGAGAATTATTCAATATGAATAACATCACGGAAATATAAACTATAAAAATATTTTAATTTTTATATACATTATAAATATGGATTAATTTGATGGACATTTGTTTCAGATGGTGTCGTCTAATCAGCCGGTAAGATCATTAAAGCAATTAATATTTCATCTCTTTTCACTTAATTGATCATTACCCTTCTGGATATAATAAGACATTAAATATTTTATTAAGAAAATGAATTAGATTCTGTTAATAGTGGATATTAGCTCAGTGAATTTTTTATTAGCTTTATTTTATGTTCCATTAAAATGTGCTTTTACCTGACTGAGCAACAACAAGTCTCGAACAGACACCATACTTTCCATAGAAGAATGTATGATCGGTTTCTGAGATACAAATTTTGAACGAGGCTCATATGCGCACAGTAGCGCGACGTTTTAAAACCCTTGGTGGAAACAGTCTGTTTCATTTATAATGATGTATTATTATTGCTTATGATATTCAACGTAATAGTAATAGTAACACTAAATACTGTATATGATTTCGCAGAGAAAGACAAAGATATTTGTCGGCCGACTGCCGGAAAATTGCCGTGACGATGAGTTGCGGCAGTTGTTCCTGCGTTTCGGCGAGGTGACCGAGTGCGACGTGATGAATCGATACGGCTTCGTTCATATGGCGCGAGAGGAGGATGCAGCGGCGGCGATCAAGGCACTTCACAACTCCAACTTCAAGGGAGCGACAATCAACGTGGAACAATCGACTGGGAAGTCACGCGGTGGCGGAGGAGGTCGCCGAGATGACCGAAGAGGTGGACCAATGAGAGGTGGTAGGGGAGGACGAGACGGTGGTAGAGACGCTCGTCCTGGACCATACAATGATAGAAGAGGTTGGTATCGCTTACACCTGAGTACCGTGAATTCCGACAAAACTATTTTCTCATTTAATTTGCTTTCAGTATTTGTGCCGCCCCGTTTATTACATTTAGTTCATAATATTCTTCTATCTTTTGCTAATATTTTATATATTTTTTTTTTAATTTTTTCTGTCCCGCATCAATCAGCGTAGAAAATAGATTTGCCTGGTTGGAAAACTACTTGGTAATCCTCTGCAACGATATAACGTAGTCATTTGAGAAAATAGTCTGTTGGAATGACAAAGATGAGTGAATCCCAGATGCGCGCAGTGCGAAATGAATGCTGCCAATCAGATTGTATTAATTTATTCTAATTCTGCCTATCTAAACGATCCGATTGATGGTGTCTGTTTTATACTGCACATCTGGTATGCTCCCAAAATACATGATGTGAACCTTGACATAGTGTACATTAAAAAAATCCCATATCTCGGCGTGCTTTACAGTTCTTCCGATCCAACTCGTTGGTTACGATGGATCTGCTGCAGGTGGCGTCGCAACCGGCTACACCGATTACAATCGCGGGGCTGGTGACTTTAGCGGCCGTGGAGCGGACTTCGGTGCGGGCTATGCTGATCGCGGTGCCTATGGCCAGAACGTGGGTGGCGCGACGATGGGTTACACCTCGACGGCGCCAGGAATGGGAGGCGGTTACGGGCCAGCTGCTGGTGCTGTGGGAGGATACGGTCCAACTGGCGCAACGGACTACGGACGGACAGCTGACTACGGTCGCGCTGACTTCGGTGCTAGAACAGATTATGGTAATCACGGTGGTGAGTGGTGTTTGTGCAGCTTTAAAAGTATGTGACTTCGTCCCTTTTTATTTAATAGTATCATATAACATTTTTCGGCGTTTTAATATCTTAATTTTATTGCAATTTAACATGGTCACGGTGAGTAGACAGCAGGAGTATTAATTTACTTATTTAATAGTTTATTAATTTTTTGATTTTCGATTTCTGTAAGACAGATGAAAGGGATACGCAAACTTTCCAAGTGAAACAAACATGGAATGTCTATGTAATTCAGATTTTTAATATCAGTGTTATTTACAGTAGTTGGCGGCGGCATGGCTGGTGATTTCAATCGTGGAGCACCTGGTCCAGTTGATTATGGTCGCACTGATAACTTCGGTGCCAGTCGCACGGTTGATTATACAGCAAGAAACGATTACGATCGAAGTGCAGCTGGACCGATGAGAAACGGTGGTGGTGCTGTTGCTACTACTGGATATGGAACTGGATACACTGACGTGGGATATGATGAGAGTCATTGGTAATGTAGACGCTATTATTTTTTCCCGTTTTATTTTCAAATGTATCGTAATTTTATTATACTTTATACAATTTTCAGTGTAGGGTTTTTTTTTATTTTTAAGAATCTGATTTTTTTACCCAGCTCTTATTAAACATTAGTTTATTTAAATTTCTGTTCTCGATCAATTTATTGCCAAGTTTATTAATATTGGTATTAATATACGGTTTAATATATCGTTTACTAAAAATTTGGATACAAATGCATTTACAATTGAGGGAATAACAATTTGATAAAATGTATTATAAAGTATACAAGTAATTTTTATTCGAATTTAAAAGGATTTTTATTTTATCGTTAAGTAAAAACATTTTTTTAATGATAAAACTATGTCCACAGCTTTGTAACAGTATAAAAAAAAGGGAAATAATTATTATTAATTTACAAAACAAAAATGTTAATGTTACCCAGGATAAAATAAAACTAAGTAATGAAGGTAATTGTGTTTAACCGGTTTATCCGGACGGGCCAGAAAATATGACGGGTGGGAGGTGGGGGAGGTAAATCAGGGAGATACGATGGCCTACGAAAAGAATAATGGTTCCGATAATGATATGCTATTTGACAGGCCGATGAGCACTGGACCTAGCTATAGTACAGGAGCACCTAGTTACAGTACTGGTCCAGGACCGCAAGCTGACATGTTTAGTAGAAGACCTGGTAGTACCGTGCCTGGTAGTGGTGGATATCCACCGGTCGCAGGCGGGTAAGTTGCAAATCGTATTTTTCTTTCCTCTACAAAAAAAAAAAATAAAAAAAATCTTTACTTGATTTCTTACAAGTGTCCCAGATCGCGTCGCCTCTTTCAGCTCCTCCGTATACATAGCTAACGATATGTTGTGTATTGTGTTGCAGTTATGCCGAGGGATATGACAGACCGGACGCATATGGTCCTCCACGTGGTGGCGGACGGTAAGTTTTTCATTTTATTTATATACCTCGTACATTTTTGATCTTGTCTTAAAGACGAAACTGCGACTTATGAAAAGTAACACACGTTGACGTTCACAAAGCGAAAAAGAATCATTTTATTGCGTACGCTTATCAATCTGGCGTTTTTACTTTTTCTTTGCGCTACACACTACTCCCTCGTTATTGTCTCAATTATATGTAACACACATACAGTTTCTATGCGAATTTCGATGCAGGTTGAATATTTCTGTAAAAGTATAAGATGTGACACTTAGCGCGACACTCGGCGACAACGGAGGTACTCACCTTTGCAGCGTCACGGTGTCGTTTATGCGTATATGAACCTTGATTTCCTTCGATACACGCATGGGAACCGACTTCCCTATCTTATGAGTGTAAAAGAGAACAGAGGCTGAAAATCACTTTTCTAAAAGTCCCATTCCCAAGTCTAACGATTGTACGTTATTAATAACAAATATTTGATAAATATGAAGGAAAGATTACACGTCGACAATTTTATATTATCATCTACGAATGTTGTAACGTAGATATTTTACTTTTTTTTTTTGCTTGAACAAATCTCAATGTAGGGGCAGTTAAAGATAATTACGACGTCACCGGTTACAATAACAGTTTAATATTTTATTTAAAGTTAATTATTATAAAAGAATTAATATAAGAATTAATAAAAGAGAAAAAGAAATTTTAATTAAAAAGTTAATTTTTACAAATGAGCTTAGAATTTTTTTACAAATAAAAATTTTTTACTGTTGTGCATTTTTATATTTAAGGTATATGACTTACAATGATTGAAGGACTTGTTGCTATCACTATGGTACATTTATGATATATCACCTCTCTTCTTTTACGTACTCTGCGATAAAGCTTTTTGAGCAGAACGTCCATCCAAGAAGCGTTGTGCAGTCAGCCTGCGGCAATTCCGTAATGGCGAGATGCGCTCAAAGAGGTAGAAACCTTTCCGTAAAAACGAGAAGAACGGAACATCGATTACGTAACTGATCTCTGCGGGCATTCCCGCGATACAGAGGATATCTCGTGAATGTTTTCGGGAACATCTTCTTGGAGATAAAAATCTTCGATTCCTGCACACTTTCCGTATACGAATTGACCGTCGTGCTATCCTGTGCTCTTGTATGTACATCGCAAAGTTGCAATCAACTATACTACAAATGCACGTCCTTCGCATTTGCTTTTTTCCTATCCTCTAACAGCTTTCTGGAACGCGATCTGAAACGTTTTCTCTCAATTCGAGAAACGTTTTGTTTAAAAAAAAAAAAAGATGAAAATGAAAAGACGAAATAATGCGTTGCGTCGTAGCCTCTGCGCTCTCAGCGGCAAGTATCTGATAATAAAATTTCGACTATCGTTAGATTTTACTTTTCTATTCTCCATAGAGCTCGACTCAGTTTCTAAATGCACTTGCGGCGACGGTGCACGGAGAAACGAAATGCCCGATTGCGACGTCTCGATCGTCTTCTTACATGTATGACAGTTAGTCAGAACTGGGCGTTAACTTTCCTTTTGTCGACAATTTTAATTTCATGAATGTGCAGTTAGTTTTCTTTTTTTTTTTTTTTTACTTTATATAAATCCAATTGTTCTTCAAATTTTTTAATGTGTTACAATGTGCTAAATAATTGCAATATACATATATTTTGTAAATACGTTCGTCATCTTTGAGTGATGGAATTTCAATCTTTTGGTGCGACCTAAAAAAAAGACATGGATTTAGCAATGTACATACATGGTGAATCGATTAAATACATCGGTAAAGATGATAAAACGTCCAGATCTGGTAACTGTGCCTCTCGATCTGTGTTATATGCGCTGCGACGTGAAACAAATGATAAAAAAAAAGAACGGATATCCACAAGACTTCCTTAACATCATACCGTTATCGAAATCTACAATTTCGATTCGTATAGACTGTGTTCTATGTTCTATGATTATCACGCACGCCAGTGTCACATCTTATACTTTCTTCTTGCTCCTTGCGCAGCAAGGGTAACGTAATTAATTCTGCGATTTTTCATTTTCTGACCTTTTAGCTTCCCAGGTCCGGCAGATGCGATGCCACCAAGGTACTAAAAGTGTACTAAGCGCGCTAGCGCATGCGAAAGGCGACCAAAAAATGCAAAAAAACACACACAAAAAAAAAAAAAAAAGAAACTGTAAACAAAAGATCACCTTTTAGCAGCGACCATTCGCTTATCGGACTCTATTACCTAGGAATCGCCCTCTGCGTCCGTCATATTAAGTCCATGATAATTATAATGAAAACTATATAATACTTACACTAGAACTTAATATCGTTTAACTGTGTCGTAAAGTACGATAATGATACAGCTATCAAGAGATAGCATATAAACAATCAGTTAAATTTAAGCCCAGTTTTTTCTTTTTTTTTTTTTAAACACAGTATAGAGATCGATCTATAAATTATCAATTACTCAATTTATTACTGATATACTTACTATGTTAGTCCATTATGTACTTTTGAAGAGAACTTTCGGCATTACATTATTCATGGAGTTTACGTTCAATTTTTTTCCTTGCTCCCTTTTTCGTGGCTCATGAAACTCGATGTTACATCTAGAAGTTTAACACTTTTTCCGCAACTTAATTCTCTTAACGCGTCATAGTGTGTAGACGATTTTATCCCATAGCATTTATTTTACAAAAGATGACTTGTGCTACAATAACATCCGTTGTACCTTTTTTTACACACAAGAAATTGAATAATATTTGCAAATGTTTATAAGATAGAGAATAAATAGCAGTTATCACAATGTACCTTTATATAAAATAAATAAAGTGCAGATATGGATATCCTTCAAAGCAATCTTTACAATAGTATCTAATAATATAATTTATCGCTTTTCTATCTCGTCTTTTGTATGTAATAATACTGCCACTCAGTTCAATTATTCAATAATTGTCAACGTCTGTCTGTAACAATTACAAAGGTTTATTTTATTAAGTAACGTAATAATACTTTTAGTTTATGTGAAAAAAAAAAACAAAGTATACATTTTACTTTTAAGCTACTTTATCTTTATTTCTTTTTGTCTCGTCTTTTTATATTATTTTTACTATGATTGCTAAAGTGTCTTCACTTTGACATTACGTAACGTCATCTCGAAGAGAGTATTAAGTTACAGCATATCGATATTGAATAGAATACTAGCTATCCATCAACTAATATATCAACTTGTGTCATTCGTAGAAGCGAGCACAGCAAGCCGATTAGTAATAACCAGCGTGCGTGCAATTATGTTACTTAACGTTCATTCTTAATTCGATGACGTTCTGCATTGTAACTTTGTGTCATTTCTAGAATTATGGTGAATAGTAATGTACACGAGAAAAATTTTTACTTATTTATTTTTTGTACAAATATTTTTATACGGTATGAAACAGTGCTCGGAATTAATTACAAATTTCGAGCACTGGACCATACAAGATTGTATGTCACTTTGAAAGATGCGTCAAGAAAAAAAAAAGTTTATTAACAATGCAAAACGCCAAGTCAATCTCCAGCAGTTTACTTAGTTAGGCCTGTACCGAAACGGCGGTAATGTGAACGTGCGATGAAAGCGTTGCCAAACATATCCTGGTGGCAT
The DNA here is from genome assembly GCF_019399895.1 of Cardiocondyla obscurior. Lineage (NCBI taxonomy): Eukaryota > Metazoa > Arthropoda > Insecta > Hymenoptera > Formicidae > Cardiocondyla > Cardiocondyla obscurior. The sequence continues at coordinate 755,597 of NC_091877.1, forward strand.
CCGAGCGGCTTGTCGACCTGCGATTATTGAAGAAACCGATTACGACGATTAACTCTCGCTATGCGTAGATGGCTACCCGTAGATGCGGCGATCGGCGAATAAAGCAACCTGCGATATGTGGAAAATGCGCCACAAATTGCGTTTGCGTTCAAAGCTGGCGTGCTTTGAATTTAACCAGGAAAAGGTATGTTCAACGCGTGCGAACCTTTATATTTTATCTGTTGAGACAGACTCGAGAGCGCCTATCTCTCAAGGGATGAAAGAGGGGGGTGGGAAGGGAAGGGAAGTTCTATCACTATACTTAATAAGTGCGAATGGAGAATGTCCGGTCGAACAAAACGTAGTATTGTCAAACGAGAAAAAGAAAAAAGAACTATCGAAGCGTGAATAAGTAAAGCGGCCGCATTTTCTTGAGAATCTCAGCGTGTTATACATTGCGACGAAAGTGCATCGATTCTAATTCCATCTCTGCTATGTACATTCGCACTACAATTCTCATTAAGATGCAACTACTATAACTTTTAGTCTAGATTTCTATCAAACATATTGTTAAAATGGATATACATTGGTCGCGTTCAGCAGAAGTGTTACTTTTGCAACTGTTGTAATCAGATTCGTGATTTCTGCAACAGTTGCAAAGGAATCTTTTCTACTGAACGCGACTATTGTTTCCTCAATTTAAGTGATTCGTACACTTTTCTTTTTTATTCTTTTTTTTTTTTATTATTGAAAAATATTTTTCATTACGAGACAATTTTGCCGAAAAATTTCGTATAATATCGGATTATTATTAGTATTATTTAATTTCATTCTGTGTTCGAACTAATCTATTTTAATATGACCGAACTGATTGGATACAATAATAGACGATGTCAAATGTGTTAAAACAAAGTGATTTTTTTTAATAGACTGAAAAGAAATTAATATATTGCATCTCTCACAACATGCCAAAACCTATCATGGTTTTCGTTAAATTAACTGCGTTTTATCGATGTTTTATGAGATGGAATTAGAGCGTAAGATGAAAACGAATGCTGCGATGCGTGAATTGAAGCACTGGTTTCTTGCTAACTTTTGCCGTTGCAATTTGCGAATTGTTCATTTTATGTCGTTACCGCCGCCGAATCTCGTTCCGCAAATTAAATTCTAAAATTTTCCTCGTATTCTCGCGACGAGACTAAGCGCCACGTTCTACGACACGCTATTGTGTTTCCAGAGCAGCTCGTATCTTGATGTTAACGAAAGAGAGTCGCAGAAATTTTTTTTTTTTTAATTTGTCGACCTGTACAGCACTCCTATTAACTACTTAATCAAAATGCATTATGCCTCTTGCTATATTTCTGAAGAAAATGCATTTTCTCTAATTTTACAAAGTATTTGTCTAAAATATATTATAAAATATTTCTTTAATAGTATATATATATGTATGTATGTCGCGGGCCAAGTCCGCGTGGTGTACAGTGTCTGCGTTGCTCAGGCTCAAGCTGCGCTAGCTCGTTGCTTATCGCTCAACGTGACTGGACAAAACCTATTTAAATGTAATTAATGGATATAGCTCGATTTCGACATTGCCCTCTTGGAGCAATGGGCTAAGTCCCGGATTATGTCTGCAGCGTAATAATAACTGCTGATATATTCCCACTTCTGGGCGAGCAGCGTTGACTTTGCCCGTATCAAATCCATGTCCACTAATGTTTATTGATGGTTTTGTTTTAACAGACTTTGCCCGGTCGCATTGTGCAATGCTGACGCGACTTGGCATTGTACACCATACAGACTATGTCCGTGATATATGTATGAATATATACTTTTTATTTCAAATCGCACATAAGTTTAATTTTGCAAGTCAATAAAATCGTAATAATTCAATAAAAATAAAGACAAGTACAACAGGTACTTCACTTACGATTGTTAATAATTTTTTTATTAACAATTTCGTTAATTTTATTGGCAAATATTTAAATATATGATAAGCTAGTTTTATTACTTATGAAGTCCACAATTCAGTGGGCAATTTCTCTCATATACGATCTATATAATAATATAATTTTTTTAATAGATTACAAACGGGATGAACGGGACAAACCGATGGACATTGAGATGAACTCAATGGGATTCACTAATAATACCCAGGAGTATTCATTATCATTGAACTCGTCCAGGAAATGATAATTGGAAGACGGATAATAATGCCTGGCGGCATATATTGAGAAGTGAGCACACAGAAAATAAAGTATGAAATTATTATGCATATATTTTTAACGTATGTATAAATTGCGTAATATCTACAACTATCAATAACTATATAATGCAATAATTAAAAAAATTTTTTTTTAGTAAATTATACTCATCTATTTTAAGCCCATTCTGTTAAACGTAATTTTTAAAAAATATTTACTTACTAATTTTATTAGTTTTTTAATTCGTTTTGATTGCAGTATTCTCTCGATAAAAATATAATACGATAAAAAAAATGGGAAGTTAATTCTTGATACTATTTCTTTTTTCTTTCTTTTTTTCTATCTTTAAAATTAAAGGAATTCACTCAAATTAAGCACATTGATCAGTCTTAAGTAACAACTATATATAATTAATTTTAATTTTATCACGATAGATTAGGTTGTGGCCCGACACCGTCTGCAAGCTCGTACACGAGCGATGCTACTTCTATGGCCAGTTTATCAACGTCTGATGAATTTTCACATTCCGCATAAACTCGCACAATATCTTCAGTTCCAGAAGGCCTGAAAAGAAAATTGAGTGATTTTTTTTTTATTACAGTTTCCCATACCCCAAGATATTTAAATAAAATTTTGAAAAGTGAACAATAATTTGAATCTTTGAATATGCACCTCGCAAATGATGCATTCATCAAGTTTATAAAAATATATTATACCTAACGAAAGATCGACCTCTTGGATATTTCGAAACAATTTCGTCGATCTTGTTTTGCAAACCAACTGGAGTCAAACAATATCTTTCGGCATTGGTTGTCGTTATAACATTTCTATCTTTTACTCTGACTTTGAGTTGCTTATTCGGAAGATCATTGTAACTTTTTTGCCATTCGATAATATTCCAGCCCTTAGCGTGCAAAATCGTCTCGACTAACAACATATCGCTCAATGCATCACCGACCGTTTCATTTATCAAATCAATTACGTCTCTCAATTTCGTAGCGGCCTCTTTTTTTGTTGCTGAATGTGTTTTATTTTTAGTATAATTTTTAATAATTTCTTTAGCAGTATCTTTGAAGATTACAGTTCCATGTCCGTTTGCTTCAAAATAAATTCCAATATCAAACTCCAATGCTTTTTTGTGCAAATGCTTCACTCCAGTTTGTACACACGCTACCGGAACTTTCAACACGTTTGAAATATAATCGGTTGAACCACCATTGGCATATGCAGTCTGCACCAAGCCTAATTGTAAGACTAAACCGCTTGTTTCCAATAATTCCTTGAAATAAGAGGCGACTAGCGTTGCTATTCGATCTCCATCCAGAAGACAAAATTTGTCATTTTTGTCTATGTAGAAATATACTACTCTGTCGGCGTCTCCGTCTATGCTAACACATCTAACATTTCTTTCAGATGGTACATTTAATGGCAATGCTTGTTGTACTTTAACAAAATCTGCTCCACACATATAATTCAAATCTCCACAGCCATCATTAAATAACTTGATATCCAGCATGCCTTCCAAGTGTCTTTGCAACTCTTTCACTGCAATAGCACCAACACCATTTGCAGCATCTAACATCAACGTGCTCGTGTAATTACCATTATTTATCGTGTTACCTCGAATACTTTTAAATACAGCTGTTAGTTTTAAATAGTAGCCTTGTAATGTAGGATCACCATAGGAACCTTTAGTATTTGTACACACGACGATATAATGTAGCTGTGGAGTTGTGACTAATCCTAAATCTGTGACCTCGCCGTGTAAAGTTTTAATTCCTACCAATGCTGCATTTAATAAAATAGGACTGCTTATGCGAGTATCTCTTCCTATGATTACTGTGGCCGGTACTGACAAATCGATATTTTCCTTTGTAGATATCTCTATTAACATCGATGCTAATTCACTATCTGGCACATTGGCTAAATTTGTCGCTATCGTTTCCCAAGAAACCTCGAGCATTTCACCAGCTGGGTCAACAAGTTTTATACCATTGTCAGGCTCTAAGTTGTGGCTTGCAGTAATCATTAAACCTATGGCACCTAAATAAAAAATTTATTCAGAAAAAATATTAAAAAATTTTTTTATTTTTTAACTACCATATTGCATTAAAAAATTTTTAACTAATACGATATTATATTGCATTTGGCTCACCTTTTTTTGCTTTAGAACGTAATACAGCTAAGAGACCCATTCTGTACAAAACATGATTTAAAATATTCGACCTAAATCATACGTAAAATAATTATTAATTATGCAACGTCTTTTTAAACCTTATCTTATTTATATTAAAGAATAAATTTAGTACAAATTATAGAACAAAAATGTTTAATAATTATTAAATAACAAACATTTTCTAATCGATACGTTATATTTCTAGACAGCAGAAGTATAATTTTGGGATATCTATACATATTTTAAGTGTCTCTAGGACGGTTTGTGATATCTACAGATCGTCATATGTTAGAATCAACAAGTGTCTACGATTTATTAAAAAACTCGTGCTTACTTCGTTCTAAAACCAGCTGTACCGTACTCGATATGCTCGTCGTGTTTTTTACTATATTTCGCGTTCGCGACATCGCGAAAATAATTCGGTTCCATTATATGCCGATACCGCTTCAATAAACGACGAGAATCGCAACCCACTTAAAGATATAAAACATTTCTTGATTTCTCTCTCCTATACTTTCAATAAAGGTTATTTTCCATTCCAAAATTTATTTGCAACATTTTGGGCGTGACGTCATAAAAGTGCGCTCTCAATTGCGCAACTTCTTAGCTGCGCTGTCTGATTGATAGATATTTGCGGTTCTAAAAGACTAACCCAATCACAGCAATTTTATTTTTTTGACGAGTAGGCGTGATTGGCTAATCTAATCATTACAGTAATTTCTACATTTCGTGCTATGTGAACCCGATTTGTCAAGTCTGTTTCGCTCGCTACGGACAGGTTAAGAAGCGCTCGATGAAAGTTTTTACCAAATTGTTTTCATTTTTATTACGATGATAATTAACACCGAAAATGAATAGTTTGGGATTGAATATAATTTTTAGAATGGGCTGTTTATGCACCAAGGAAATTGTTACGGTGAATTCGAGGAAGTATAAGATATGCGAGCACCTCGGAGATGGGCAAGTTTTATTAAGCATTAATTTTTCGCATTTAACAACATTTTTTTGTTCTAGTGTTAATTATTCATAATTATATAATTTATTTCATTTATAACGTACGTCGTGTGACATTATTTTTATAGGAATTATTTGTAGATAACTTTTAAATGACAAAAGAGAGTAATAGTATTTATTGAAGCCTGTTATCTTTATTAGATAATTCTTATCTTTATTATTCTATTATTACATTCACTATTTAATAATTAGTGAGTTTAATAGAAAATTTACTAATTGGTTTGTTTTAATTAATTATATACTTATTTTTCAGTGGATTTAGCACAGTTCTTTTAGTTGAAGATGTTGTCACACATAAAAGGTATGCTATAAAAAAAATTATTTGTCATGGACAAGAAGACCAAGAATTAGCAGCGAAGGAGGTTGAGTATTATAAACTGATAAAGCATCCAAATGTGATACAATGTATAGATTCTGCTTGTAAGGGTACAGCAGACCCAATCATGAATACAACAAGTGAAATGTTAATTGTTTTACCATATTATCATGTAAATTAAAACAATTTTTTTTTACAAATATTATATTTTAAATCTAATTTATTTTTTAATAAATTTTATTTATTTAATTCTAGCGAGGAACTTTGGCAAATGATTTAGAACGACGAGCAAAAAATTGTGATTACAGTAGTCCTATAGACATTTTGAGTATTTTTTTACAAATCTGTGAAGGTATAAAAGCATTTCATGAGGCTAAACCAGAGCCTCTTGCTCATAGAGACTTAAAAACTGCAAATATAATGCTTAGTGATGATGGAACCCCTATTATTATGGATTTAGGTATATTTTATTATAATATTTACATACATATATACGAATTTTTATTAAACATGAAATTTTTTTTTAGGTTCTGTAGCAACTGCCAGAGTTCAAATATGTGGTACACAAGCTGCACGGACTTTACAAGATTTAGCAGCAGAAAGATGTTCCATGCCATATAGAGCTCCAGAATTATTTAACGTTGAAAGTTATTGTATGGTTGATGAGCGAACAGATATCTGGGTAAAATTTGCGATACTTTAATGTTTAATTTTAAGTAGTTTAATTTTTTTTAATGTAGATAATTACAAACTCAAACGCGAGAAGGGCCTGGTGGTGATCGTTATTGTATTAAAAAATTGATTTTACGAAATTATTTAATCAAGAGTTTGTATCGTTTTAAATTATAAAGTTTTTAGTAGAAATTGTTTGGAGGTAAAGAGAACTAATTACTACTTAGCTTTTCGATATTTTAATAATGTTCTAAATTTTTATCCCTTATTTAAATTTATTTTTTGAAAGTTGTTGAACTATAAGTATTTTTAACACGTGTCTTATACTTATATATTTTTTTTCAGTCGCTGGGATGTATCTTGTATGCATTATGCTACTTTAAATCTCCTTTTGATACCGTTTATGAACGAGGTGATAGTGTAGCTCTTGCCGTAATTAGTGCACATATAACATTCCCTGAAGGTACCCCATATAATGAGGTAATAATTTTTTATTTTATATTGTATTTTTTTTAGATCTGTCCATTATTGATATCTAAATTTTTGTTTTTCAGGATATACAAAATTTAATTTTATCGATGTTAAAAGTCAATCCAATGGAACGTCCGTATATATATAGCGTGATAGAGAATGTACACGATACGATCGTGAAATTAAAAAATAATGGATAGTTGTATATTTTATCGTGATACAATAATTGGACTAAATATCGTAAAAGAATATTGAATTTATAAAAAAGCAGACACTAAATGAATGCAATTGTATATGATATACAGGCGTCTACGCAATAAATAGTTAAACGTTATGTACATTAAGAAAATGTAAAAAAAAAAAAGTTTAATGATAAAGTCAATGATTATGAATTTAAAAGTAATGCTGCGAAAAATGTAGAATTTATAGGATACCTAATAAGAGCGTGCATTTAGTTAGAGAAATGTATTTTATAAATTTTGAAAATACATTATTTTATTTGTTATAATGAAGAACGAAACTCATTTATAATAACGGTATGTGTTTAAGATTTGATGAAAAAAAAAAGCGGTTTACGAATAATATAAAATCAGACATATTATAATGTTAAAAATAAAGTTGTCACGCCAAAAGCTGATGTAGAGATTATGCGAAACAGAGGCGAAAAGTCGTGCATTATTTTCGAGGATTTGTAAAAATTATCAAGTAATTAATTAAAATACCTACGCAAATAAAAGCGTGGTAAGCTGTAAGAGACACGTGATAGATAAAATTGAGCATTATCAGGTGGCGTGTTGCTTATCGTCGCCCCTTCTTCACTGTATATGATGTATAACGTGATTTTATATGATTTAATATGTAATTTTTAGAAGCATGAGATTTGTAAAGACAAAATTAATTTTTCGCATTTTATAGTATATATTTATAATTCTGTTCGTAAATTATAATCAATATCTGTTTTTTTTATAATTAAATAATTTTAAATGTTACATAACATAATTAATGTAATGATTTAATTATTTAAATATTTGTAACAACAAAATGTATAATTTTTTATAACGTACAATATCAAAACTAATTTAACTACTAAAAATGAGAACGATACGTTGCGCACATTATGATTCTTATAGAGATCGGAATCGCAATGTTCGTGTTTCTTTTTCTTTTTTTTTTTTTTGTAAATTGCACCTCTCTAATTCTAACCGGCTCCACGTATGATCGTACGATGTGACGTTTCTTCTGACGTTACAAATACAGTTCGATGGCGTTCATAGCCAACTTTACAGCGTGAAACTTGACGTTTTAGAAAGTTATATATATATGCGATACAAATAGTATTAATTAATATTATTTATTATTGCATGTTTTTATTACTAAGCGATAATCATGTATGCTCTTGGAATGAAGAAATATCGCTTTTTGACATATTCTCAATCGTAAACGACCGAGACAATTTTCGTTATGTTTCGTTCCGGTATTGGCAATATTCTCATACATCGAGACACATACAGAAGTGTAATGTCAACCACATTCAAGCAATCTTATGGCAGAGTAAGCGGATAATGTACGTCGTGTCGCTCTTGGAATTATTCAGGATTTATCAAATATTACCTGTTCGCAAAATTAACGGAGCTGTTTGCTTGTAAGTAAAATCTTTATTAATATACAATTAAATGCCGCACAGAAATAGTGGTCTAAGTTGAATGCACAACTATCTTGGTTTTCTAACCTCTTTCACATATCGCTGTAATAAATTCCAGCAAACTTTTCATCGTGCACTGTTAAAGGTTCGCAGTTTATTTCGTGTTATTTTTTTATTTGAGATTGTAATAAGACATAAAAAAGAAAAACTTTATATTTAAAATAACATGAAAGTAATTAAAAATATGTTCCTTATAAAGTTATGTTTAGAGCATTTGTTCTTATATTTGCAATATGAAAAAAAAAAGTAATAGCAAAGGAATATATTTTTTCGGCACTCGATAATATGTATCATTAATATTTAATATTCTGTTAATCAAAATTGATTACACATATTTAAGATATATATTATTTTATTGCTTGTTTTAATTATTGAAAATATAATTTATATGTGATTAATTTAATAGGTTATTACATCGTTTTTTATCGAAATTTTGAAAAGAATTATCTAATTATTAATAATTATTTATATCATAATGAAGTTGATTGATTGTTTTTAAAGGTAGGCAACTTTAATTAATATAATTTTTATACTGATTTTATTGATTTATTTAATTATTTAAAGCTGTAATTTAAATTTTAGCATTAAACAAGTGATATAACTTAAACAATATATTAATTGAATATGAAAGAGCATGATATAAGCATTAGAAAGGAAAAAACCAAGTTTGCATAAGAGAGGTAGCCTTAGAAAGAATATCAGTTTTATTCAAATAAGGCATAGGATGAATAGTATATCTGATAACAACATGAATACAGTTAGGATTGTATTGCTTATTACATATGTAATGATGTACATTTGTTGCTTCTATTTGCAAGTATTTAAAGGATACCAACTTAGTCAAAAGTTTTAATAAAACGCTTATAAAGAACCGAGTACAGTGACTAGCTTCCTAGAGTAAAAATTTTTTTAATAAGCAAGACAACTGTCTTTATTTTATATGTGAGAAAATACACGAACATTAATTTTTATATGTATATTATATAAATTTTTTATTAAAAACTTGTTTGGAAAATTATTTATATAATATCGTTTATATAATATAAAGAAAGTTAATACTTTTTTTTCTTTTTTAAACGCTTGAAACTTGCGTTGAGTGACTTAATTTTTTTACATTTATTTATAAATTTGTAAAAGAATAATGTTGCATATACATATATGTATTAATTCCAATGAAACTTTAATATTTTTGCGTGAGAATCTTAACTAAAGTTAAAACTTTTTATCTATCGATTTTTGCTGTGATATTTGAAATGCTAATTAGTTACGTAATACCAGTGTGCGTAAGTTTGTTCTACTTTTTCAGTTACGCAAACAAGAAATGATAAAAATGCAACACGTCAGAAACTAATTGTAAAGTATACGTTTTGTGTTCTCTTGTTTCTGCTGAACGTTGCCAATGATGAATGGCTGGAATCAGCGGAAGTGATAGATTTGCATTTGCTCAAAAAATCGTAAAATCCATCGGCGTGTGTTTCATATCTTGGTTGAATCTAAAAGCACACATTACACACATTTACAACTTTTACGAGAGTCGCAAATGTATCACTTCTCTCATTGTCGTTGAACGAAGCTATTGTCCAAGTTTAGCGGAAAAAGATTCTTTACAATTGTTGTAAAAATTGTGAATAAATAATTCGATTAAAATTAAGAGCACACGTCAACCAGATTTTTGCGACAGTTTAAACAAAATTATAAATGGTTTTAAGTTACTATCACTTAATGAATAAGTATTTTAATTAATCGAAAGGAAGGCGTTTTTTTTTTTTGTCGAAAGTACACCGACTTTTCTCTCTCAAGCGGCGTCGAAGTGTGTTTATTGGATTTAATTTACATTTTAAATAGAAAGAAACTTGTCAATTTATGTCGAAAGTGTGGAATGTATTCTCTAAAAAGAAAGTAGCCTGTGTTGCGCAATACCGCGAGTGTGTCTCGCTAGAAAGGTTTTCTCTATTCATTAACAAGGTAGAAGTTTTTATCAAGTTATTGTATTATTGTAGCTGCATATTCTTAAAATAAAATTTAGGCGATGAGTTCTATGTTCTTTTTATTTTAAAAGGCTGTTTATGTAAAACTTGGTCTTGAAATAACCTTAGCGTTCATTAAAAGTCATATCAAGAGCATAATCACGCGTCTTTCTCATAACTTTACAAAAACCATATGTTCTATTAAAAAAAAATTTTGTCAAACCTTTTACTTTATTTAAATATATATATATATATTTTTAAGTGTAACTTTTTAAAGTTATTAAATAAAATAAAATTGCCCTAAAGTTTAATACGCTATTCTCATGGATTGTATTTTTCAATAATACAGTATAATTATTTAAACTGATTAATCTTACACGAATCAATTTACAAAAAAATTAAAAAAAAGAAAAAACATTATATATTAATGTTCTTTTTGCGATTCATAAGTAATGTGTGTTCATTAATATATTTATGCGTATGTATGCGCGATACGAGAACTGAAAAGAGAGATAAAAAGACATTACATAAAAAAATCTTCAGAGAATCATACGATATCTTGCGATATCGCGTGAGGACGGAACAATTTTACATATTGGTATAGTGTCACATTGAACATTCAGTTAGCTGCCGCAAGTGATAGCAAGAACTGTGATATTCACGTTAAGTCAAATATTTTTCGAGGTTTGTGAAATTAATACTTAAATTAATATTTGTTTGAAATTTTTTTCAATTGAATATTCAACAGCTAGTTAATATCGATGTTATTAATTAATAATATGATTAATTACGAGCGAAGAAAGCAATATTATTTAGGTATATTATTTTAGGCATAAATATATATAATTTTATCAATCATTAATTTGGTGCGAAAAAAGATGGATTTTTTTTTTTTTTAGTAGAATAATTAGTGATGAAACTATATTTTGTAATTTAAATTAATAGCAAAAAAAAATATATATAATTAGTACAGCAAGATAAAACAAATAATGTTATAAAAAATTTATACAATATAATTATTTATCTGTTGACAGAAATTTCTAAACAATGGCAGCAAAGGGAATTCGAGAAGCAACCGGAAAGGACTTGATCAATCGTAAGCTTTCTGTTGGAACGAAAACAGCAAAATGTAGATTTGTACTTATTACGGAAAATACAAAATGGATCGATGTCGTTAATGATCACCCGTGGCTGAAAACAGAAAGACTAGTTGTTAAACCAGATCAGTTAATCAAGCGACGAGGAAAACTTGGATTAATTAAAGTAAATGCAGATTTAAGCGGAGTACAAAAATGGATTGAACAGCATATGAATAAGGAGCAGCGTATCGGCAAGACAGTCGGAAAATTAAAAACTTTTATTATCGAGCCATTTATACCACACAAATCGGTAAGCTTTGTTTTATCGTTTTACATGCGATGTATTCATAAAATTTTAAGATTGTCTTAACAAAAGGCTGCATTATTTTTTTTTATGGAAAGCATTTATATTATCTATGAATCAGGTAGTTTAAAACAGAAACGTTCTGGATGCGCACAGTAAAACTGACACTATTAATCAACTTTGAAAAAAAACTTTCATTACTTAGAAACCAAATTTAACGTTTGATTATTTGGCGCTTGTGCATTTGTGATAATTTTCAATCAAAAAACCTAATCGATATTCTTTTGACCTTCAACTTTATCTATCTCTGTTTCAATGGTCAGACCTTGTTTGGACACTTTTATCGCTATGTGATACGTTTCAGTAGCTGATTAAGTTTAATGTAAAATTTTAATGATATTCATTTTTAGCTAATAATTAAAAAATTTGAATTTTTATTATGTATTAACAGCTAAATTTATTATTTAATAAATTACACAGATTTAGTACAAAGATTATTGTTTTATATTTATATTTTAGGAAGAAGAAGCTTACGTCTGTATCTACTCTCACCGTACTGCTGATACAATATTATTTCATCACCAGGGAGGTGTTGATATTGGAGATGTCGATGCTAAAGCTTTAAAGTTAGATATACCGGTTGGTGGCGATATACCTGATCGAACTACATTGATCAATAAACTTTTGACGAATGTGATGGATGACAAGAAAGTGTAATGATGTTAATTATGTTAATTTATATTACAGGTATTGTAGCTTTTCGTTTATACTTTTTTTTTTGTATTGTAGAATGATCGCTGAATTCATAGAATCTCTTTACAAGTTCTACGTTCATTTATACTTCACGTATTTGGAAATCAATCCACTAGTGATAACGGACACTGCAATTTATATTCTCGACCTTGCGGCAAAATTAGACACAACGGCGGACTTTATATGTAAGCCAGATTGGGGAGAGATCGATTATCCTCCACCATTTGGAAGAGACGCTTATCCGGAAGAAGCCTATATAGCTGATCTTGATGCTAAATCTGGCGCGAGTTTAAAGCTGACGATTCTTAATCCAGATGGTCGCATATGGACTATGGTTGCTGGCGGTGGTTGGTAGACACGATCACCACTAAAAAATACTTGCGCCTCTTATAATTTCTTTGCTTACTTATCTGAATATTGTATTTAATTTTTATAGGTGCATCTGTGATATATTCAGATACGATTTGCGACTTGGGAGCAGCTGGGGAATTAGCCAATTATGGCGAATATTCTGGTGCCCCCAGTGAACAACAAACTTACGAATACGCAAAAACTATATTGAGTTTGATGACAAAAGTAAAACATCCTGATGGAAAAGTACTTATTATAGGTGGTGGTATTGCTAATTTTACGAATGTAGCCGCGACATTTAAAGGCATTGTTAAGGCTCTCCAAGAATATCAATCTAAGCTGGTAGAACATGACATTAAAATTTTTGTGAGAAGAGCTGGGCCTAATTACCAGGAGGGCTTAAGGTAAAAAAAAATTGTTTTTTTTTTTTAGAAATGTAATATTAATTACAATAATATAATATTACGTATATATATGAACAACGTTTAAAAGTGTGTTGTTTTAATAGAATTATACGAGAAGTTGGTAGACGTTTAGGAATTCCCGTTCATGTATTTGGTCCTGAGACACATATGACAGCTATATGCGCTATGGCATTAGGAAAAAAACCCATTCCCGATCCAGAAGCTCAAGAATTTTCTACCGCGAATTTTCTCTTACCTTCTGGACAGGATGTCGGACCGCCATGCGCATCATCCAAAAATAACATGCATTCATCATCGGAACAATCCAATTTAAAAACTGCAGATGCAGTAGACTCAAGTAGCAGCAAACAACTTTTTAGCAATAACACACGATCCATTATTTGGGGTATGCAAACAAGAGCGGTACAAAGTATGCTGGATTTTGATTTTGTTTGTCGAAGATCCGAGCCATCTGTCGCTGCTATCGTTTATCCTTTTACTGGCGATCACAAACAAAAGTTTTACTGGGGTCATAAAGAGGTAAATTTTTAATTAGAAAAAAGAACTGGTAATATTACAAAATATATTTCTATATAAAATCTTTATCGTCATGGATATTAAAATAAAATTAATTTTATTTTATATTAATTCAATAGGTTCTTATTCCCGTCTACAAACAAATGAAAGACGCTATGGCTAAACATAAAGATGCAGATGTAATGATTACGTTTGCCTCATTAAGATCTGCTTTTGAAAGCACCATGGAAACGTTACAATTTCAGCAAATTAGAACGATTGCTATAATTGCAGAAGGTATACCTGAAAACATGACTAGAAAACTGATTTTATCAGCACAAATGAAAAATGTAACTATAATTGGACCGGCAACTGTGGGCGGTGTAAAGCCAGGCTGTTTCAAAATTGGAAACACTGGCGGAATGATGGATAACATTTTACATAGCAAGTTATATCGACCTGGCAGGTACAATATAGACGTAATTTAAATTTTTTAATAATAGTCAATAAAATTGATTGGTTAATTATTAACAATATTATTTTCAGTGTCGCTTATGTTTCTCGTTCCGGCGGCATGTCAAACGAATTAAATAATATAATTTCCAAAGCTTCCAACGGCGTGTTAGAGGGTATTGCAATCGGTGGAGATCGTTATCCGGGAACTACTTTTATGGATCATATTATGCGTTACCAAAAAAATCCCGAGGCAAAACTAATTGTACTGCTCGGAGAAGTCGGCGGTGTCGAAGAGTACGAAGTATGCGAAGCATTAAAGAAAGGAAAAATTACGAAGCCACTGATAGCTTGGTGCATTGGTACTTGTGCTAGCATGTTCAATTCTGAAGTACAGTTTGGCCATGCCGGCTCTATAGCAAATTCAAATCTTGAAACCGCTTCTGCGAAAAATGCAGCATTGAAGAAGGCCGGTGCATACGTTCCAAACAGTTTCGATAATCTTGGTGATCTTATACAAACTGTTTACGAACAATTAGTGAAGAATGGCACAATAATTCCGGAACCTGAAGTTCCAGTGCCAACGGTACCAATGGATTATGGATGGGCCAGGGTAAGTTTTGATTATTTACTAATCTTTTATAGAATTTATATACTAGAATTATTAATTAAAATATTTAAACCATTTTTACATATATTTTATATCGTATAAAATAATTTGTTTTTTATAAAATTAAACAGGAACTTGGTTTAATACGCAAACCTGCGTCATTTATGACATCAATTTGCGATGAACGTGGACAGGAATTGTTATATGCAGGTATGCCTGTAACTGAAGTTCTGAAACAAAATGTAGGTATCGGTGGCGTTGTTTCGCTTCTATGGTTTCAACGTTGTCTACCTCCAACCTATTGTAAATTTCTCGAAATGTCACTGATGCTCACGGCCGATCATGGCCCGGCAGTTTCCGGAGCTCACAATACTATTGTTTGTGCACGTGCCGGAAAAGACTTAGTTAGCTCTCTTGTTTCCGGACTTTTGACAATTGTAAGTAGAAAAAAAACCATAGAAAACGATATAATTATCGATTCAATATTTCTATTTATTCGTTAATTTGCAGGGAGACCGTTTTGGTGGTGCTTTAGATGGTGCAGCTCGTATGTTTTCTGAAGCGTACGATACTGGCTTACATCCACAGGAATTTGTAAATAATACACGTAAGAAAGGCGAATTGATCATGGGTATTGGTCACCGGGTTAAGTCAATTAACAATCCAGACATGCGTGTAAAACTTATTAAGGAATTCGTGCTGGAGAACTTCCCGACAAAACCTTTGGTTGAATATGCTCTAGAAGTTGAAAAGATAACGACCAGCAAAAAGCCTAATTTAATTCTCAATGTGGATGGTATTATCGCATGCTCTTTCGTCGATATGCTACGGAATAGTGGCAGCTTTACGAGAGAAGAGGCGCAAGAATATATTGAAATAGGTGCCATAAACAGTTTGTTCGTCCTCGGTCGCAGTATAGGATTTATCGGTATGACTATAATTTTACATATATTAGCATATACATTATTGTACGTTTATAAGAAACTAATACACGAATATAACTAATTTTAATTATTAATTCAATGCATTTTTTTTTAGGCCATTACATGGATCAGAAAAGGTTAAAGCAAGGTCTTTACCGCCATCCGTGGGACGATATTTCTTATGTACTACCTGAACAATATAATTAAATCATAAAGTAATGCATAATGATATAATATATAACGCTTAATGCCTCGTCGTTAATCACGTAGTCCAAAGACCGTCTTAAAAGTAAATAATGGCCATAGAAAAGCACTAAATATCAATCTTAATAATTGGCACTCGTTATTTATCAAAATGATATATTCGAAATTAAACTGTAAATCACACTACGTGTTAAAAGCACTGTATTCTTATTATTTTAAGTTAATTCGTTACATTAATTAACTTTTAATTCTAAAACACTAAGTACTAAGGCACGTTGCGAGAAAATTAGCTGGCACTATAACTATATGCACAAGTTGTCTATAAAGTCCACCCTCAAAAACCTCCAAATCGAACATGTATTTCGGCTTAACGTAATTCTGAGCTTTTTCTGAAATGCAGGAGATGGAATCGGATTTTATAGATACTTTATTTTTATTATAAATGAAAGAAAGTTTTTAAATATCTATTAATTACATTCCCATTAATGTGCATTTTCGTTCGAATAGACATTAGACGGTGAAAACTTGGAGTATCTAACGATTTATTTTATTAACTCGTAATTATTGAATAAGAAAATTATTGTAACTACTTATTATTAATAGTTATATAATTACAATAATTATTATATGTATATTAATCACACACGCACAATGATATGGAATTTGAAGAAAGTAGTAAATATATATTTATCGTTTAGTCATATCTAGTCTACGTGATCTTACCTAATTTTGCCTTATCTTATTTTTATTTTATTTAACTTTATTTCATTTTTAAATTTCTGATTTATTGTTGAGGCATGTTACTGAAATCTTCTACCGTATGACCATATACGATGGTGCGTGGAAGCGTTGAGCCGTTTCCTTGATTGTCGGGAACGACTCCCGGTATCACCGTCGCAAACAGAGAGCCCAACTCGGAATCGCGGCTTCCACGCGTACAAATACAGAGGTTCGTCCGTGTGAAGCCAGCGTTTCGGCTGCCGTCGGATAGAAGAAAAGGCCAGAACTATACACTGTCTGTCCTACTTCTTCGCGGCGTCGCCGGCAGTTATCACAGATTCGCTTCACACTAGCATCGCCGAGTTATAAGATGAGAGCAGAAATATAAACTTAACAGTAAAATAAAAAGATTTTGTAATGATTTTATAATTAAATACGCGTAATTGCGGAGCGATTAACGACGCGTCCGCACCCACGAGGCTCCGCAATTAGACTGACCGTCAGAGATTTCGGCTCGTAGAGAGAAAGATTTCGATCGCGAACGAGTATAAATTTATTTAAGATTTTTGCCGATATGTGCATCGGTGAAACGCGCTTTAATGCGCGTAGCTATTATGCGATAACTCAATCTCACGTTTCTAGATTAAAACGAACGCTATCGATCGGATCGTTTATTGTTAATGAGCGGATTAAATTTCTACATATAATTTAATTGGCGGGGTTCGTTTTACACCGCGTATCTGAAAATCACTCGCGCGTGCTGGTCACTAAAGCTCTATTTGACTTTACGATATCGCGGATGAGAAGCGGCATGTCTAATTTTTATTCACAATAATCGTCGAAATAATTGAGTGGCTTTTTTGCACGTTATCACTCTCGCTTTCTACGGATTAACTTATTGTAAAACTGCGAACTCTCTTTTTCTTATACCGACAAATGTCTAAATAATTGCCTTTACGAGTATGCTTCGCGGGAAAAAATTGTCCATAGCCGGTTAAATTATTTTCTTTTTTGAATATTAAAACAAACCATGCGCACGCTTTGCATCCGCTATTTTTCAAAAAGTTTGTTGTCAGCGGAATGAACGGCGCCAAAAAAGTGCGCATAACGGTAAAAATAAACGGGTCGCAATACAAAATTTTTCACACTCATTGGACACTCGCGGTATCATCCCCATGCCGACCAATTACAACCCTTCTCTTATCACCTGATAGGTGGGAACGTTTTTTCCCTAGTGCGCCAATTAATTACCCCCTCAACATAAGTACCGTTATCACGACCGCGCTACCCTCATTTCGCGCCTAAATGTAGTCGGGAACGGATGTGTAAAGGGGGGATAACTGTTCTCTACCGGAGTTCAAGTTTAAGTTCACGGTCACTTCGATTAGTCAGCGCCTTGAGGAGTAATAATTAAATAAAAGTTTCATCGACGATACATCAAGATACATCAAGATACATCAAGATACATCAAGATACATCATATTTCTTTTGTCAAGATCGAGGATTTAACGGAAGCGTCGTGGACTATCCTGCGAGCGATCTAATGCGCGATGAAGTATTATGTGAGTGAGTGTGAGTGTGAGTGTGAGCGTACAGTTTTGCGTTTTTGTATATTATACGGGGTGTTGTGTTTAAGTTATTATAAAACAAGGTCGCTTTTCTCGTGATCGGAATATTGTTTCGCGCTCTCGGGTTATAATTCGCGTTTTCAATTTATTTTTTAATTGATCGTTGTACTGCCCGGAGTATTCGTCGGTCCCTCGCGGAGTGTCGTTTTTTGTTTCGTTAGCCGTGACTGATAGTGCGTGCGCTACTGCACGCAATTCGGGAAATTGGCATCTGCTGCTTGAGATTCGCGTTACGCCGGATTGTGCGACGCGTATTTTAGTAGTTTTATAAGTCCTATTCGAACAATTTTTCCTTGTTTTATAATAATTTAAACTAAGTATGAGTGATATTGTAATAAAATGCGCGGTGAATATGAGTCATAGTGTTATGAAGTGCGCGGTGAATATTATGTGAGCGAGTGTGAGTGTGAGCGTACAGTTTTGCGTTTTTGTATATTATACGGGGTGTTGTGTTTAAGTTATTATAAAACAAGGTCGCTTTTCTCGTGATCGGAATATTGTTTCGCGCTCTCGGGTTATAATTCGCGTTTTCAATTTATTTTTAATTGATCGTTGTACAGCCCGGAGTATTCGTCGGTCCCTCGCGGAGTGTCGTTTTCTGTTTCGTTAGCCGTGACTGATAGTGCGTGCGCTACTGCACGCAATTCGGGAAATTGGCATCTGCTGCTTGAGATTCGCGTTACGCCGGATTGTGCGACGCGTATTTTAGTAGTTTTATAAGTCCTATTCGAACAATTTTTCCTTGTTTTATAATAATTTAAACTAAGTATGAGTGATATTGTAATAAAATGCGCGGTGAATATGAGTCATAGTGTTATGAAGTGCGCGGTGAATATTATGTGAGCGAGTGTGAGTGTGAGCGTACAGTTTTGCGTTTTTGTATATTATACGGGGTGTTGTGTTTAAGTTATTATAAAACAAGGTCGCTTTTCTCGTGATCGGAATATTGTTTCGCGCTCTCGGGTTATAATTCGCGTTTTCAATTTATTTTTTAATTGATCGTTGTACAGCCCGGAGTATTCGTCGGTCCCTCGCGGAGTGTCGTTTTCTGTTTCGTTAGCCGTGACTGATAGTGCGTGCGCTACTGCACGCAATTCGGGAAATTGGCATCTGCTGCTTGAGATTCGCGTTACGCCGGATTGTGCGACGCGTATTTTAGTAGTTTTAAAGTCCTATTCGAACAATTTTTCCTTGTTTTATAATAATTTAAACTAGGTGTGAGTGATGTGTAGAATGCATCAAAAATTTTTAACCACACCGGTTGTACTTGCAGAAAATATGAAAAGTATATACAACCGACAGTCCGCAGTCTGTTTAAGTGGGACGGAAAATTTTTGCTGCATTGTACATTAAAAATTTATATTACATTATATCTTGAAAATGTCGTACAATACACAATTCGGTGACTCGGATTTCGTACTATTTAAAATTATTTAAGACTCCGCGATGTTACCGAGAAGCGGATCTGCGATATGTGCCGGCGACGCCACGAAAGAACAGGACAGACAGTGTATAGGTCTGGCCTGTTCTTCTATCCGACGGCAGCTGAAACGCTGGCTTCACACGGACGAGCCTCTGTATCTGAACGCGTGGAAGCCGCGATTCCGAGTTGGACTCTCTTGTCGCAAATACATCGAGAGAAGTTAGAAAGATCGGTCTCTCTAACCTCTCGATATATTTATTGACGCCTCGAAGCGCAGTTTCTTTTTTGTGTTTTACAAGATACACGTTTTGCAATATACAACATCGCTGATATATACAGTGAGGTAAAATAATTAAATAATTACGATGGAGGTGTGTGACATCAACGAAGAAGACGAGGATATTATAATACAAGTACGATGAATTTAATTTCTCAAATTCAAAACTTGTAGCTTTTAAAAAACCAACCTGAAGAAATATTAATAAAATTTTGTTTGTAATTTTTGTTGCAGGGTAGTGCTCTTCATAAGCATCTTTCAGAATTAGGTTATACCGATTTCGAAAGTATACCTGTGTCGAAGGAAAACTTAAAACAGGAACATTATTGGAATATTGTAATATTTTTATACTATTGACGAGATGCATATGCAAGAGATTAACGGGCTTTGCATAAATTACATATAATTTCTCTAATGTTTTTAGGGTTTTAAAAATATTATTAAGAATGCAACAAGAAAGATTTATACAGATTTATTTTCTTTTTATTCTTGGATAATGCAGGTATTTTTTATTTTAAAAGTAACTGTGCTTAATATAAAATTACACAATTATATATATATACTTTTTATAATTATTTTTTTTTTACAGGAAGAAACCATTTCTAAAAAACAATTGAGCACTATTTTGAATGCAGAAACTTTGTTAAATGATCACTTTTCCATGATTAATGGTTTTAAAACAAAGTGCAATATTAATTCTAAAAAGTAATTGCAAAATTTTTTTAATTTTTAAAATCTATTGTTAAAGCAGTAGTCCATAAAACACATTTATATGTTATTATTTTTATAATTTTTTATAATTGTTATAATCTTTTATTTTTTATGGAATCTATGATAAAAAATGATTTAATAGAGAAATTCTTAATTTATTAATTTATTAATTTTGTTTTTTGCAGAATAAGATTGCAAGAATTAATTTTATCTGGAGGTGTATTAGTTTCTTCAATATATATTTCATTGTGGAAATATAAGATATTGTCAACGTTATTTGCGTCGTCTGCAATTTGTTATGTCGGTTATATCAAATACTTACGTTTTTATGCAAATAGAAATCTAAAAAATATTATATTGTTGCAAAATGAACTACTTCTTATGTGTAAAGATGGCCTTAAAATTTTGCAACGTAATTATAAAATAAAATCGGATTTAGAAACATGTCTTCAACAATTTTCGTAAGTATAAAATATATATATATATATATAGAAATGCTCATCTTCCAAATGCACAAATAAAAACGTTTAAATATAAATATATTATTGGTATTCTATTTCTGTTTGTTTGTACTAGTCATTTCTTAGGTGAAAAATTGCAACATCTCGAGTCTCTAAAAAATACTTTAATAAAATTTATGGAAAATATTTCTCATCTGTATTACAAATGTTCGTTGTCACTCGCAAAATTGCTACCGCCAAATATGCTCAGTGAAGGCTTATTTACAGAGTTTGAGGATGATGCATTTGTGATATCAGACGAAGTCGATTATCAAGCGTTAAAGGTAAAAAAATAATGTAATTTCGAAATATGTTTTATAATAATTTTTGCAATATATATATATATATATATATATATTTATTATTTTTTAGAAATTGTATCACATCTATCTTTTGGTGCAATCAGAAATGTTATATTTATTAGCTATTGCATATGATAGCACTACTTGGATTGCATCTTGCCAAAAAATTCCTGAAATTAAATTAAGTAATATAATTAATGTCTTAGTTAAAGAATTGGTGGTACATAGAGTTAAATTGTCGGAAGTTTTTGACGCATATCGTACTTGTAAAACAGAACCAGTTCGATACAAGTGAGTATAGGTAAATATATTCGTTACATCGGATAATGTACTAAATATTTTTTTTTTTAGACCACAGGATAAAGCTAAGTGGTGTGATCCAACAGTACAACTGGATTTGGCTTCTTATAAATTGCAATTAGCTTACAATCAAGTATTTTCAACATTTAAAAATATTGAAGACAGCATTAATCAGGATAATGGTATTGATAATGAAATTGCTGACATCCTGATGCAAAAATTGGATAAAGCGTTTAAAGAGATCAATACGGCCAGAAGCTTGGCAGAATTTGTTATTTTATTAATGGCAAGATCAAAATTTAGTGAACTGAGGCATGGTCAACCTATAGCTCACGATACCATGATAAATCAAAATTCCAATTTACCAATAATAATCGATTCGGATCCACAAATCCTTGATGAAGTGTTTGAAGAGTATATTAAACAGGAATATTTAAACTCTGACGAAAATGTGGATGAATATTCATTAGAGCAACGAAAACTGGATAAACTTCTAGTAAAAAATTTTATGGCTGAATTAAAAGAAGCATTAATTGACAAACATAAGTCTATGTCCGAACGAGAATTCAAGGCATTACAACGTATGTATAAAGATGCGTCTAGAGATTCTGCATCGAGTAACAAAGACGACAAAAACGATCAGATTATACCTGTTCCACCGCCAATGCCTTCTTACTACATATGGTCAACACCGTCAAGCAAGACTTTTTATAATTTAGATGACGAAAAATTAAATTCTCCTAATTATAGAATTAAAAATAACATATCTATCCGAAGAAAATCCAATGAGTCAGATGAAAATAACGATTTTATAAGAGCTCTGAAAGAGAAAAAAATCTTTAATGCACCATCCATCGAAGTCTGCGAGAACAAAAATGAAGAATCTGTTGCATCCGTGCCACAGATTCTTCTTGAAACACAGGCAACGCAATTTATCACAAGACTACCACCACCTTTTTTATACGAGGAAACATTTACAGGAAGTGGCGAAAATTCTGAAGAAGAAATCGTAGATGATGAAATTGATGAAAATAATAAAACATCTCAATAATAAAGTGACAAATGGAGTTGCTTTTTAAATTATTAAATTATATAATTATATAATTTTGTATTTCATGATTTCCCACGCTACCTCTATTCGGCGAATCCTGTTACACCTGATTGGTCCATCACAGGCCATCAGGTAATGAAATTTTTCTTTTAGTTCTAAGAGAATTCGTTACGAGCCGACTGGCGTCTCTCCGTGCAAGCTTGGCGATTGGCTGCGGCGGGTTGCGGCAAATCCGCGAGAGTTTCCCATCTAAATTTCGAACGACCGACGCCTGCCGCATCGAGGGGAGACGAGCTCTTCTCGGTTCGAATGATATATTCGTTTGTTCCACGTATGAAGAAGTGTGAAATACTCGGCGGCCAAGGCGTCGATAACGAGACCGAGCTACAGCCGTGGTCGGCGAACGTGAAAGAGAGGTCCTGTGCCGCATCGCACGCACGTACGCACGCACGTACGCACGCACCTCGGGACGCCACTGACGTAACGTGCACGAGCGTTCTCTTGATGCGCGAGCTGCGGCGTTGAGCGCCGAGGGATTTTCAAGTGCTATCCGCGAGGGACAGGACTACGAGGGAGACGGTACTGCTTGGCCGGTGACGTGATGTAAATAAAGGCACGTTCAAACGCGCGATCGGTAAATCGACGATTGCACGGGCCCGGGATTTTTCTGCGGTGGAGGCACGTTCTCGAGATAAGAAATTGCGCGATATATCTATACGTACGTATATATACATATATATATATATCGACGCGACAACCGTTAGTCGCGCGCACGCACGCATACACCCAGACGCAATTTATTCTCTTTCTCTATCTCTCGCAAGCGCGCGCAGCCGTTTGCACGGATCAAAGCTCTAAGAAAAAGCGAACGCGCGTCAAGGTTTATCTTCTTCTCGTTGACGCGGTGTGCGCGCGCACGAACGAACGCACACACGTATTCACGCGCGCGTCCCGCGTGCGTTTCCTGGTGCGTGCAGCAAGGACCGAGCCAGCCTGGACGATCTCGATCCCGTGGTGTTTTGTTTCTCGCGCGGACGAGCGCATCGGCGCACCGACAGTGCGATGTTTCGGGCGTTTCGTACTTCGTGAGGCTCCATAAGCCTTTGGTGGCTTCCGACGGAAGGTCCGTTCCCTTGACTGACGGCGATAAGAGGAACAGGAAGAAGCGAAGCTAAGGGTAGTCGAGAAAGCGAGAATTTCTTCCCGCGACAGGCGTGAGAGAGAAGAAGAGAAGCTACGGTCGGAGAACGTCGTGAACATCACTCTTCCCCTTCTCCCTGCTGCCTTGTGAATCGCGCGCGCGGGCGCGCGAGCAGGATGGCATCGTCGACGGTGGCTGTGCCATCCGGGGCTACCTCGGTGCCCACGGTGACGAACGGAAACGGCAGCGGAGGCGGCGGCGGCAACAACAACGGCAGTAGCAACAATAGTGGTAGCAGCAGCAGTAGTAGCAGCATTAATGGAGGCATCATCGTCGCGGCTGGCACCGAGGAGATCGACGGCGGCGACATATTCGACGAGCGAAACAACGCCAGTTCAGTCGGTGGTTACAACAACGGCGGCAATCCCGGCGATGCCCTGGAGGAAATGGCGTGCGGCAACGGGGAGACCAGCAACGAGGGCTGTGCCCTCTGCTTGAGCAAGCTGTGCTCGCCCAGGGTGCTCTCCTGCCTGCACGTCTTCTGCGAGGCCTGTCTGGACAAATTGCTTATGGATGAAGCTGGAGACTCTAAGGTAGATTCTGTCTTAAGGTGTCCAGTATGCCAGCAAGAGACTTCCGTTAGTTCTAAGGGCGCCTCATCACTCGTGTGTGATTATGTTCTTACCAATATATTGGATATGTCTGCAATCGAGAACATGGCAGTACTGTGTACCTCCTGTAAAGCCAAAGAGAGCGCTGTGGCGCGTTGCTCTGACTGCGCGAATTTTCTTTGCCCTAACTGCAACACCGCGCATCAATTTATGCGTTGCTTTGAACATCACAAAGTAATTGCCTTTGAAGATTTGAAGCAATCCAACGAAGCTATTCCAATACATAAACCAATATTCTGTGAGAATCATCCCACCGAAAATATGAAATTCTACTGTCACACATGCCAGGCAAGTATAGAAACAATTCGTTCTTACGATAATTTTTGATGCCGTATTATCTCATATTTTTTAAGATAATTTTCGAGAGAAAAAAAAATTGCAAGCAGTATTTGATGCATTTATTTACTTAAAAAATACGCGTGTATAAAAAAATACTTTCGTGTATTTATTTTATTTTTTTTATGTATATTTCAAGTAATTATGTTAATTTTATTATATAATTAATAGAATTTGAAATAAAAAAATGTTAAATTGTGTGATCAGGAACCTATTTGCAATGAGTGTTTGCTTGTGGAACATAAAGCACCAGAGCATCAATATGAACGACTGACTGATGCAGAACCGCGACAAAAAGAGGAAATAATTAACTTAATGACTGAAAGTAAAGCAAAAATTGCCGAATGCGATCAAGTTACAGTCCAACTGGAAAATGCACTTAGTGAGCTGCAAGTGCAACATGATCAAGCGAAAGATTTAATTATGGAAACTTTTCAAAGTTACAAGGCCATACTAGAAAAGTGTAAAGACAACGCATTAGTTGAGCTTGAGAAATTGCATTCGAACAGAGAACTTGAAATTATGGATGTTTTTCATAGGTATATACTTATTTAATTGTTTATTTAATCGGAATAATTACTTACCTAACATCTTATAATGTAAAATACTGCACTGCATTATAATAAAAATTTTATTACAGCGTTGAAAAGACTGCAGAAAAAATAGAAGATGCTTGTCGTTTCACATCGAGGCTATTAGAACATGGCGATGCAGTGGAAATTTTAGCACTTCGGCGTATTGTAGGAACACAATTTATGAATTTAATTAAAAATACACCGAAACCCAATGTAACATTTTCCATTGAATTTCAAACTGATTATGATCAATTCGAAAAAACTGTAAAGGTATATATATGCGTTATCGATAATATATTTTATCTAATTATATATGTATATTTATAACAATCAATGTATAAAATATTTTATTACAGGACGTATTTGGAAAATTTCACACTGAAAGTACACTAGAAGTGAAAGCCCATCCTGAACCAATTACAACGGTATCGAGTGTCTCTAATAATCAGCAAATAGTCCATACCACCTCAATTGGTTGTCCAAGTTCTATCAGCAGAAGTTCTCCCATTTCACTTCCTACGTCTACGCATTCCTCCTTTGAAGGTGAACCTTCATATATTATACCGCCAACTTCGAGTCCTCAGAATATTCCCCCTCCTCCACCACCTGTACCTCTTCCACCAGGTACGGTTCCTATTCATGGACTGACTAGCATTCAAGAATACAATCTGCAGCAACTCGCTAGTTTAGCAGAGAAAGTGGAAATGGTGGGCGATACTGGTGTAGTTGGACCTAGCTCAAATCCTAGTCCAACTCCATCTTTTACTTTAGCAGATTTATTTGCTGGAGATCTGAGCTCTACAAGCCATGCCATTAACAATTTGCAAGCTCTCGCGAAGTTAGGGAACACTCTCGGTAATCAAGGTAAGACATACAACATTAAAGATTTATGAATTTACTGTAGTAATACCAATGTCCTCCTCTTATTTCTTCCAGACATAATCCCATACATTTCCAGATTTTCCCACAAATTCACAGGTATCTTAAAAACTGTTGGTTCATGTTAAAAAAATTTTTTTTTCGATATTTTCATAAAATTACATTATTAATGCTACATATTATTGTTAATTACTTTTATTTTACACCCATTTTTATTAAAATTTAAATTTAAATGACACATTTATTATTTAAATAACACATTTTAACAAGAAATATTTTGGACCACCTGTACTCCCCATTTAAAAGCTATAAGAGTGCAATTTTATCAAAAAATATTGACAAAAGTTATTACGTTTATAAATGGGGAATTTATATTTTATGATGATTTAAATTAAATTATAAATTTAATTTTTTTGATGTTGGATTTAAAGTAGAAATACTTTGAAAAAATGCAAAATTAGGATCAGATTTAGCATTCTTTTATTTTAAAACTGAAATAATGTGCTATGTAAATATACGTATTATTTGTTTTTTTACTTAACACAATGCTCGGAATAAAATGCATATTTCGGCCCGATTTTAAATACTCCTCCGCTTCCACTACTATAGCTCAAAGACTAGCGGCCGAGTTGCCGATCGCGCGTGTGACGCTATGTCTCAGGTGCGTTTGTATCTTACAAATGTAATGAGACATAGCGTTACACGCGCGATCGGCAACTCGGCCGCTAGCTTTCGAGCTATAGTAGTGGGAACGGAGGAGGAGTATTTAGAATCGGGCCGAAATATGCATTTTATTCCGAGCACTGATCTAACATATTGAATTTTAATTAAGAATTATAAGTATATGTAAAAAAATTATCAAATTTTTATTACTAATTAATTATAATAATTAAATTATTAATTATTATTAATTTTATTATTTAATTGATTTGGTATTATACAGATCTTGGAAATACCACCATAAATGGTAGTGGCGGTTTAGTATTGGGACGTGGACCTTCGCCAGCTATTGTAGATACTCCAAACTTAGGTCCTTTGGCTGCCAATAGTCTATTAAATGGAGGATTTCAATCATTATCCTCTTCCACTTCGCCGATACTTTCACAGGGTGCTGGTAAAATCATTTCTTAATTATATAGCGTATTTTATATAATTATTATATCTTAAATTACAATGTTTAAGAAAAAATAATTTTATTTTTTTTAATGTAGATATTTAATTACTTGCATACGTTTACCAATATTGATATTTTATTTTTAGATGATCTAATAGGTGATTCTATGCATAATATGCCTGTAGTAGTAGGAAATACCGTTGCCAATCACGTAACCGGATCAGGAACAGGGAATTATCCTGCTCATCAAAGAACGCAAAATACAAAATTAACGCCTATGCATATCCGAAGCAAGTTTGGACAATTAGGACCCAGTAAAGGGCAATTTAATTCGCCTCATGGATTCTGTCTTGGGACTGATGAGGATATTATAGTCGCGGACACAAATAATCATAGAATTCAGGTATATTTAATTTAATAATATTAAATATTTTTTTACTGTGAAAAATTAAATTCTATATAAAGTGCAAACTATATAAATCCGTGTGTATTGTGTGATTTTCTAGATTTTTGATAAGACTGGTACTTTCAAATTTCAATTTGGTGTTCCTGGTAAAGAAGAGGGACAATTATGGTATCCCAGGAAAGTAGCTGTTATGAGAAATAACGGAAAATTTGTTGTTTGCGATCGTGGAAACGAACGATCTCGAATGCAGATATTTACAAAGAATGGCCACTTTATAAAGAAGATTGCTATTCGTTACATCGATATCGTAGCTGGCCTAGCTGTTACCAGCCAGGGTCATATTGTGGCTGTTGACAGTGTGTCGCCAACTGTGTTCGTAATCAGTGATACAGGAGACCTTTTGAGATGGTTTGATTGTAGTGACTATATGAGAGAACCAAGTGATATTGCTATCAGTGGTAAGCATAATCTCTTAATAGTAATAATCGTAATAAAATAATGCAATTTTAACACGGTTTTTTAAATAAAAAATAATGTTTTTATAATATTAATAGTAAATTGCATATAAATCTTTATGTAATTTTTTAGGCAAAGAATATTTTGTTTGCGACTTTAAAGGACATTGTGTTGTGGTGTTCAGCGAAGAAGGTAAATTCCTGCGTCGTATTGGCTGTGAGAATGTAACAAACTTCCCAAATGGGATTGATATTAGCGATGCAGGAGATGTATTAATTGGAGATTCACATGGTAATCGTTTCCATGTAGCTGTTTTCTCCAGAGCGGGCTCTTTAGTATCAGAATTTGAATGTCCATATGTAAAGGTAGAGTATTATATTTTTTTCAATTTAATTCTAAATGTATGCTTTAAAATTAATTAATTACCAGTAACAATAATCTATCGTACTGGTTTAATATTTAAAGTTAAATTGTATAATACCTTGTTAAAAAATATGTTACATTTTATCTCGTCATGTCTTTCGTTAAAATATTTATAAATGTAATAAATTTCAAAAGTAATAACTCTTTTAAACGTTATAACGATATATTTTACAGGTGTCTCGATGTTGTGGTTTGAAAATAACTTCGGAAGGATACATAGTAACACTGGCCAAAAACAACCACCATGTCCTTGTATTAAACACTCTTTATATATTGTGAAGTGGCATCAGACGAGTAAGTATGTTATAAATTTCCTCCTGCAAGTGGAAACTTCTTTGGAAACTGCTCTCAACGAAAGATAAAAAAAGGCATGCCCAAGGCATTACGTTCGAATATTGGGCCTATTGAAGCAATAGAAACAAGTGCAGCATGCAGCTTTAATAGTTGTAAAATATAATGCGTCCCCGTTTAATGAAAGTAACAATGTTAAAAACAAAAACAAAAAAAAAGCAGAAAGATAACGTACGTCTCCGACCAAACAGTATAATAGTAACTTAGCAATTTGCATTTTGGTAAACTGCCAAAGTAAATTAAATTAACTAAATGGAACCAGTTATAAAAAGAGAGAAGCAGTAAGCTATATCAACCAGTAAGCAGCCAACTAGTTAGTTGGATCGCTTGTAGTAGAGAAAGCAATTTATAATGGCCTTCCGTCAAAATTGGTTGTTGTACATCATTTTTGACATGTCAGTATTTTAAGTATGTTTATAAATCAAATTATTCTAGTCTCCGATGGGCACTTTCTAAGTGCCGGTTTCGATTCGTGCTCGGAACAAGGCGTTCTCGTCCTGATTTTTTATTAATCAAGGATGTTTGTCTTCTTAGTCCTAACTGATGCTTCAAGATGCATATAAGTACACAGATTACGTTTAAAAAGTTTTCCTTTAAGAGCTTCTAAGTAACTAATAAACTCAGCAGGATAAATTTTACGATAAAAGGATCAAAATTTTTCGCTTAACATTAAAAAAGAAAAAAAAAAGAATGTTGCATGCTGCGAGGTAGTTGGTAGTACTTCCTGCTCTTATCATATCGTATTTCTAAAGAAGAGAGAAACAATACTCCTCATTGCAGCAGGCACGAAGCTTAATGAGAGCTATGTTCCTGATTTCTTTCTGCGCGTTTGATAGTTGAGAACATAATATAAAAGCAACGTTAATGTGCAAGGAATAGATTATGATATGTTGAAAATCAAACATTTAATATCTTATATAAAAAAAAGTGTCGTACAGAAAAGATACTTTGAGCGTAAAAGAAAAGTGAAACAATTATTTACACTTACGAGACAAACGAGTAGATCCCATTTGTGCATTGTTAAAATTAGACGAGACACATAATGGTTACAATATTTACTCAGGATGCTTTATTATGGTCCACCATATGAATATGATATATATGCGTGTGTGAATTATTGGTTCGTGGTGCTAGTGAATAATGTATCCATACCATGTAAATGTATTTGTTATAAAATTACAAAAATCGTTCCCATGCATTTTTTACAATGCAGGAGGGGGCGATTTTATGTAATATATTATATAAGATTCGTAAGTACATAACATACCACCGGTATATCATATAGGGACGATACTTTATCTATGTAAAAAAAGGGAATAACGTACAGTTTGCTAAACAACCTCTATTTATGTATATATTAACATGATACATGAAAAGAAAAAAAAATCACATAAGACACATACATATATAGAAATACACATATTTTTTAGGGTTGTTTACATGATCAGCCTTAAGATTTGATTGAACTAAAATGCAATGTGTATACAACATATACATACATCGGATATTTGGCAGATTGCTATACTGTGTTACCTTACATTATCTACAATAACGTTTAATTACAAATATTATCTTGCCATACCAAATGCTAGGTAGCATACATTTATATGTATTTGTATGTACGTATTTATACATACATACATACATATACATATACACACATATATATTTATACTTGACTAGCTTTATCAAATTCGGTTTGCATACAGAAAATTATATCGATAATGTCTGGTTTCATTACTCATGTAAAGCAAATGAAAACGATTTAGATGAACGAAAAAACGCAAAAAAGGGGACAGTAATATAGGAGGCTACTTTAAAGTTCACGCATAACATCGGCATTTGTAGTAAATTGCACGAAGCCTACATACATACACCTAAGCTAATCAGTCGTACTCATCTCTCGTATAACGTTAGAAGTTTTAATTTTATATATAAAAAGAAAAAAAAAGAAAAGAAAAACTAATTCTGAAATATTTAATAGTCATGGTTAGCAGAGTTATATAAATAATGCCTGTGATAATAGTATCGTCAGGATAAGTTGTGTCCTTAAAGAGTCTCTGATGTTGTTGCTAGGTAAATATTAATTAGAAGCGTATCAATGTAAGATATTATTGATTGCCATCAGCCAGGTGTTTTTACAAGCACAATAAACGCTTGATGCAGAGCGGGCCATCAATCGTATCTATCTGATACGCGTTAAATATTAATAAAAAAAAAATAAAAAAAATAAAAAAAAAAAAAGATATTCAAAATAAAGAGAGAACATGTTGCAAAATTTTTGCCAGTCATATTTAAAAAGAAAAACTCATAGTGTAACGAATGGATGACCATTAACGAGAGGGTCTTTTACCTCACAAAATTATTATATTACGCTCACCTTATATATACTTGAATATTTTAGTATAGATTTACTCTTTACATATTTTTATCTCTGTGGAAGACTACTTGGCTAATTTAGGCCACTGTTGAAATTCACCCCTTATTTGCCTTGATGTTTAAATTACAACAATAATATATATTAAAAAAAAAAAAGAACGAGAATTACTTGTTACGTAAATGGTAATTGTGATAGATTTTTTGATGATTTTTACAATCTCAAAAGTCTTATTATCCTAATATGTATAGAATTATATAGTCACTCTGTACGTAATAGATAAACTTTGCTTACATTGTTAAATAATATTGAAAAGCTCTCATAATAACTATCCACACTAAACAGTTTTACAACTGGCGGTGTAAAATCGAAGATGGTATTTCGAGCATGGGATAGGTTTCTGTGTGTATTACTTTTAACAGTACTATTTTTATTGCTATACAACTTCCAAGGCCTTTTTTAGGTGCCACAGGTTCTCCGACATAATTTCGAGCGGAATTATTTCAATTTACATATTTGTTATGGCCGAATTTTCGATGTAGTATTTGCTGTGGAGTAAAAATACAATTTCCGTTCTCCTTCTCATTAAATAGTTCTAGAGAGTTGCCACCTATTTAATTTGTAAATCGGAGTTAGTGATTGCGCGATTACGTTTGTCCTTTTTTTTTTCTTTAATTGCAAAATTATTTTCGAAACTTGCAGTTTTATTTTATATAAACTATATTTTACTTGGCAACACGAGGAAGACGAATTTACGAGCGCCTCGGGTCGTTCTAACTTACATATTTCTAATTTCGCGTACAATTTGTGAAAAATTGTGAGACACAATACTTGTCAATCGTAAAATATGTCGTGTATCCGATGAGAAATCATTGTTATATATCACACACGAATATGTTCCTGATTTCAAAAGAGGAAACGGAAAAAAAGAAAAAAAAAAAAAAGAAGAAGAGTCGTATATATTATACAATAAGAATTACTGCGACGTTCACAAGCATTAACAAGACAGCTACAATTATATTAATAATAATAGGACTAACATGACACACGACATAAACTGAATTCTAGCCTACGGTTAATCATAGTCTTCCTAGAATCCTAAAGAAAAAAAAAAAAAAGTATGACTTTGCTATATTGATTAGGGCATGGCCAATTAACACTATATAGCTGGTTATTATATGAAAAGCGTAAAAGAAAAGTTATCTTAACGAATTGCGCTTTGAATTAACATTTACATCATTTTACTGGACATGGCTTATTATACTAAAAAGTCCGTGATTAAGTTTTACATGCCTTCAGCATTATTTAAGTTCTATTTATACAAGAGAGAGAAAAAAAAGAGAGTCAACAATCTATGATCAAAAAAAAGGAAAAAAAAGAAAAAAAAGAATAGGAGAAAGATAAAAATCGTAGCTCATTATGTGTAAGCGTTCTGCGTTATTTTTGTAATAATATTTTTATTCCTTATTCGATTATATACATCGCGTCTTACATACATATAATTAATTTTTATTCTTATGCAAGCGTTATGTGTTCGATTGGCTGTTTCTAATGAGTAAGCTATTATGGCATACTTATGTGAATGCATTAGATCTTTTTTTTTTTTTTCTTTTTTTTTTTTTACGGCAAGTATTGTCAGAGTACGTGGTACGAGCTTGCTATATATATATATAATTTTGATCTATTACGTTTTTATTTGGGCAATCCGAGAAATCGGAGATGTTCTCGGTGTATTTGTATTATTTATATATTGTTTTGTTTAATTGGTTTTATGAATTTCTCGTCATACAGTTTTGTATCTTATTCGGATAGATAAGACTTTATCGATCGGTTTCTATCTTATAATTCATTTCACTTTGTGTTCTTTACAGATACACACATACGTTTATCGCCGTCGCTTTAATTTTTACGTTTTTTTTTGTTGTCAATATATATTTATTTTTTTTTTTTTTTCTACGTTTCAAATACTCAAGCTGAGGTGGAATGACAAGGAATATTATACAGCTTGTCATACAACCTCGTGGGAAAAGGCAGAAAAAAAAAGCGATTAAGCTCTTAATGAGTATTGAAGTTAATTTTATTTGAACGATTTAATTGCATTCCAAATCGATCATTTTACCTGTCACCTTATGAGGTAGAAAAATTAAATTCTTTAGTGCCAAAACAGACTAATCAGAGTATTTATATAACATGTATATTATTGCTTACAATTTGTTTTATTCCTTATAAGTTTATTTTATTCGTCTTTTTTAAGTTTGCGCGCGAGTGTCGAAGTTCTTAGAGTAAGAAGACAAAAAAAAAAAAAATTACGATTAAATCCTTGCTTAGTCAGTTAAAGTACAAATATTTAATATATATATATATAAATATATATTATATATATATATATTCTATCTTTAGGGAATAAGTATCGCGAATGGCATGTTAATGGCGTATATACTGTTACTTGGTTTCATTCCTCAACAGCACTAGCTTTATTTATTTTGCATTAGTTTACTCGATGTAATACTTAACAGGCTGAGAGAAAGGGTAAGGAAAACGCTTTTGCCATCGCCCTATACACGTGTAATATTTATTTTTGGATATTACCACGTTCCTTTTTGGAGGTACTTTGTTTACATATCAAATTGACCACTGAAAACCACGTTACATACATACAGTTGCATTCCAATTTGGTATGCTGAAGAGCGTAAACTTGCGTCGAGTTAGCATACCCCTCGAATATATATCCATTCGGTGATCTCCGTGTTTTCACTTATTTTTAAGTAGTGATCAGCGAGGCTGACTGAGAGAGAACTTTTTACGGTAAAGCGACTTTTTTTTGGATTCGTAAAAGCTTTCTTGCTAGCTCATAAAAGTTCATAAAGGCTCATAAAGCTCACTTGCGGCTTATCGCGTAATCGAAAGAAATAAGCGTCTACATCGAACGCGCGGTTGTGCTTTACCGAAAGTTAAGCCTGGCTCCGTCACATTTCTCTACGCAAAATTAGTTCTAGCGTCGTTTCTGAAGTCTATCTAAGTAACACTGAATAATATGTACTACGTATATCTGAAATGAACTTTCTAACGAGTCAACCTGTGTTGTACACATGCAAAATATATTGTAACAGCTGTCTTGAATCGATACTGCGGATTACTGTGTGTAAACCATGTTTTCTTGAGACCTCCATTGGTATTTTGCATAGAACGAGTTATTGTGGAAAGGAAAAAGAAAAGATCTTAAATGTTCCGACATCACATTACACGTCAAAATGTAAATTGTATAAGAATAGTACAAGTGATGAAAATAAAAAGAAAAATAATAATAAAAAAAAAATATAAAAAAAAAAGAAAAAAAAGAGGTAAATTGTAATGCAATATGGAAAGCGTGTATACCAATATATTTTTTATATGCTAATGGGATGCCAAGAAGCATGGTCATCTTGTAATGTAACGTATTATTTAGAGTTATACACGTCCAGAGATCGACTGTGTACACACAAATCAGTTCCCTTTGAGACTACTCAGCCTTTGTATTAAATGATCCCATCCTTTTACTGTCAAACTACTTTTGAATATCAAAGTATTTCGAATACGTATCTATATATTTCTTTTTAGTTTATGATTTTATAATTTTTTAATCTTCCAAAGTTTGTCAAGACTAGTCCCCGAAATATCTGTAACACAGATCTAACTCTCTTCTATTACTATTTTTTTTTCTTCTTTTTATTTGCGGCAAGTCAGCTTTTTTTCTATCTTGTACCAAATTTTAGTTTCATTTTTATATAAAATATTCAAATTTATGGTATTATACGTATACACATCTATATACACTTTTACAAAAAAAAAAAGAAAAAAAAATATTTTAATCTACATACTGTATTACATAATTAAAGATACGGAACATTTGCTACTTATATATTTGTCAAATGTATTATATTGAAAATATTTTATTATAGGATGGACGGATTTAGCCTTAAAATAAAAAAAAAAAAATAAAATAAATGTTCTCTGTTGATCGTACATTGCTTCATCATATCAACTCAATTTGCCATTACCTGTCAATTCATATGTACTGTCCTATACTAAGATATTCTCAAATGATATCACTATGCAGTTATTTGAAACGTGTAGAAATATACATTCTTGTCTGCGCATAGGCTGCAATGCAATAATAATATATTGTGATGCTCACAAAGCACATAACACATTTTACCAAAATTGTAATGTTTAAATATTTCATGTAATTTTGGAAACTGTTATATATTTTTAATTTCCTGCCAATTGTTTAATTTGTAATGTTGTTCTTTGTTCTTTTTCAATAAAGTAATCGACTAAATATCAAATTCTTTTTATTAATCACCT
Organism: Cardiocondyla obscurior; assembly: GCF_019399895.1. NCBI lineage: Eukaryota > Metazoa > Arthropoda > Insecta > Hymenoptera > Formicidae > Cardiocondyla > Cardiocondyla obscurior. The sequence continues at coordinate 791,677 of NC_091877.1, forward strand.
CAGGTTGCGATTTTATTTTTGTAAAACGACTTGAATCTTTGACTCAATTTTTATGCAATATATGAATTTGTATTTATAAATATTTTATAATATACTAGAACAAACTAAGCGACTTACCAGTCTAGATACATTTTCTCATATATCTTTATTCAGAAAGATACATCTACAAGATATATAGTATATATATATATATATATATAGAGATCGTCCTGTATTTTGGAGATATATAATATATTTATTCGGAGTCCGAGTCCTTTCTACCGTACTGTTGTTTCGGTAATTCGTTCTGTAATTCAAGAACATGTTCTATCGGCTCTGGTTTTCCATCGTCGCCGATGCGACAAGGACGCACGACGCCTTCCCTAAGCAACGACATTATCTCAATATATATTTTTTTATACGTATAGAAAAATATGTATTATTATTATGGCGTTTGCAGCTGGTAATAATATATTGCTAATTTATAATGATGTTATAAATATATGAAAACGATAGCTATTATTTAGCATTAAATCTTGATATGATTGTGTCTTTACGCATATCTTTGATCTGTGACAAATAAATAAAATATTAATATACACTACTCACTTTGTTAATTTATCAACAAGATTTACTAATTTTAAAGCCTCGTATTCCTTTTGCTCCTCCGTCATGCCTTCAAATGGATTTGGTTTAGGATGTTCAAGACACCCGGTTACTGGATTGATTCTTAACAATAAATTAATAAATAAAAATTTACAAGTTCTTAGAGCGTACTCTTAGAGCGATTATTTTTCGCCGATCACTTACTGTTCTTTATACTTTTGATATTCTTCCGTTTCGCTATCTTCCGAATCAGAAGAATACGTCGTTTCTACCTGTTCACGCCCTAATAATCCTTTAGCGGCAAACATTCCTGCTGCGTTTCCATATCCCGTGTATTTTACCATGCGGTTAACTATAAAATACAATTGGCAATGATATAACGCTTTGATCTCAGATAAAATTATTTTACTTGATTTGTTTTAGTATGGTGATTAAATACCATTTTCTTTACAAAGAACGAATAAAAGTTCTGCAACTAAATCACGCAACTGTGTAATAGGTGATGTTAATAATTTGCATAATTTAGCCCTTAATGTTGCGCCTTCTTCAGGACGATGCGTGACATCTTTTAATGGAGGTAGAATCTATAAAAATGTGTTCATATAATTTCATTATTTTAAACTATTTTTTCCTTATTTTAATTTAAACAGTTGCATAAATAATTTTACCTGCAATCTTATATATTTACGAATAATTTTTTCTGATTTAACAAGTCTGACTAACACTGTAACTATTGGAGAAAAATTTTCTAATATATGTGTTTTACATTCTAGTCTTTTTTCCAAAAACTTAAGTAAAACGCATATAGCGCTCATATCCATCTCTTGGAATACATCTTTACAATCTTTGTTTTCAGCGGCCTGTACAATTGGTATATAACAGCTATACGGTATCACGGTCAGCAAATTTACAATATTACTGAAATAAAATATTAAATGTTAAAATTGTTCTAATAACAAAGTTATCACAAATATATTTTACCTTTCAATATCGTCTTGCTGCATCGGATATTTAAAAGTTAACAATTTATATAAAATTAATACTAAATTTTTTAATTTTTCTTGATCCTCAACTCCAATATCATCTGAATGTATATATAAATTAAATAAAACTTTTAAAACTTCGCAGACTATCGTTATCTCTTCAGCCTAAAAGTATGCGATATAAAAGTATTATCAGTTTCCACGATTATAATGTTTGCATATATTAATATTTAATTTTTCTACCTTAACTACACGTGTTTTATTCTTTTGGTTTTGCTCTGCAAATTCTTCTATTATTTTAATAAGATACGCATCACCATACAATTCAGTTTTAATTATATTTCTCGTAGATGTGTTTAGTGCAGTGAGTAAAAATAGTATTCTTAAGTCAAATAATTTAACATCATTGGGAATATCATCCGTATAATTTTTTACTCGCTCAACAAGATATGGCAAAGAAGATATTAATATTTTTGAGTGTTGCATTTTCGTGCTATTAAATAATAAATTGCACAATAACTTCAATGATTCTATTGTAACTGTAACCAAAAAAATTCATATATTAATATAAATAAATATAAATTTTGAACATTAGTTGATCAAATCTACTTCTATTGATTTAAAACATAGATTTTAGAAATTAATTCAATAATTATTTTTACCAATTGTACATAAGATTTGTTCTCCTTCACATATTTTTGTCAAGCCTGCATTTTGTAATATAATCTTTATCACATCATCAGTGATCAAGTCATTTAGTTTAGTCTTATCGCGGCTAAAACATAGAAATATATAAATATACATAAAATATTGCTGTTAAATTGCTATATTTTTAATTTTATCATCTTTTATTACTAATAAACATTGTACTCCATTTTATATAAATCCATTTTATATAAAAGTATACATATATCATAATTAAGTTACCTGAGTATTCTCAAAGCTGCTAAACAATGATGATGCTGATCTATATGAACATAATCTGTTAAATAATAAAATAATCTATTCCATAATTTCTCTCGCGAGCTAGTGCTATCCAGCTCTTCAAAGCTGGTCTTTTTGTCATACTGGAATATTTATTACACAATAATTAATATGTTGTTTAAGAAATTTTTAAAAGAATAGACAGAAAAGAAATATATTACGTTATATACGCTTCTAAATACTTACAACTTTTAAAAACACAACAATACTTTCGCAGAATTCCTCATACGTGCCGGAAATCAATTTCAGAATCAACTCGTCCGCGTTCTTTTCCATGTCAACTTTTTAATTTAATGACAAGCACTTGTTGAATTACGTTACATATTTTGTTTCGTAATATTAAAGAAATTTATTCGAATCGAACCGAACTGATGGTTTGACAGCTAATTTTTTTTTTCTTTTTATGACGCTCGTCAAATGAATTAAGTTTCCATCGAGGATTGAAATCGGGCGAGTCAGAGTTAGGTTAAGTTTAATCATGTGTTCTTATTGATCGAGAACAGTCGCAAGATATTTTACGCTTGTTTTTCGCGTTATTAAAAGTTCTTTTAAACATTAATTTAGAGCTCCCTGATTCGATGTAATAATTAATTTTACAAAATTTTATTCTTTGAATCGTTACATAGATATCAGATTTAATTCTGTGTTTCCATTGGATGACAGTTATGTTCATTTCTGCACTTTCTTGATACTAGTAGATCTTGCTGTGCAGTGTTGTTGTAATATTCCTGACTGTTCTTGGCATTTCTTGACGTGCCGGTAAGGACCGTAAAGACTTATATGCATACATACAATAAACAATGTTCTTTCATGACGATAGCAGCCCGTATCAGGTATCACATTTCAAATGCCTACGTGGTTTCAAGCGAGATAGCGCAGACGAATGCGGTTTGATGTGAAAGATAGATCTCTAAGAGACGAACAATGGATTCGTTACAAGCTGTCGTGAAAGAATTGAAATCGGCGATATCACGCAATGATTACAGAATTTTAAAGATTATTTTCGACGACGATGAGGTCCTCAAAAACGCATCGTTTGAAGAATGCGGTAAGTACCAATTAACACGTGAAAATATCTTGTAGCTATATTTTATTTTGCTAATGACAAGACATTTCTTTGCTTTATCATTATACTGTTATATTAATTCTCATTTACCTGTATTTAAATAATTTTAACGATTATATGTCTATTTGTTTTTAGAATTTTCTGTATGCAGTATATTTGATGAAACAAATGGCTTATTAACTTTTCTTAATGATGAACTTTCCAAAAATAGGAATAGAATAACAACATCATCTGATGATGCACTTAAAGCAGCATTTAAATTCTTGAAATTATTTATCGAAAAATGTTATACAACTTCAAATTTTGTTCGATATATTTGTCAAATTAAGGTATTATGCACCATTTATTTAAACAGATATACATATAAACAGATTTTAATAGTTTTTAATAATTAATATCTAAGGATTAAAAGGAGTGGTAAATCTGTAAGAGATAAATCTTATTGATTGCCCTAAAATTTTAATATGTTATAGTTTAAATTTTTTAATTTTTTTTTTACAACATTTGAAAGTAAATGTAGAAAAATATAATGTTACATTTTTATACAATCTTATGGTTTTATTATAATGATATTTCTGTGTTATGATGCATTACAGAACGTGTGTCAGAAAGCACTGATAGTAACATGTCATAATTTTATTAAAAAAAATGCTTATGAAGCTTTTATAAAATTGATAAAATTACTCAAGAATCAAAATTTAGAATTGGATAAGACAATCAATGCATTTATTACACATTTTCATATTGTTAATGAAAAAGGTAAGAACATTTAATTAAAATTGTATATATATATATTATTTAATTATATTAATTTATATCACCTCAACAGATAGAAAATATATGTTTTGTGTACTTGGTATAATAATCAAGCATAACGAAAACATTTGCTCACCAAGTCAAAATTTGCTAATTTTCCAACAAATTCATCAAGATGCATTTATTATGGTAAGATAATCAATGATAATAATATATAAACTTAAATGCGAAGTAATTTGTTAATTTAAAAGAATAATTTATGTGATATTATACATATATATATATCTTGTGTGCAGCCTGAAAAATCTAATGAGTACTACATGTATTTTGATGCTCTCGCGGATATGTTAGACGGTATGGAACCGCCAGATCATTTAAAAAAGAAAATTTCCGACAAATTATACGTGCAGATTAAAAAGTTCAGCCAATTAGTTGAGCAGCAAAATTTGCACTCAACACAGAGAAAAGTAATACAATCAGCGATTGATTTTCTGAGTCGTCATATAAATTTGTTCGAAAATCTCCTATACACCGATTATAAATTTTGGCATAAAATCCTTCGGAAATTATCACTCGAAACGACGAATTGTGGTGATAAAGGACGCCATGCATTGAAAAAATTTTATCAAATTATCGGACATATTCTTATGACTAAAAATAGCGAGAACGAAAAAATATTAACGGTAAGATAATTTATAAAACCGATAAGATACGATGCATTTTAATTTTTTATATATAGAAAAATATATATTACAGATTAAATCTTAAAGAAAACTAACTGATAAAATATCATTTTTTAATTAGTTCTAACTTTATGATGTATTTTGGTTTTAGGATTTTATGGAGAATTTCCTTCAAGAATTCGGAAATACTAATTTAGATCTTATCACATTGCGATTAATGATTTATGGCTTCAGTCAAATGGCTGCGCCGTGCAGAGTGCATATGACTAAACTTGATGTAGGACAGATGTATTCCATTACAACTAGTTATGCTCTTCCGCTGTGTATTAGGTAAGATATTAGAAATATAAATAAAATAATGTGAGTACAATTTTTTATTCTTTATATTAAAATTAGATTGGAATATTTTTATATTGGTCTTTTTATTTGCATTTTTTATAAGCGAGAACAGCAATTCAGAGCAGATCGAGAACGTCTGTTACTATCTGGAAGCGCTTTCGAAAATACTGTGTCACATGCTTGACGTTACAACAGGAAATATTAACGTCCTTATAAAGCTTGGTATTTATATAATCAAGAGATACCCCGATTTTGCAAGTGAACGCGCCATTTCAGCGTTGACTACAACTTTCAACAATCTTACAACTATCGATAACAGTCTGCTGCAGCGATATCTTGACAGTATAAGTAAGTAAATTAATTTTCAATTAATTTTGTTTAGATAATTTATGTCTTGTCTTTATTGTCAGTTTACGATGGTATTGCGTGGAGCTGTTCGCATACGTTAGCTCTCGATGTGGAGTTGCAAGAAGAGCAGAATCGAGAAGAATCGCCAGTATGTTACAAAAACTATTTGTCATTGTGGACGGAACTATTAAACCCCGATAAGTATCGCGTCGAGGGTCACGAGCAACTAGCGCAATACGTGGCGAACACTATAACGGATGTATGTATCACGCTGATTAACCGATTGAATATAGAAGTTAAACAGAAGAATGAAGATACCGTACTATCCAATGTAGCATTCACCCAAAGTGCCGAAAATCAGACAGATTTCCGCGTATTCATAAATCTTGTGGATCTCTACGTCGATGTAATCGATGCGTCCGAGCTGCAGTTGTTCGCTAGCACGGTGCATAGATTTCTCTGCGAAACCATTCAATTGTCGTACAAGTATCCGCTGATATCCGGCTTTTATAAATTGATTCAAACTGGCATGAAAATTTTTATTCATGTATCACGAAAGGAAGAGGAGAACAGCGCAGAATCACAAAGAACAAAAGAGCTTTTATCTAATTACTTATGGCACATTTTGGATTTAATTTCTACATTTTCGAATGAGTTATTAATCGCATGTCTCTACATGATTTTAAACGCACCTCTCGTGTATTTTCAAGAGACGATATTGCGTACCTTGCCAATGTTCAAGATCGCATTTACAATTGGTTTGAGCAATTTGGAACTTGCATACAACGCGCTCATTGCTTTAGAGACGTGGACGACACCGGCACAGAAGCAATCACGAGATGACCAAACGAACGAGTTGCTACGCGAAATTATTGTGTACCTAGAGCCATACTTGCGTAGCACGGAAAGCTCTATTGAGATATCGAACGATGCCGAATGTACGCTACGAAATTTTCAACGACGAGTGCTGCTATTCCTTGGCTCGTTCGATCACGATCTCCTGACGAGCTTTGTACACGAACGTGCTTCCCGCAGCACTGGGGCATCCTGGGATCAGAAAAAACTGCTTAAGTACGACCTGCCGTTGCCAGACGCGCGACTGAGCATTTACTTTGATCGGATGTTACCTCGAATAATTGCGCTGGCGCGCGACTCCAGCGATCGGCTAACTAAGATTGCGGCCTGCGAGGTTCTACATTCAATCATAGCCCTTTTCATCGGCTCAACGCAACATCTTCGTAATTCGAGAGACCGCTACGCTACTCTTTACGGTATTTTATGCGAGGCTGTGCTTGTTCTCGGGTGCGATCCCGACGCGATCGTTTACGGTCTCTTTCATCCGTTGGCGTTGCAGTTGATGCATTGGCTGAGCGATGAGTCCACGCCGATGTCGTCGGTAATCGATTCGTTATTTAACGGATTGACCGACGACTCTAATCTCGCCTTACGTGAATTCTCCGGCGTGTGCTTGGCGGAATTTATGCGCTGCTCAATAAGGTATTTCAATGTGATGTTTGACTTTATAATACTATTAAAGTGAGCATCTGTTTTACATTGTACACATTTACGACGCTTCCTGCTATTCTTTTTATCTATATATTATATATTATCTATAATATTTTTTCTATCTTTTTATTTATTTTTTATTTTGTAATGAAATTTCTAAGTGACTAATAAATCAATTTATTTAACAGGCAGATGCAACTGAAATCGTCAACAAATTCACACGTAGATAACGTTATTGAAAAAATCAACAGTTTCGCGTTGCATCCATCAACACGTAAACGTGTAGCCGCCGCAGTAGCTTTCAACCATCTTTATGAGACTTTGCTCGAGGATGACTACACAGTGTCAATTTACTGGTTGGATATATTCTACTCTTTCGTTTATAGTTTGAACGGCTGCAACGACCCGTCAATCACAAACGCGCTAAATAATATCAAAAAGGTAATAATATTAAAGACGGATCTTTTGAAGGAGACTGATAAGAATCGTCGAAAGCCTCACGAGTTTTATGATGCGACTTTAACACACACTCTGTACTGGTTGCTGTCGCAATGCGGGAGCCTTGACGAGCATTGTCGTGCAAAATGTATGGAATTGTATATTAATGTGTCACGATATAATGGCAATCATGCGCGAAAAACGACACAGGACTTTATCGAGATTTATGGAATAAATCGATTAAACGACATTATCTTGAAAGGCTTGGAATCAAACGTGGAAGACATTTCTACGATTGATAATATGATGCCACTGATAAAAGCTTTAGATTGTTATGTGTGGCTAATAGATGAGAATCTTTTACCGGTTGAAAAACTTTTTTCCGTTCACGATATGAGCGAGCAACCGATTTTCCTCTGCATTCGCAAATTTGCTTATCAATTTTGGTTGACGGTCACGCAACCTTCAACGGGACCGTCTATGAAGTCGAGAAAATTAGAACAGCTACAGGCACTGCAATGCAAAGTTTTAATGACTACGTTAAACTTCATGCAAGTATTACTAAACGCTAAAGTAAGTTGTTTTGATTATTAATTTTTGTTTCTTAAATATAATCAAGATTTGTTAAGGTGATTTTTTAATTTTTAATTAATAAATTGTGTAATAGTTAAAGCGGAATATTTTTATTAATCATGAATAAATAATCGATTATTAATTGGGAAATGTTACATTTTAATATTTGAAAACTATTTGTTTTTAGATCGACCTGCCGGAATCAATATGGGATGAACCATTATCCACGTTAATGATTAAATGTGTCATGCATCCACGAACGATCGGATTTGATACTAAAAACATCGAGATGACAAATAAGTTGCCATGTGTTTTGGAAACTTTAATGAAGTCTATGAAATCGAGATACAACTACGTACTGCCAAATACCTTCAAGAACTGTTTCTTAAGTTCCGTTCAAAAATACATCACAAAACTTCTTGATCTAAACGAGATCATGCAAAACAATTATTACGACGATTTAATTCAGCACGTAAACGGTCTGATTTTGTTAAAGAAATACGATATGCTCGACCAAAAGGTTTTGGAAAAGAGTGCTTTCCTGGACGGTGAGAACGTAATTACGCAAATTTTCGTATTTTTGGTGACTAAGCGCATAGGAGAGTCTGTCTGTCGCGATTTAAACGTGCGAATGATCGCGTATTTGCGAGCTCTGGTGGAATTTCAGTTCTCCCTACTTTCATCGACAAATGAAATGATAATACCCGATGACACGCGGTCGATGACCGAGACATTGATAAACTTAATATTGAAAGATGATTTGGTAACCAACATGGATTTTAAAATGATCAAGCACGGTAAATATTTTCTAAATATGTTCAAGAGTGTAATCTTCAAATTTATGTTAACACATGTGGGCGTGATTACCCTCGTCTTCGATATACTGCGCGATCATCCGCCTTTCCTGCTAAAATGGACCGAAAACTTACTGCTGTTTTTAAAACATCACAGGCGTGAACTGCAGACTTACGTCGATGCTACGATCAATGCAATTCTGCAACAATTCTCCTCTCTAAGGAACGCTGTCTGTAATGTCAGCATTCGCAACGAGATATTAATAAATATTTATAGCATAGTGGTGCATCTCAAGTCTAATCCTACGGAGATCGTGCAGAACCATGAAATTTATCAGTGGATTCGAGATCAATTTGCGATAAATAATGATTTCGAGTACAAGATAAAGATTCTAAAAAATTTCTTTATCTGTCTAACGGACGTGACGGATCGCGAAGATCTACAGATCAGCTTACGGTCTCTAAAAACCAGCGCCCGATCGCTATGCTCAAACCTTTCCGAAACGAGCCATGATGTGAATGCAATGAAAGTGATCGACTGCTTTGAGACGCTGCTAGTGTTGCTGTCGACGACCAAATCGAAGATAATACTCGAATTTGTAGTACACGTTGCCGCCAGCGCCGGCAAACGTCTTCTCAATGAGAAATTAGAAGAGCATTTGTGCGAATACTATTGCGACATGTCCAACGAATACGTTTTAGAATCGCTGCAACAGACTTATTGCTCGTTCATGGAAATCAATACCTCAGAGATCGAAAGACTTGACATTCTGCGCGAGTTTATTTTACCGGTGTTCAAACTTTGCAGCTCAACTGTAATCGAACAGTTTTTTAAAAATAACATCAATGATATGCACACAAAAATTATTTCGCCTACCAGTAATGACGATGCAATCAATCAGATAATTGTGTCGAAAATTGGATGCTTTGAGCTAATGACAATCATGATTGCCAGAGTGGATAAAGATAAAATAATGATAAACGATACGAAAGGTAATATTTTGATTGGGAAGAATTTTTATAAAATATTATACAAAACTGCTTTAAATATCCGACAATTAAGAGTAATGCGACCGGAATGCCGGGAACTCATGCGTTTACTACACTGTTCCGCATATAATTGCGTTCTGGCGATTATAAGCCTAATCAAAGAGCCTAATAAAATTATAACGTGGGCATTTGCCGAGCAGAACTTAATTATCTGGCAAAATATTATAGACTGTGACGTTCAATACAATCTTAATCAAACTATCAAGAAATACCCAAAGACCCGCGAAATCACCGTCAACATCAAATCCGAGGAAACCGGTAGGAATGAACGTTCACAAAAATGTAATTATATTCACAGTTACGATTTGTTGACTTGTACATTGAGCGAAGATATTAACGCCTACGATCTCAATAAATGCGTCGTGTTGCCATCTAAGTTCAGTCGTTCCGCCTTGACCGATCCCGTTTGCGGTACGACGAACATCGCCTTGGAGAGCAACGACTTTAATAAGCACGAGTGTATGCCTTATATCTGCGTCTTATTGCGGCATATTACAAAAGTATACAAAAGTATACCGCACGACAATTCGCCTGAGTGGCTCACGGCTTTCCTCACAGCCATGCGGCATGACAGAAATCAGAAGCAGAACATTCAGCTGTTTATGTTAAATATCATTACAAACACGGCGGACGAGGTATTTAAGTCTTACGCCAAGATTATGCTGACGCCGATTATTAAGACCGTCACCGATTATCTTAAACGATACGACTTGAACTACATAATTACAGACATTTTGCAGATATTGATGGACTGGCACGATACGGCCGTGCCGAGTACTACAGAGGAAAATAAAGCGGTTCAAGATCTCTTCGAGATATTCGTCGAAAAAATATTAATAAATAAGTCCGACAATAATTGTGTGTACAGTTATAATTTCGGCCTGATGAGAAGTATGATAGAAAAGTGGCACGATTGCTTGAAAGTGTCGAGCGAGTTTTTAAAACAGAAAATGCAGTCTACTTCGAACACGGTGCAGCTGATCCTGGTACTTTTTAAAAATGATAAGATGAAGGAGATCATCGTTAAAGATGACGTCGCGAAAAGCGTCGTCAATTTTTTATTAACGTCACTGAGCAATAAAGATCTACCTGATGAGGACCCGGTACCTCTGCAGTGCTGCGAATGTCTTGGCTTATATCTACGCGCTCTGGATAACAGCAGTGACAACGAAATTGAAAAAGAGAACAAGAAACAAGAATTAAAACAAAAAATCTTCGATATTCTCGGCTCTCCTTTGGTGCACATTAAACGCGTGTATAAGCAAATGAATTGTATCTCTGTTCTCTGCAAAACTTATCCCGAGCTAGCCAGAGATTACATTAACGTGATAATTAGTGCTATGTCCAAGGACGTGGGCAAGCTCTACTGTCTCGAGGTGTTTGCGTTAATGATGTCAAGACTAAGCATACAAGAAGTCGTGGATAATCTGCGTCACATGAAGCTGCAGCAGATACTAACGAATCGAGTGTCGAAATGTGTGAAAATAACACTGCAAATTATTCGCGATATAGTGATGATCGTTTCACCAGAGAATTTACAGGTCTACATGGATCCGATGCTGCTGTACATCAATGACAATACCACGGAGCGCCGGGAATTAGTTTACGATACACTCATGAGAATTTATAAAAGATACTCGGCGGACATTACGGCGGACAATGCGGCCTTGCAGAATCTTCTGTCTATTAGTAAGCAAAATCTCCTGACTGGTTTGCTGGATCCATCTCCCGATTTGCAAGAAAGAATACTCAAATTCTGGACACAGGAGACGGATCTGTGTGTAGAGAGCTCGGAAGACCGACTAATCGCACTTCTAAACATGCATTCGTCAGAAATGACGACGAAAGAGGACGTGTTCGCGCCTTTTGTGATATTGATTATGCTACAACTGGCAAGTAAAACACTAGACTACACTAGAAAAATGTGTGATGCGAAGGAAATTTGCAACTTCGAAGAATACGAGATAGATAAATTTGTTTCCTGGCGAAGACGAAATCTCAGCTTTAGGACGCCAATGTTCGTCGATTCGCTTGCCTCCCAGATTAGCTACAACACTTTCTCTCAAAGCGTTGATAGTGATTTGTATAGCATGTCTCAGTTACGCGCAACGCAAGATCTGCAGTCTGAACCGACTCTTTACAACGATGACAATACATTGCACAATACTGAATTCGATCCAACATCGGTCGCATCTACATCAAGAGAAGCATCGCAAATTGTGAGAAGGCATAAAAGATTCCCTAGGTTTTTGCAGGAGGAGCAGACTTCGCAATCGCGACAAAAGGAACAAGCAGAAATAAGGAAGCAAAAAATCATTAAACAAAGAAGAAACGTGAGATTGTACAGGTAAAATCATCAAACGATTATTTTTGATAAATTAATTGGCACAATGTTATTTTTGTTTTTTCGTTTCAGAAAGTACAGAATCGGAAACTTTCCCGACGTTGAGATATCTCACGAAAGTTTGATAAAGCCACTTCAACAGTTAATTAAATTGGACAGATTAATTTGCAAAGACATGACCGTGTCTCTGTTCTATTCGTTGATCAAAGAAGTGAACGAGAAGAAAAAATCTAATTTCTGTGAAATCGTTGTAAAGAATTTAAAGCGAATTCTACACGAGTCGTGCGAAACAGACAATTCTTTCAATGCAGTTATTTTGGAGACGTTGCTACAATTGGATCGAGATACTATTGCTACAATCGCTGATTGCAATTCGCAAGATATAATGAAAGCGTCTAAAGCAAATCACTTAAACGCTCTCGGCGTTCTTCTTTTAGAACGTAGTTTACTTCCCGTTGAGAGCAACACGTTACCTAAGAGAATGCGTTTAGATGATGATTACAGTCGCAACGAAAGCACCAGCAAATGGGCACAATTGGCATCTCTTTATAAATCATTGAATGACGTCGATGTCGTTCTGAGTATCTTTCGAGAACGAAAATCTTTCGGTAGTGATGTGCAGGTAATTTTTAAAAATTAAATTTGCTATAAAATTGAGATAATAATTCATACTAATTAAAACAGTTATTGATTCTGTTAACTACACATAAAATATAAAAAATTTTGCAGGAGGAATCAACGATAAAAATTATTCTTTGTGAAAATAGTATTATTTTTTATTTTTTAATTAATTAATTTATTTTTATTTTATTTTATTTTTTTTTTTAGGAAGCAGCTTTCGCAGAAGCAAACGGTGATTGGATTCGAGCGAGAGATGCGTTCGCAAAAGCTTACCACGAAACTGATTATCAGTCAGTCAAAGAACATTGTTTGCAAGGATTATTAGAATCTGTAAACAATATGTGTGACTGGTCAGAGGTTGACAAATTTGCGAAAAATTATTCGAAAAACACAAATATAAACGATATGTGGAACGATCCGTGGAGGAATTGGATGATTCCGTTTGTTTGCGACTCTTACGTACATATGCTGGAAAATGAAAAATGGAGTAATTGCAACATAACTACTATTCAAAAATGGACAAACGATAAAACCAAATTGCAATATCTTATGCCTGCGACAGGTGAAAATCTAGTATTATTTCTGTTGGCAAAGGACGTGCTAAAAGCGAGCGATTTGTTAAACGATTTTTTAGATATGATAGGAAAACAATTAGTTGGGCTGAGTCCCCTTTCTACTGAATTAGGAATACGTAAATTGTTCAAGCTGCAAATCATAAATGACTTAGATGCCTCACTTAAGGTCCTTCAATGCCCAAACGAAGAAAAAGACAGAATAATGAAACTGTTGAACTTTTGGTCGATGAAAACGCCCACGATCAAAGATAATCTTGTGCAATGGAACAAATTGGCTGCCTGTCGAACATACTCCTCGACATTATTTCAGAAAATTTACACAAAACAGAAAATTAAAAAGCGGCTATATCGAAGCGATTATGAGCTTCGATCGAGCATCGTCGACGCAGCGTTGAATCAAAAGCATCAACATATTGCCGAAAAGCATTTGAATTGCGTGCGAAAAACTAAATATCTGAATTACTTGGTTAACGAAGAAGACATTAGTTCTCTCAAATTATCAATAGCGTGGCTTGAGGCTAGAGTAAAATGCCTGTACGCCGATATCGAGACGGATGAGTACGAAAAAATGAAAAAATACGCTACTTCTTGGAGGAGCTTGCACGAATTAAATCAGAGAAACGAGCTCGACGCTGACACGAGCACTGCCATTAAAGAATGTATTGGCACAATGGCCTCGAGGATCGAAATTTTGAGTAGAAAGAACGATGCGTTTGCCAACGCGCTAGCGTATAACGCCGTGATTCTTCCGAACATAGGAATAACAGAGCAGACGGGTAATAATTTAGATGACATCCGGGAACATTTACTGCGCTACAGCTTTGACAACTTGCGATCTTGCTGTGAAAATACGACCACTGCTAAAATCGGCGAGCACTATTGCGCTTTAGCGAAACACTGTTACAGTAGATTGATGAGCACCGACGCAAAAAATAACAATATATTCCAGGAGTTCCTGCTGTCTACTTTGAGATCCATGTATCACGATTACTTCGAAGCTACGCACTATTTCCCCTGTTTGCTGAGACCTGAACAATTCCAAGATGAGAAAGTACGAAAAATATTCATTCAAGAGTGTGCGAACTTACGACCGTGGCTGTTCCTGCGTTGGCGAGACCTGCTTTTTTTCCACTTAGAAACGCCGTCGATCGCAACCGCGATAATACCAATCGTTAAGAGGCTCGTAGAAACTTATCCCGACGCGATTATTTACACGTACCACCTAGCCGTTGAAAGAAATCCTAATATTCTTCAGGATGAGAGAATCCAGGAGATACGTACGCTCTTACGCGACAAGGCGGATAAATATGAACGATTTTTGCGAGCGATAAAACATGTGGTACAGCCAACATTGTATCTGAAGCACTATCTTGACGAGGCAATTAAAGATTTATCTCAAGGAAAAACAATAGACATCGAATCGTTGTTACAAAAGATCTATCCGGATTCTAACGCGACGGAAGAGGATCCACAACAAGGCGTTATCTTTAAAAAAATTGCGAATCACGAGAAGTTAATAAGAGATTTAGATCTTAATAATCGTGATGCCGCGCTAAACACTCTAAGAATATTGAGCGAAAACCTCCGAAAATTTAATGTAACTAAAGTCGCGAAGCTAAAGGATTATAGCCCGTTCTTGAACAAATACATCGGCAGTGGCGATATTGAAATACCTGGACAATACTCTGGGGACAAAGAACCTATATCGCGCTATCACGTGAAAATTGCGCGATTCGAGTCGCAGGTGGAAATTATGCCGTCGTTGCGTCAACCAATTCAAATCGGTATAGTGGGTGACAATGGTAAAGAGTATAAATTCTTAGTAAAATTCGGTGAAAATTTGACGATCGACCGAGGCTTGCAGCAACTGTATTCTACTATGAACAGAACGTTGCGTAGCGATCCCAGCTGCAGGGAAAGACGCCTGGCTATCGACACGTACGAGGTATTATACGCATAAATTTGTTCTATAATATAAGTATCTATATGTCTCTACCGTTGTGATACACGAGTTATTTTTCCAGGTTATTCCATTATCCAGTTCATTCGGTCTGATTCAATGGATTGACAACACAAAATCTTTAGAGAATCTAATAAAATTTTCTGCATCGAATACAAAGCACGCGGACATCCACAAGAAATACGCGACGTGGATAGCAAACGCAGCGCTTACGAATCAGATCACTGAACTGTACAAAGTGGCCGTATTGAAATACGACCGGCGGATAGTAACGGAGAAGATGAAATACTTCATAAGCCTTTCAAAACAGACGGCTCTACGCGACACGTTCGATGCGATAAGCTCATCTCCGGAGTGTTTCGTAACGTTACGACGCAACTTCGTTGTTAGTTACGCGACTATGTGCATAGCACACTGGCTCGCGGGGATCGGCGATCGCAATCTGCAAAACACCTTGGTGTGCGTTAAAACTGGACGTTGCCTTGGCATCGATTTCGGCCACGCTTTTGGCGGCGGCATACGTTCACCGATACCGGAGCTCGTGCCATTCCGCTTGACACCACAAATTCTCGAGTTACTACGACCCTTCACGGAACGAGACCTCCTAGCAACGATTATGAGTCACGTAATGCGAGCCTTGCGTGAGGACCAGGGTCCGATTCTCGCCTGCATGGATATTTTCAGCCACAAACTCCTTCAGCGATCATTAAGCGTCAAAAACGAGATAGCAAGAAACGATGATAAAAATATTCATGCGGGTAAGAAAAATCGGAAAAATAGAAAATATATATTTAAAAGAAAATATCGTATGTACTAAATTTATCCTGTAAAAAAGTGCAACAATTAACATATTTTATGATTTGCAGATTTAGCATGGTCGTCTAAAAATATTGAAATTATTACTAAGAAATTAAACGGAATCCATCCGTCAGTCATCACGTTAGAGCAATTAAAAGAAGCGCACAATGACGAATACTTTGCGAGATATTCCGCTATTGTTAGCGGCAACGATGAAATCGAACAAGAACGAGCATCTGCTGAGATAATGAGAAAAAACTGGCTGACGCCTACAGAGCAGGTTAATGTTAATGAGAATCGTTAATTTTTTTCTTATAATGTATTTTTTAATTTTTAATTTAATTGATTTTACTGATCTCTCGTATTTCAGGTGAACTGTTTACTAGATCAAGCGAAAGATTTAAATATACTGGGTCGTATGTATGTAAACTGGCAATCTTGGCTGTAATTAGAGCTGTGTAAGTAATGACTACTTTGGTAATCAATAACTAGACGAGTACGATTACTTGTAAAAAAAAAAACCAAGATTACTGATTATGATTACAGAAATCGTAATCGCAATTATAGTGATTAATTTTTTTTTTTACAAAAGTATAAATTTAACTGTAATGTCTAATAGAATATGTGAATATTACATGTAAAATATTTATATTTTTTTATTAAAAAAATTTATTAGTAAATTAAAATCGTTAATGATTATGTAAGGAAGATATAAAGAGCGCAATACATATATTTATGATTGTTTATTAACATAAATATAATATTTTCTGTATTATAAATATAGTTTATGTATACTATATAGATAGGGGTATTAGTTTAAGTCTATAATAGTAAGCTTAAGACGTAAGAAATTGGTCAATTGCAGTCAAATATAAAAATATTAACAATTAATCAATTTTTTATGGTGTAAAGCTTATCTTATCTATTATAGATCTAAACTTAATAAACTTATTAATTAACTATTATTACTCGTGACTGTACAGGATGTATTCAACGAGTCAGAATTATACGAAAAAATTTGTGTCAAATATTTATATGTTCCTTACACTAAAAGTCAATATACATTTTTAGCTTTGCTAATTCATTATGTATATAACATCGAAATGTATGTTAAAAAAAAAAAAAAAAAAAAAAAAAAAAAAAAAAAAAGAAAAAGAATAATAATACTGGAGAAGAAACATTAAATTTTTGTTTTAAACTTTATTATAATCTGCAAATCATTAAATTTTAATTTTTAGAAGATTAAGATTAATTTAATTGAAAATTTTGTTTTAAAACATTTATAGAACTTTTACTTTACTATTAAAAAAATATTTAAATTAAATTGTATCATTAATTTGTTGAATTATTTCTATTTTATTTTTTGTTTTAATAAGAAAGTGATAAATGATAAAATTTTTCGCAGAATTGAAGAAATTGCTGATATTAAAATTCGTGCAATATGTTATATAAGTATGCAAATGAGATTGCCGAAAAACTTAATCATATTTTGTACAATCACGATGAGATTTGAATTATTAATACTGCTCAGTCAAAGTCGTCTATTTCTAATATTTCAGTAAATGCAGACGCTAACGTGCCAAAATTAACTCTAACATAAAAGTTTTTGTAACATCATCAATAATAAAATATTATTTCGATATAAAATAGCACTTTATATCTAATGTCTATGATCTATGCTTTACAATGTAATTATTTTTTAACATAAAAACACAGAGATTTGTACAGTACATAGTAACATGAATTTACAATTTATATATCGCTTATTCTTATGTATCGCTTTTCCACAATTTAATAGTTTTGTCGTTTTCAAGAGCAGCTGAAGCTATAATGTTGTCTGTTGGATGACAAGTTGTGCAAAGTACCACGTCTAAAAATGATACACGCGATTATTTAATAAATAATATAGTAAAAAAATGTATAATTGCAAAAATTTGATTTTATATATATATGAAATTAAAAGATTTTATTTTATTTTTACTCGAATATTTATTATTTTAATTTTTTTTAAGTCTACCTGTGTGCCCCTGTAACTTTTGTACGATTTCCTTCGTTTGTAAATTCCAAATATATACCATATTATCTTCAGAGCCAGATACAATCCACTACGAACGAAAAAGAGATTAAAATAATTTTCAAACTCCCTTGTCATGTATTCTTAATCACGACACGTTTGAAACTGATTAATTTTTCACAGTAATTACCTTCCCACCTGTTACAGAGAAGTTTGCGAAAATACAATACTTCTCGTTTCTGTGACCACTGTATGTTTTCAAGCATTTTCCTTTACTGTAATCCCACAGCTTTAATGTATTGTCTAACGTTGCTGCCAGAATATATTTCCCGTTCGGCGAAAATTTGACAAATGATACCGGGGGATTATCGTCATCTATCAAAGTTTTTAGACATTGTCCTGACGCAGTGTCCCAAATTCGACTACAAATTGCGCACACATTAACGTGATATGTAAATGCGCAAAGAAAAAAAATACGTACCATAATCCGTCATAACTACTCGAAACGATTAAAGAGCCATCCCTATTGAAATGTACTGCACTTACAGGATCTGAATGTGCTGGTAAGGTTTTAAGACATTTACCACTTCTCACATCCCAAATTCGTACACTTTCGTCAAACTAAAAAAATTAATCTATCGAATTTTACATTGCCTAGAACTTCGTTATTCTTTTTGTAATCTTACATATAATATTTAAAATATATATATATTTAATGTCTATTTAATTTAATTTTTTTTAAATTAAATTTAATTTAATTTAATGTTTATTTAATGTATATTTAATTTATATGTATGTGACTTACAGAACCAGAAACTATGAGGTTTGATTGTGGATTGAAGTTACAACAGAAAACATAATTACTATGACCCTTGAGCGTTTTTAAACATTTACCCTAAAAAATTAAATTTCAAGATTACAGAAATGTTATGTACAATTAACAATAAATTTTTAACAATTCTCAATATAACTGGAAAATTGCCAAAACTATTACAGTTATATTAATGCATTAGTTTTCATCCTATTTCAAGGAATGTAACAAATTACTTACAGAACTTAATTCCCATATTTTCAAAGTCTTATCATCTGAAGCTGACACCAATAACCTGCTATCACTAGACCATGCTACATCAGAAATACCTAGTTTATGGCCTGCTATAGTTTTCTCAAACTTTCCATCATAGGAGCCCCATATTTTGATAAGTTTGTCAGCAGCTGAATACATGAGAGGACAGATATATAAAAAGATTAGTATATCTAGTATATCTTGAATCTTGTAACCAGTTCTCTATAAAATTTATCTCTACCTGAGCTAGCCAACCACTCTCCATTGGGACTAAACTTGACAGATGATACTGCTTTGGTATGGCCCGCCAAAGTATACTTCAAGGTATAATTAGACTTCTACAAAGAGAAAAGCCAAGATACGAAAATACTCTTATATTGTTTTTTACAAGATTATCTCTGTAACGTGAATGCACAGATACGTTCGTACGCAAAGTAGAATTTTTAATTGTTCCTAATTCAAATGCGAGTCCAATAATCTCGGAATGTTTCAAGATCGGGGACAGCTTCGAGAATCTGTCTTTTATCGAATAATCTACGTTGCTTTTTCGCGTACGTAGCTTCGTTTGTACTCGAGCCGGTACGTAAATGGCGATAATCTAACCTATACGTATTCTTTATCGTGCAGAAATTGAAATAATGCTTGCGTATAGACATTACCACTATTGTGTTCTTTGTACCGCTGGCGGCCGCGCTGGAGGAATTGTTCACGGACGCTTGATGTCCCGGCGACGGGCCGAGAGGTACCATATTTCTCAATTGTTTATCGACGAGGTTTAGAAACGCGGCAGATTCGTAAGAACGGCATCCGCGGGGCTAGAGATGGCTAGAGACACTAGAGAGAGAAGGCCGAAGGCGCAAACTGATGCAGGATGCAGCCATTTGGCGGAATAGCGGAACGAGAGCACAACCTGACTGAACCTAGCGCGACCAATCGCAAGCGTTCGCGAACACTTGCGGGAGAAACGCAGAACGAGCGCGCGTCACTTCCGTTTCGCGGGTAAATCGCACAAGTAACGTAACATTTTCAATCGGCGCCGGTCACTCGCTAGCTGGCAAGGAATATTCCTCGTACAATCGTGTAGCTACGACGCTTCGAAAGCGTCCGAGGAGGACAACATGCACGTGCTTAAACGCGGTAATTTAACCAAATCCAAAGTAACCTATTTATATTCGTTGCAGTTTTATACATTCTTACTCAAAACTGTCACTGTGTACGTTCGTCTGTTTTCTGTCTAATTGTAAGTTATTCCTTTGTTGTCAGATGGACGTAGGGAAGCTGTACATTTCGACAAGATAACTGCGAGAATCGAGACGCTATGTTATGGTTTGGATATGAATTATGTAGACCCAGTGAGCACTTGCATATATATATTTGTTTTTATTAAGTGAAAGGAATATTTTTTCTATATTGCTATTTTGTCATTTTCTACTACATTATTGAGTTAAATGTATTTTTAAAAGCTTAGTTTAATTTATAATTATTGGTTTAGAAGAAATATAATTTTTGCATTTTACAGTCTGCAATTGCACTAAGAGTTATAACCAATTTATGCTCTGGAGTAACAACAATTGAATTGGATAACTTGGCAGCTGAAACTGCAGCAACTATGATCAATCAACATCCAGATTATGCAACCTTAGCAGCTAGAATAGCTATATCCAATTTGCATAAAGAAACAAAAAAAGTCTTTAGTGGTAAGATATTTGAAGCACCAATATTTATAAATTAATTATACAATATGTAATATTGTATAATTTATTAATACAATATTTGTTAATAATTTGTATGTTACAGATGTAATATCTGATTTATATCATGCAAAAAACTTAATCACAAATAAACAGATTCCTATAATCAGTGAAGAATATTATCAAATTATAAAAAATAATGCAAATGAATTAAATTCTGCAATAATATATGATAGAGATTTTAATTATAGTTATGCTACTTTTAAAATGCTTGAGGATAATCATTTATTGAAACTGAATGGAAAAGTTGTTGAAAGACCACAGCATATGTTGATGAGAGTTGCTGTAAGTATTCATGGCCATGATATCACTAAAGTTATTGAAACTTACAATTATATGTCAAAACAATATTTCACACATGCTGTTCAAGCAATAAGTACTGCATGTACTCCTATACAACAAATGGCTAGGTAACTATTTTTACTTGTGATCTATTGGATGTTGTAATTCATATCTAAATAAATCGATATTTTTACAGCTCATTTTTACTGACAATGTCTAGTGATAGCATAGATGGAATATTAGATACACTAGAAAGATTTGCTCTTCTTTGTCATCACAATGGTGAAATAGGATTCAATGTACATTGTATTCGAGCGAAGAACACGCCTATAAGAGGAACTGGTGGTGTATCAAATGGATTGGTGCCTATGTTAAAAGCATATAATACGTCTATTGCGACTGTTTCTAAAAATGGCAAAAATGAAGGACCATATACTGTATATTTAGAACCATGGCATTCTGATATTTTTGAATTTTTAGAGTTAAAAAGAAATGATGGTTATTATCTTTTATTATTTTTTTTTGTTACTCAATATATATACAATATATTAATATTTTTTTAAACATTACAGGTGAAGAGCAATTGAGAGCTAAAGGTATGTGCTATGCATTATGGGCTTCTGATTTATTTATGAAACGTGTTTTTTACGATGAGATATGGAGTTTAATGTGTCCACATGAATGTCCTGGATTAGTTGACGTTTGGGGTGATGAATTTGAGGCTTTGTATATTAGGTTATTATATTTCTAATGTTATTTAAAATTATATAGAATTTATATATATTATAAAAAAATATGTGTTTAAATTTAGGTACGAAAAGGAAAAACGTTTCCGAAAACAAGTTAAAGCTAGGGATTTGTGGGGTCTCATTATGCAGATACAATTAGAGACAGATGTGCCATTTATAGTTTATAAAGATCATTGTAATCGCAAATCAAACCATCAGAATTTGGGTACAATTAAATGCGGTGGTTTCTCTACCGAAATAATTCAATATTCAGATTCAAATGAAGTTGCTACATGTAATACGGCTTCAATCGCCGTTAATATGTTTGTGAATTCTACTAAGAGAACTTTTGATTTTGATAAACTTAAGGAAATCTCGAAAATTGTCACCTATAATTTGGATAAAATGATCGACATCAATTATTATCCTATGTCAGAAACCAAGGTGTCATCTGACAAACATAGATCTGTTGGTAAGTTATTTATGTGCAATTGATATTTATATGTATTGCTTTAAAAAAATGTATTAAACGTTTTAGGTATTGGTGTACAAGGATTAGCGGATACATTTATCTTAATGAGATACCCGTTTGAAAGCAAAGAAGCTAATGAACTTAATGTCCAAATTTTTGAAACTCTTTATTATGGTGCTCTAGAAGCTAGTTGGGAAATGGCTACTGAGAAAGGTCCTTACGAATCGTATGAAGGCAGTCCAATTAGTAAAGGTGTAAGTAATATAAAAAAAATGTTTTATTATTTATCAGCTACTAAAAGTTATGGCATTTGGGCGTATAATTTTTTTTTTTTTTTAGATTCTACAGTACGATATGTGGAATGTAAAACCAACAAAGTTATGGGATTGGGATATTTTAAAGTCAAAAATTGCGAAGCATGGAGTGCGTAATTCTTTGTTAATAGCGCAAATGTCAGATCCATTTATGGCACAAATGTTGGAAAATAATATATCAGTTGAGCCATACACGAGTAATATATATACGATATATGCGTTATCAAAGGAATATTCATTTGTTAAACCACGTTTGCTACGAGATCTAATCGAAAAAGGTCTTTGGGATGAAAATATGTGTAATAAAATCATTACTAACGGTGGATCTATACAAGTAAATATCTTGTTATCTAATTTAACTGCATTCTAACGTGATATTTTATATTGCATAAATACGAAACAGATACGTTCGTATGTAAGTTAACTATCTTTTATTTTTAGGACATTGAAGGTATACCTAAAGATTTAAAATTGCTTTATAAGACAGTTTGGGAAATGCCACAAAAGATTCTTTTCGAAATGGCTGCTTCTCGTGGACCATTTATCGATCAATCACAAAGTATAAATGTCTACATGGTTAATCCGTCGCAAAAGCTTACTTCTATGCATTTTTATGCCTGGGAAATCGTACGTATAAAATATATTTTAATATATTGTAAACAATTATTTTCACTTTAAACTAAATTTAATGTTAAATATTTGATTTTATTTACAGGGATTGAAATCTAGTATGTATCATCTCGTAACTAACAATAAATAATATAAAATTAATACAAGAGATCAGTATTTGAATAAAAAATGTTTGTCCAAAGATAAAATAAAAACAGAATGCAGAAATTTATATAAGAACGAAGTCACTGGTTTTTAATTTAATTTTATTTTTATCGCCGTACTTTGCCTAGCTATATTTTAAAATATTTCGAATTTATTATTCAGACATATTACTGATTAAATTTGATTTTATTAGAAGAAACCGTACGCGTTATTTTTTAAGCGATCCCAATTATAAACTACGAAATAAAAAATCATGCAACTCACCAATCTGCATGAGCTTCAGCGGAGTTGAAGAATTCTGCCGGTGACTGTAACATAAAAAGAAAAAAATTAATGTAGACATGTAAAATAGTTAATAAAATTAATATAAAAAAAAGTAAAGGTTGTTTTTTAATAAAGATTTTATTTAAAAAATTAATCCTTACCTAAGAGTTGCTCCGCCGATGCAGGATACCCGTCCCGGGCCTGCTCCTCCTCTCAGTTTGGACGTCGTGACGAGTCCTCCTTCCGCGCACTAGAAACTCGCGAACACCCCGACCGTGACTTTACAATCGCGAAAATTAGATTGCACTCGCGTTTAAAATAAAGCCATGCCGAAAAAAAAACGTCCGAAAACTAGCGGCACTCCCGAAACGACCGACGAACCGGCTGCGGTTCGTATTATCATTAATATCGGCGTGCGGCACTTTAATCACTGAACACGATACGCGGCAGCGGAGATCCTCTTGATCTGTAACAAAAAAATTACAAAATTATTTCGTAGATGTTACATCTAATTAAATAAAATAATGAAAAAATAATGAACCATTTAATTTCGAAGAAAAATTGATACTTACCCTGGGGTTGCTCCGCTGGTGCAAGATACACTTCCTCAGCCTCCTCCTCCTCCTCCTCCTCCTCTTAGGTGGCACGTGTCGAGCCATCCTTTCGCGCACTGGACACTCGCGAACGCGCCCGGATTAACTCGGAATGCCAGAAATGGCATTCACGGTGCTACGACGGCGGCTAGCGTACGTGATCTTGGCGTGATGTGCGTCGAATCTCACACGAAGCGCGCGCGTAGATGTGTTACGGAGCACCGGTCATAGAGGACTGAGGGAGAACGCGGCCTACTACCCCCCCCCGTACTCGGCGGCCGAGAGTGGGGGAAGTCACGTACGCCAGCCGCCGTCGCCGCTCGTTGCAGCAAATGCTATATCTGCTTTTCAGTGTACACATGTTCTAAGATTTTTAACGATGCAACTATTCTTTCGACTTTTTTTTATATAATCCGTCTACTCTATTTTACGGTAAATTTTGAATAGTTTATTAGATTGTTGTGGTGCAAATAGGAAAAGCACGAGAAAGTTATAATGTTAAATCTAATAACTTCGAAAATACATAACATAATTGAGAAACTATCTTTATAAAATGAAGACTTCACGTGGTAAAAAAGCCCGAAAAACTCTTGGATTTTACGTGAATAATTATAAATTTCGTCAACCGTTTCAAGTTCTTATTGACGGCACATTTGCGTTTGCAGCATTGCAGGTTATAATTTATTTTCTCTTTGTTTATTACCGAATTTCATAATGTATAATTTATTTTATTAATTAGGTTTATGTTTTATTATATTCTAGAACAAATTTAATATACATGAACAGCTAGCGAAGTATTTTCAATCTGAAATAAAGCTATTGACAACAGCATGTGTCATCTCTGAAACAGAAAAACTTGGTATATTTTCTTCAAAAGTAAATGGTGCCACACAAATAGTGAAACAATATGCTATACACAGATGTGGACATGAAAAAACACCAATATGTGGCTCAAAATGCTTACAATCTATGACAGGAAAAAATAATAATGCAAGGTATTTAATTTATATGTAGTTCATATCCTATATCAGATATAACATTGTAAAGGCCTAGAAAATTGCTTGAGATTTAATGTATATTTAATGATAAATAAAGAATAAATAAGTAATTTAATATTAAGAATATATATAAGTTTAAAAAAAAATATATTACAGATATATTGTTGCAACACAAGACCGTGAGCTTCAGGATAAGTTGAGAATAATCCCAGGAGTACCTTTACTTTATTTACATGGAAAAGCACCTACATTAGACTCTCCTTCAGCGGCAAGTCGTAAATATGCTGAAACTAAGCAGAAGGATTTAGGTATGACTACATGGGAAAAGGAAAATATAAAGGAATTACGAAAGCAAGCTGGGATAGAAGAAAAGGAAACTAAAATGAAGAAGAAAAGAAAAAAGGGAGGACCAAATCCACTTAGTTGTTTAAAAAAAAAGAAAAAAGAAATGACAACGTCTAATAAAAGTGATACAAAATCTGGTAAAATCAAAAAAAGAAAAAGAAAAATTAAAATTGCGTCACATATTAAAGATGCCTTACTAGCAGAACTAAAGAATGAACATAGGGCATAGAATTGTACACGTGTGTAATCGGTACATATTTTATAATTATCCTATCTAAAAAAAATAGGTATAGAAAATTTAATTGTTTTTATTGTACACGCGTGCGTTTATGTATATGTGTTTATAATAAACGTGTACGATTACGTACAAAAACTAATTCTTTATTTTATTGCAATAAAAAAAACTAAGAAATTTTATACAAAGTTTTAAGTTAAAAAACTGAAGATATTTTATTTTATTTAAGCCATAACCATGAAATATATATGAAAGTGGTTCTTTGGCATATCAAGGTTTTACAACTTTTAAATCTCAGTAGATCTATTACTATACATAGTTAAATAATATAAACCTTTTATTAAGTGCAAATATTTAAACTCAATCGTATAAGAAAAATAATTTTATCCGTTTTAATTAAATATAATTTTTATGTAGCGTGTTATTCTGACAGATTTTTTTTTTCTATTTCACACATATTGCTAGTCATAAAAATAGAATATTTTCCGATCAAAAAATTTCAAAGTTAAATGCTTTAATAAAAATTTTTTACAGACGCATTTTTCATACAAATACGATTAAATATAATATGTTATGAAATCCATGCACTATGTTTAGGTTATAAAATTTAGAGAATTATTGTAATTTTTATTATAAAATTACAAGTAAAAATATATTTTTAATTGTCGCAACTGTAGAACATAACATTCATGCAGAACTTAATAATATAGAACGAAAAAATTACTTTTTTCCTCAGCTTTAGCACTGATCATTTTCTAGCACTAATCTATCGTCAAATCAAAATTACATTTAACTTAAAACTTTTTTTTATTATAGAATTAAATCAGATATAGTTTAGGTAAAAATAATTAAAAAATTTAATCAAAGTATTAGGTACACTAGA
This sequence comes from Cardiocondyla obscurior, assembly GCF_019399895.1. Taxonomy (NCBI): domain Eukaryota; kingdom Metazoa; phylum Arthropoda; class Insecta; order Hymenoptera; family Formicidae; genus Cardiocondyla; species Cardiocondyla obscurior. Next base: position 818,799 of record NC_091877.1, read on the forward strand.
GCGCAGATATAACGTAGTATTGGGCGCGCTCTTCCTCACTCCGCGGCACATGACACTGAAAAACAAATATGGTGTTAGCTGCGGCGACGGCCACCGGGCTAGCGTACGTAATCTTGCCTTGATGAGCGCCGAATCTCACACGAATGTGCCGTGGAGCACCGGCCGCCGAGGGAAGTCACGTACACTAGCCGTACGCCGTTGTCAAAGCAAACGCTATATCTATATTTCAGTGTACATAATAAATGAAAATTTATTGTGTATTAAATACATGTTAAATAGAATTAAATTGAATTTAAATGTTTGTTAAAGTAACGTAAGTGCTAATGATTTCACACATATCTATATCTGCTTTATATTCCACATGAAAATGACTGCCAGTCTTAAACACGACTTTTGTTAATATTGCTTTTAGACGACAGTAGTCTTTAAACAAAACATAAAAAGTTTTACATCATGTATTTGAATAATCTCATAAACATGATGGTCAAGGATGTTGACTTAATAATGCACGCGTAGCCATAGCGAGCATTTTCATACGACGCGTTGATCGATGATTCGGATTACTTGCTACAAATGTTGCTAATTGATTTTGTAAAGTCATTAGCACCGTACCCATATGCTCTCGTGTTACGGGATCACTTGGATCTAAATTCAATATTGCTTCTTCTAGCCACCTAAAAAAAAAAAGGAAATTTTTATTTGAAAAAATATTTTAAAGCTTAATTAATTTGTTTATTAATTTGTTAATAACCTCAAAATATGTTGTAATGTTTCTGAATTTTTAATTTCTATATTATAAAACAGAAATTTAAAAAATGTTTAACACATAAATACCTGTGCTTTAATTCTGTACGATGTCCTAAATCAGCCGACAGTTGTTGTACAAGAGAAAGAATAACAGGCTGCTGTAAAATACATCTTGAAGGTTGTCCATTGGCGCCTGGACATGAAAATACTCTTGCAGGTTCTGCTTTTTCACATACTAACACTACCAATCCTAAATCACTTGCACTCAAAGCTTGTTGAAAAGCAGCGTTTAGTTGACCTCTTTGAAGAAGCGACATGACGCGTGCTTGAGCATCGGCTACAGCGGTTACGGGTATAGCAGGAGTTGTAGCTCTTGATCTACGAGATTTGGAGAAAAACAATGTTTTAATCGTATTTATCTACATAATAATATATAGTAATTAAAATTTTTAATTAATATAATAAATTACCGTGCACTCGAAATTTCTGTAAGTTGTTGATTTAGATTTTCTCGAATAGAATCTCGGATTGTTCGAATAGTATTATCTTGCATAGTTGTTAAAGTTCTATTCAATTCAGTTTGAATTTCTTCACGTATCAATGTTGATAACATTTCACTTAGTTGTTCGTTATGACGTTGATATTGTTTATCGATAATTGTATCAATATGTTGTAAATCTATAAAATTAAATGTTAAATATAATTCGTTAGCAAAATATTTAATTGTTCTGACAAAAATAACGAAATAAAGTGCTTACATTCATGAGTGCCCTTAACAAAAGTATCCTGAATTTGTTTAAACATAATTTGGCAAATTTTTTCCATATTAGGTAAAAGAACAGTTGTGAAAGCTTCTTTAAAAGCAACATCCAGAGCTGGTTTGGCAGCATTTGAAGCTGTTAAAGATAACGTATCTTTTACTTGAGAACTGTTTATTAATTCAATTATATTCCTCTGAAAGAGTTCATCCATTTTATTTGTATCTAATCTGATTTGATGTTTTAAAGGTTTTATCGTGTCTTCAATTGTACGTGGCAGGGTACTTTCAATCTTATCTTTCATCGTTGTCTCAAACGTATTTAAAAACTCACGTTGTCGACCCATTTGATTATATAGAGTTTGTTCTAAATTCGCATTTTGCTGCTGAGACATTCTTGTCAATGCAGATTCTACTTGCGTGGATACTGGCGATTCTTGTCGTAATATGTTAATTTCTGTACGTAATTTTTTTATTTCTTCACACTGAGTTTGAATACTATCTATAACAGATATCAATTTACTGTTCATTAATTCAATACTATCGTTAGCTGTTCGCCAGCTTCCTGATATTCCAGGATCGTCGTTAGGGAGGGCTAACGTTTTCGATTCATCTTTTATTTTTTGCCTTTGCACATTAGTCTCATCGTCTTCAAGAAATTCTTCTGACTCTTGCATCGCATGTACGCTAACGTCTTTAAGCAAAACCATTGGGATATTAGACCAATCTTCATCGGCATTGGTTTTCGGTTCTGTTTTGACGTCAATATCAATTTCTTCATCTGGTTTAGTAAGAGACATAATTTCTCTCACTTCTCTAGATGGACTGCTACCGCAACTAGCAGGAGTTTGTTCTTCTATTTCGTTTTTTACAAGCGGCGGATCAGATGCATTCAAAGCTTGCACTGCTTGTGCAATAGGACTACTAGATAAAACTTTTCTCAAATCTGGACTATCTGGATTAGATTCCAATTCGTTGTTCTCTTTTTTTGCGGGTGAACTAAATGCATCTGGTGTCATTAAGTTTAAACCACCACCACTATGATTAATTGTTGTTTCGATCGTAGTAGATAAAGACCGTTCTCGGTCACAATTTTCTTCAGACATGCCATTATGAGTAACAGTTTCCATATCAGGCATATCCTCTGTATAATCCAGTGAATCATGAGTAAGTGTACCTTGGTAGTTCCCTCTTGCTTGAGAGGCAGGTTTGAAAGCAATGTGACATTCTTGTAATGACTTTGGTTGGACTAGATACATGTAAATAACGAGTTCTTCATCGTTTTCTTCGATCTCTTCACATAGATCTTCTAGTGATTCGCTAATTGGCCGAATTTTACGTTGATCGGCGTCAACAATTCCAAAACTTAGAATTGGATATGGCAGGAGAAACTCTGATACCGTGCTTATGCATGCTAGCGCCTCACCTTTATCTTTTGAAAGACTTAGTATATATAAAATTTTATTATGTATATCTGATAGAAATAGATAACCCGCGCTAAGATCTAATCCCGCTTTTAATACCGGCACTTTGCCCGTAGAAGGATTTGGAGCAAATTTGATTGTTTGTAAGCAAGTCCACAATTCGCATGACCATACTTTTAATTCTGAGTTATTGTCACACCCGGTCACAGCAAATCTCCAAAACTGAACACTGAAAAGTATATTTTTATTTATATATATTTTTTATATATTTTATATTATATATTTTATATATATTTTTATTATACTCAGTTTATTAATAAATTTTTATAAAAATTAAAACAAACTTACTCAGGTTGATAATTTTTATGATCATCCAGGAAAAACAGGCAAGAAATAGGTCGTCCTCCATGAGGCATCCATTGATGCAAACAACGTGGCTGTGGTTGGTTATTGTGGGAATTATTATGAAGGAAGACTTGAAAGAATTTTACTTCACCGTCTGTACTAGCCGTTGCTAATGCAGTACCATCTGGACTAAGTGTAGCTTCTACAATAGTTCCAGAATGTTGACTAATTTCCATCATGCTACCACTTTCTTTAATACTCGGATCTGTTGCCTAAAAAAAAAAAAATTTTTTTTAATTTGATTATATTACAAATATTACAGAAATATATATTTATATATATATATATATATACCTCTACTATTGAACTAAATCTTGCTGCTATTGTTGCAACCGACCATAATTCAACTTTAGAGCCACGAGTTACGACTAATAATTTTGATACTTCATCTCCATCAGAGGTATCATCCTCTGGGATATATGGACACCAAATTACTCGGTGACTAGTTGGAGAAACGTCTTCAGCGTCTACTTGTAATACTAAAGTACATTTTAGTTCAGAAGGGGTAGGTTCACATGTATGTATAAAAAGTGTTCCTGTATAATCAATACACGCAAGAATTGCATTTGAAACATGGGCAAATGCAAGATCTTGAATAGCACCACGCATTCCTCGCAGCAGAGCTCTATGTTCTAACTCTTTGTATACAACACGAACTACCCCACCACCGGAACCAACTAGAAAATAAAAAATTTATTCAAATATAAATAATTTGAATTTTTTATCAATATATATTTAACTTTAATAAATTTGTTTTAATTTATTAAAACATTATATGTAAAAAACATATTTCAATTAAAAAAATATTAATAAATAAAAAATGCAGTCAAAGAATCTTAATTTCATCAAATATTACCTTTTAAACCATAAGCTAAATATTTTCCAGATACATGAACAGCTAGCAATTGGCCAGTATAAAGGTGATGATCCCATGTAAAATCAACAATATTCTTCAATTTTACTTTAGAACTACCATGATCATGATCACCAGGAGAAGAGATAATGGTTACATTTGTGCTACATAACTCAACTGAATGTTGATCTTCCCGTCCACTGAACTCCCTGCAGAAATAAAATGCTACATATAAAAATCTTTACAAAATTCGAGACATAATAATTGATATCTTTTTTTCAATAAAAAAAAAAACATAATATGCAATACAAACAAAATACAAATTCACTAAAAAAAAAAAAAAAGAAAAAAATTCCTAAGCAAGGTCACTTAAAAATTTATTTCAGATAAACTGAAAATTTGATTTTTATTTGAGATTTATTTTAGAAGCATAGAGCCATAATATATTTCAATAAAATATAATGAAATATCAATTAGTGCCATACATACAACCTTTCATATCAAATTTCAAAGTAGGATGATTCGAGAGTGTGAAAAAGCTCTGAAGCACGCTCGAGGAACTTACACTGTCTGTTGATAGTGGAGATGCCTCATATTGTCCTCCCCGGTCTTGCTCATGTCGCCGGCCGTGTCCCTGTAAAACAACGAGTTAAAAAGTCGACCACGGATGATTCCTAACCCCAGCCGGCAGTGTGGTTGCCTGTTCCAGCAGTATCTGCATTCCGGAATCGTTCATTCTTTTACTCGGTCTCACCTCTCGGGCATAAATACCGTTGTTTCTCGCCGTGATTTTCGTACGGAATCGAATAAATCAGTCGAGCAGCCGTGTGGTCATCACCGGCTTTGTTCCACCAACCGACGTAGCAATCGCATACACGCGAAACACACGCGAAACCAGCTCGGCGAAGTCCAACGAAAGTGAAACGTCAGGCGGCCATCACCCACTTGTCAGTGGGTGCGTTCCGTTATCCACTGTGAGCACTGCACTATGACGTCACACAAGTACACTACGGGTGCCGTTCCGTTTTAGTTTCGTGCATTTTTGAGCCGCTGTATGATTGCAAAACTAAACGCATCACTACTGCGGGTGCTTTATCTCGCTGATCACAGTAGCCGCAACAGGAAGCACGTCGAGATTAAAGACGTCATATACACTTCGAGATGACACTCTCTGCCACTTATTTCGGAACGTCAGCATTTGCTGTAAATAACAGAACGCACCAATACTTGCGAAATGGACGTCAGTCCATCTGATTGGTCGACGCGGGAAATGCAAGCGCTCTCAGCCAATGAGAACGTGCGGTAGAAATTTGAAGTAGCCGAGCCAGACTCACTTAACAGCCGGCATACGGCACACTACAGACGAGAATCGTGCACGAGAACGTCGTCGGGTCGTCGTCAGACGCAATTTCAACGCGATATTTGTCGCGAATCAAGGTATTTATGGACGGGCGATGTAGAGCGAAGGAGAATTTCGTAAGCTTGGCATTTCTTTTCGAGATTCATTAAGAATTATCAAATGTTTCAGGCGATCGGCCAAGCTGCGGGTGAGAGTCTCTTGCGCGGCGCACGTAACCGTCGATCGTAAGTATAATTTTTAACATAAAAATGATATTGATAGATTTAAAGTTGAAAATATCTTAATACATGCCCTCTTCATGTTGAAAAAGCTACCTTTTTTTTTTTGCTGCGGTGGGGAAAGGATTGTGGATATATTTTATAAGATATTCACGATAAATTTACATTTTAATTATTTTTTATGTTACACAGGCTTTTTCGTTCGCGTGTCTATTCTTTGGAAAATGGCAGTAGTGCTCAAACGTACGTAGACCCAAAAAGATGGCAGTAAATTCAACTAATGCTGCTTCACAAATTGCGCTCAACGATGATGCGTACCTTCTGCATGCTAGACATCGTTTTGGATCACGTATATTCGTCGGAAATGCAGAGACAAGAAGTGAATCTGACTGTAAGTAATACAATTTAATTATATATAATAATTTTGTTTTTTTCCAAGTTTTATACGTTCACGTTTTATTAAGATTTTATGACAAAATATATATTTTTAAAAATTAATGTTGCTTATAGAACGACATGGTAAAACTCTAACGCAATAATTTATAAAAAAGTAAAGGAGATAAAAAATTAAAAATCTTGTTAAACGTTAAAACTTCTTTAAAATAAATTTAAGCACTTGTTTCATCAGCAATAAATTTCTATCCTGATTTAATTTTATATTTTTGACAAATGCTCTGCATAATTCTGCTAAATATTCTACATTGCTTTTACAGAAGTTGTCTCTATTTTATTATTATTATGTCTTTGCTATTTTATTTATTCTGTACATTACATTAGCAAAGCAGGGTCAATATAACGATTCTAATTAATCAAATGTTAATTTTTATATCCAATTCACTTGCCGTGACTGCATTCCTCACGGCAAAATATTCTGGTGACAAATATCAACGAGATCTTTGGAACATTATCGACAGGTTTTTTTTTTAAATTCAGGCTTTTGTTGAGTATTAGAGATCTAATCGTAGCCGTAAAAGCTGTGCCTTCAAGTTCCCAACAGATCTCGCTGCGAACGTCTTACATTTCTTTATACTGCCGTGTATCAAATAATTTTTGGGTCTTCTTCTCGTATCATATATAATGTTACACAACGACAAAGCACACTGAGACACTGCGCCAATCCAATAGAAAAACAATATCGTCGTTATTGTGCCGTTAGTATTCACAGATTGAAGGGACGTAGAGTCCACAAGGATAAACTCCCGTGGTAATTTTCTTTCACTTTTTATCGTTTTTCACTCCTCTAAAGCTCGCTTGCTAATAGGTAACGACTCGAAAACTAATTAATTAAATCTTGTTTTTTCTTCCTTCATCGATTACAAGTTTTTTTATTTTTATTTTTTAAGCGTAGTATTTCGATTTACCTAGCGACTAATCGACCGCGTTAATTGTAAATCATCTGTGCAATCGCGATGAGAAAACAATGACGATCATGAGTGACCGGTGAGTGACGAGTAAGCTAAACCATCTACGTAGTGGAGGCGTAATGTTGTACTTCGAATTATCATAAATGTAAACTATGCTATGTAAAACTTCGGTTTTTATACTTAGTAGTTGCTGCACTAGAATCAATTTCCACGCGTTGCTCATTAATTTATTCGCGTAATACGCCTGACGCAAGTAAAATCTAAATAGCAGCTATGTAAAGATGTCGCAAGAATGGCGATTTGAATATTACAAAAGATTAAAATCTCGGTCTGCACGAAGATATGAAAATTTAAAATCTTTATTATTTATATATCGAGATGGTCCCTGCGGGATTTTAAATTGTATATATTATTTCTTTGGCTGCGTATATATATGTATATATGTATGTATATATATATAATTACAAAAACATAAAATTCCATTTCACTACAATTAGATTTAAAATTGATATATCTCAGATTTCATATCGTACTAACAAAATATGTCTAACAAAGCACGGAAATATAGAATCTATATAATTTAATAGACGAGACACTTAATGGTTACATTAGGGACTATTTGTTTTTTTTTTTCTTAACGTTTACAGAAATTGTAAGAAATAACATTGAATCGGTCGTCTTTACTATATAAAGTTTAAATTGGAATAACGGTGGCAAAGAAGAAGAAAAGCGTTTTAAAGCACCTGTTACTCAGATCGGCATAGAGCGACCAATACTGTATACTGTAGAGAATATAGATGTTCATATATGTGAAAAGACAACGTATATTAATCCAGATAAAAAGAGAAATTCGGTTGTAGCTTTTTTTCTTTTTTTTTGCGGACACGAAGTGCAGACATATGAATGTGAAAAGTATTATTGAACAATTATTGAAAACAATACAACAGCTTAAAATAATAAAAACGCAGGTACATGTTCTATTTAAATAGCGAAAGTTGAAGTGATATTCACTTTGCAATTTCGCAATTAGAAATATTTAACAACCAAGTATTACAATGTGCTACGCAATTGCACTTACTCGTTGATATGCTTATGATATATTGCTCTGACTTACAAAATACGAAAAAAAATAAAATAAAATAAAATAAAATAAAATAAATAAAAATAATAAATAAATACGTAGTACAAATAAATAAATAAGTCGTGATTTATGTCTAAGCGTTTTATGGCTAAGCCTTGGTACAAAAAACCTAGAGTTAATTGAGGAAAGTATGTGACTCGTGTTTGACGGACGGATTCGTGCAAAGGAGAATCAGAATTAGGAATATATCGTGTATCACAAGCGAAAATATCGACCAGTCTAGTCCAATCTACTTCACTTTTTCTTTTTAACGCTAATTTTTTTTTTTCGGCGATAGATCTTGAAAGAAGAATCGTTATTCACATGCGTGTTAACTTGAAGTGGCCGTTATAACTCCACTCTCGTTTGCACGACGCCGCACAATACTCGCCGCGTTAATATGCCATCTATTTGTTGCATAAATACATGTGCCAGTCGATTTGCACATGTAAGAAGCGATAGACTCAAAATTCGGAACTCGCTGCGCGACTGATACTTGCGCGAAATAATTTGACCCTTAACTGGAAAGATTACGTCTTCGCGTCGACGAGCTTATTTTTTTTTTTTTTTTCATTATTTTTTTCTCGCTACGTGTCCGTACTTTGCCAGTTGAGGGCAAAACGAACGGATTGAAAATTTCTAGAAAGGCTTAAGACGGTCGCGCCTATCGCTTGGCGTGATCTAAGATTAGGACATAAAATTTCGTTTATTTTGAAAAATACTGTACACAAGAATACCTAAGGCGTTTTGACGCCCGTATCCTTTGCGTTTGTGTGTATCAAAGCTGCGACTACGACGGAACCGATACATTTCCATCGCGATAAAGAGGAATAAACGTGCCCGACGATGACGAGGGTAGAGATAGGTGGAATTAATCTTTTTACTTGACAGTATCCATCTTTCTTCGGTTAAAACGTAAAGCTGCTGCGTTCACCTCTTTAAGAATCGGAAGAAGCCCTTACTCTTATCTGGCGGTGGTGCCATCAACATTGGTACTTGATTCTTATGTGTAATGCGAATCTGGGGGTCAGAGAAATATCGTTGATCTCTCCAAAGAATTTACAAATTAAATATAAGATGTAACGTTAAAAAATAAATATATGTGTATTCGTTACGATTAACGTATTATATTCTGTTTCAGCTCACCGTGCAAGGGCCCTGCATCCAAGGTTCGCCGTCGATTTGCATGGGGAATCGTTTGCTCGTGATGATGGTGACGCTACTACACTGAGCCAACCTCCTGCCCGAATGTCGGAGTCCGGTTTTGACTTGCCCCATATGTAAGCAGTTCTCCAGCCCGATTACTTCTATCAAATTGTCTCCGATGTCTGCGGATAATGGGTGAGTCCTCAATATTACTGAATACTTCTTTATTTATTTATAACGCCTCTCCGTATACGAGGTGTAACATTGCTGCATGATTCGCGGAGCTTTGCGAATATTTCGCGCTGAGCTTACCTTGAATAGCGGCTGTAAGATCTACGGAATTGAAGCTACTGGTACTGAGTTCTTTGTCGGGTCGCTTTTTTTTTCGCTTGCCGAGGCGGTGCCGCGTGTGATATTCGCCCCATAGATTCGAACCTCCGTGAGTGAAAGGAATGTTTAGTAATGCAACTCCTTGTAGAGATGGACCGTGTGCCAAATCCAGAGGCGTACCGTCACACTGCAATCGATGAAATGCACGTAGCGTCACGAATTTCATTGATTCCATTGAATTGATTGATTACGGATTTGACTGCACGTATTCATAAACGATGTTAGAATGGAATCGGTTGATTAATTCTTGCTCCGCGCACGTATTTCAATTCCGCTTCTATTTGACACTCGATATACATATATATTGTATATATATACCGACTCATTAATTGAATAGATTTCATACATAAATTCGGGCTATGCTTACAATTATCTCGAGATCCTCGTGGAGGTTTTTACAACTGGCGGCGAACTGCTCCGTGGTCGCGTATTCGAAGTACCACAACTTATTCTTCATTCTGCTATTAAATTTCTCGGGATTTTTTTCTCTCTCCATGTGAAATTTCACGCATATAGCAGCGTCGACACCGACCGAAAAATAATTATTAATAATATTATACGGTATACTATCTTGATTCGGTTTTTTCTCGTCTTTCTGATCTACTTCGATTTGCCAGCGGTCCATCATTACTTGCGTTGCTTTTTCTATTTTCTGCAAATTATAGGCACAATTTAATATTAAATGATGAAACACTTAATGCTTCATTGATAGTATGGAAATATGAAAGGAATATTTTCTTAGTATTTTTATATATTACGTATATTAGAGCGCTAACTTTACCTTAAGCACCTTGTGAACCGCTTCTCCTTCGTAACCACCGCCCCAGCGTAAGCACCTGGCAAGATCATTACCGGTACCGAGTGGTATAACGCCCACGGCAGGTTGTTTCTCGAATTGCACACGATCTGGATGAAATAAACGTAAATGTAATTGTAATAGTTACAATATGTGGTTGCCATCAAACGTTAAATTATTAATAATCAATTAAAGCGACATCGAAAAGCAACGTCGAAATGATGAACTTATTATGTGTAATTGATTAATAGGGAAGGGTCTATTAAAATTTAGCCATTTGCTGGTCTATATGTCGATGAATCTATTATCGGATTTAATACGCGCGCGAATAACAATTAGCATGCAGTATTGCATAATTGATTACAAAGTACTGCTTTTGTGCGTTGCCATTGCAGTAACAGTTATTCACTTTATTCGCATTCTCGACGTGAATTTAATTGCACATCCGCATTTGTAATTAAATCGATGCGTACCCATAGTTTCTAAAACCCAGCCAACTGTCCCGTCGCCGCCGCAGCAAATCACCCTAAAATTTTCCACATCTTTAAACAATTGCAGACCTTGCATAGGCCCGCCGATCGCTAGATTATGAACCTGCCGGGGGTTCAAAATGTATTGAAACTTCCGTAACATTCGTTCCCCTTGCCGGCCACCCGATTTTGGATTAATGAAAACCAAAAGCGGCGTCGTTCCGTCCGGTGGTGTAATTTGAAAGGACATAGCGGGTTGTTGATTCGACGAACTAGTGCAGCTTAGGAAATTACCCTATTAAATTAATTGCATTAATTTTCTTATCATTAAATTTGTACCATATAACTTTTCCAAATCAATGTTTGATTATTTTTAATTACGGTCAAATTAATTAATCTAAAGAGCTCGAATCATAATTTAAATAATTAAACATTTCATATTCTTTTTTCGTTTTTTTTTTTTTTTTGTTTTTACGAGAGATTTTGGGTGTTGAATAATAAAAAATAATTAATGTGAATTATTGTATCTCGTACTTACGGAACTAACCGATGAGCTATCCTGACAATGTTTGCTACCACGTTTGCTGTCCCTCGACAATGACCTTTGTCTATCGAGGACAATAGGACAAATTGCCGTAGGAGGAAGGATGTGCACCGCATGATCGCCGAGCGTACATTCTGCTCGCACTTGCGACGCGCATCTATTATGCAACTGCAATAATTTCGTGACAACATTTACATGGTTAGTTAGCGAATAGTACTTTCACGTTATTCATTCGGTTAATTAATAAAATTGTTACATATAATAGAATCACTCACGGTTAATTGACACCATCTGCAACGTAAGCCGGTGATGCCGTTGTAACTTTTAATTGTCTTTCTACATTTGGAACATTTCCCATGGCAATTACCTTCGACCCAATGATGAGCCATTGTTTGGGACGTCTTCTTACTCTTCACGTAAGTGGCTATGCAGGAGGGTGGCGCCCTTTGCACGCACCTCTCGTGGACCGTATATTTGCAAACTGATTCGAAAAAGAGAGATTTTAATTATTCGATGTTTATTACAACGCTCGCGCATACACATTTGTTAGTTTGGAATGAAACGTGTCCCGTTCTTAGAGACGTCGGCTATGTTCTTCACGTAATTCCGTTTTCGCATTTTTTGACTTAACTCGCTCTAATATTGCAAGGTAGAAGTAGCAATATCAAGGAGTTCTTACTCACAGACGCAACAAAGCCCTTTCTTGCCGAGGCCAACCAACATATTTAGACAGAGATTGCAATACGCGGGCTTGCTGAAATGTTTCAGCCTCCACAGATGGTTCCCATCTTCCTTCACGTGGGAATCTAAACCCAGAAGAACCAGCAGGGGTATTGTCGTGAGGCCACCTCTCTTCCACTCCTCCAACGAAACTGTACCGTCCGCGTCGTAGTCAATTTCTATCATCATATCTTGCAGGATCTAAAATTAAATTATAATTTCTGCGTATCAATCTCGCATTCCGCTCGCCAATTATTGCAGCTTCGTTAAAACAATAATTGAAATAAAAATAGTTTCAATGGAGAGAGACGATCGTCTAATTCTGTAAGTTAATTTTGAGGGCAGGCTCTGTTCTTACCGGTTTCAACTCTGAGACGTCCCAACCGAGGTACTCCGCGACGTTCATCATTTGATTCACGATGCAGTCCATTTCCTGGACATATGTGACAGTAATATTAATAAAGAATTATCTCACGATGCGCGTTTGAGTTACGTATAAAGCACGCGATATAGAACGATTGCATCGTTTTCTTTTTTTTTTTTTTTTTTTTTTTTTGTAGAAGATATTTCACAAATTTATTTCGAAAACACGTCTTTTTGTACGAACGTCAGCTACGACTTTAACACATGTTTTATTAAGTGTTCGTTACTTGTTCGGCGGTTTATTTGCTGTAGTTGAATCGATGTAAACGAAGGCAGCGTCTTTTTCGTATTTTTATTTTCATCTGCTTTTCCCGCGACTCTGTTACCGGCAATGTGAATATTTATCATCGTACCACACAATTTGTACACCATGATATCGATGATTTATTCAACGTGAAACTCATTATGCGGGCGACCGTCGTTTTCCCGGGATCCTTCTTGGCCGTAATTTCATGTCAACGCATAAATCGCGGTGCCGCTCTATACATGTATACATCAATATGCACGTGTATCTCTCGCCTCGCACCGGAATGACAAATGCATCGAACACCTGACGCTATAAACAATTTCAAATTTAAAACGCTTATTTTGCCTTTCCGTAAGTGAGACTCCGTCGCGATATTTAAAAATCAATATCTCGCGAAATAATGAAGTTTCAAAGTTCTTACCATGAAATTTACGCGAAAAACAGACGCCTCTTAATTATTGAAATGTCGAAACTTTCGACTCGAAAGACTTTTAATTTTAAAATAATTAACATGATGACAATGTGTGTTAATTAGCGCTTTAGAAAAAAAAAAAAAAGAAAAGCAAAATTGAAGAGTATTGTGACAGTGTTTTATTGACGCACATGATAAGCGTGTAATGATTAAGAAGTACTAATATAAAGTAGACTTTTTTTTTTCTCATAATAACAATGGATTAGTCAACTGATACCGTTTTCCGGACTCTCAATTGCAAAGAGGTCAATAATGCGCGTCACCAAAGTACCGGAAATTACACTCGTTCTACCTAATTCACATTGTAACGGATCGCATAGGGTACATGTCAATTGACGTGCCTGTTATGGGTGCGGCCAGCAGTATAGAACAAGTATTTATCTCTTCTATTAATATCAACCGGAGCTATTCTATACCATTGTTGTTACTTAAGCAGCAAAGGTCAATCTATTTTCGCCGTGGAAAAAGTCCGTTTTCGCAGGTGTAAATTCGAATTAGAATTTTTTTTCTTTTTAACTGAGCGACGATACATCTTTTCTCGCGCGTCATTGTTGCTTACAGATTCATCGTTAGATCATTTCAGCATCACGTAATGTCAGAGTACGGCATTTATTCAGCTCTGATTTTATTATCATATAACGATGCATTGAAATCGTAAACCGTAAGACATGTGACAATTTGTGACACATTTTTTTTTTTTTTTTTAATACGAGTGATATTATAAGACAGGTCGTTATTCGTACGTTTAGCTGTTTTATCGTGGTCATCCACGTTAACTGATAACGATAAATTTTTATATTACTTACGTTTGTATCAAGGACGCCGTTTCCATCCGTATCGTACAGCCGGAACATAACTGAAAAAAAAAAAATAGAAGGATTATCAAGTTAACACAAACCGAAATTGCCGCGCAACAAGTTGCAGCTGCACTACAAGTCCAGATAAAATGGACTTCTAACAACCGTGACAGAAAATCGAGAATGACTGTCGGTCGACACGCGAGTCCCCTCGTAAATTTTATTACTACGTCTATCATTCTCTTCTTGTTTTCTCATATACGTTGTCTCAATTTCTTCTCGACGGTTATATATTTTTAATTTAATTGATTAAAGTAATCGCGTTCCTTTAAAGTTTCGTAAGTCAAAGAGTACATTTACGTTAAGAGAGGCGGTTTCCTTAAATCTTGTTACTTTAATACTCTATTTTAATATCTGTATCTCAAATAATATCTCGCAGTTATTTTTTTTCTATGAAAATACCTTCGAATTTGTTTTTAAAGAGACACACATGTGGATATTAATAATTTTTACACTGGAAAGTAAACACGCGATTTTTTAGAAAGATTAAAGCCTAGATTTTCAGGCTTTTGAAAAATATTTACAGCCATGTTACATATACTCCGCGAAACAATTTTTCACTATTTAATGTGCACACGCACGTGAAATATCGCTCTGATAACGCCCTCCTAAAAACGAACGACTCCGTTGTGATTTATGCGCGGGCATGTTTTTTGATTATACAGGAAACAACCGTGTAACCGTTATAGCATCGATCCTGGCAACGGAAAACAATGCCGGGTCTGTTTCAAAGTATCGTCAATCATCCGCTAACGAATTATTTCGGCATGAAAACTGAGTTTCGCGAATTCCGAGATAATCATTGTTTCGTGCCAATTACTTACATTCCAGTTTATCCTCGGGTCGACCGGCTTCTAAAAGCGAGAGATAACAAACGATGTCTTTGAGGCTGACTTTAACGGACTGAACATCTATTGTGCTTTGTTTTCTTACAAGGTGTCTCATCTCTGAAAAAAAAAAAAGGAGAAATTTATTTTTAATTTAATTTAACGCTAGATAATCTACCGATCGATTAAAGTCACATATTTAATGCAATATTATTATTATTATTAATTCAGTTATTAGAAGAATTATCTTTTAATTTACCGGCACATCATCGTGAATGAATCGTAGAAATTAACTGCCGTTTTCGTTTCAATACAGTTGAATTACATTTTTATCGAGATTTTTCTTTTGACACATCTCGTTGAAAAGTCGATGCCAAGGCATCTAGACGTCGGGCAGAAGTGAGAATCGCCAGACTTACAATATGATGGATCTGAACCATTTTTCGTGGAAAATTCATGGTGCACTCGGGTGTTAAAGTGACGGGAAAATCCGACGATGCGATTTCGGCAGAACGACTGAGCCGTATTTTTAGATAAACATACAATACGCAGGCTTTGAATAATTGCAGCTAAACATTTAAAAGACCTGTTGCTCCGACTGCAGCGGCACGGTTGTCAATACGTGTAAAAGATTAATTGGATTTGTCACAATAGATTATTAGAATTTAGAGGCGGCTCAGACAGGTCGACGACGTCTAGCTCGTATTTCTGGCTCCCTATTTATATCCGAGCCATCGTAATTTTGCATGATTCAACGTGGCTTTATATCGATTGAATTGCCGTCGATAAAATTTATTCTTCGATTTTGTTACGGTTTTGAAATTTGAATCGTCGGTGAATAAAAATTAATATCAATAAATTTATATTTTGAATAAGAGGAAACGACTTCTTGCTGAATCGAAATGGAAAAAAATGACGATACAAAATAGAAAGTAAAAAATATGTCTTTCAATTTTTTTTTTTAATAAGCATCATATTGCCTTCGAAATCATAATTATAAAATATTAATTTTATTATAATCGATTTAACGTTAATTTCATTCTCAAAATATAATTTATTAAAGATTGGTTTTACATCAAAAACATCGATGTATATCTACAATCCTGTCTTAAAAGATTTGTAACTCCAAATACGTTTCATGAATACATAATTACGTATTTTTCATTAATACAGAAATTAGCATTAAAAGTTTTCGATGGTTCGATTTCTCCGCTCTTATTTTTGGACGATATCGCGCGTCTCGCAAGAATAATTTTGCTTGACGATGAACAAGTTAAAAATAAACTTTCGTGCGAGACGATGCGTCGTGCGAGTTAATGCAGTCACGCGCTTTATCCATGCGGAGTAATTTTTTTACTTAAACAATTTAATTTGTTTCAAGTGAGAAAGCATTGGCAACGATACTAAAAAAGAAAAAAAAAATTGTAGGTAACGAGAACGGTAGGGTTTCGATCGATTGCATATGTAACGATTAATCACCGTAAGCATCTAGCGTTTCTAAAACTTTGAAACTTTGAATGAAAACTTTTAAATTATTTTTCATTGTTTAATAACGTTCATATCATCTGTACTTCGGGCGGGAATATTTTCTCCCTCATTATTTTTCTTCTTTTAGCGGGAACGGTTTATCAAACTTTATGACACGTAATTTTCATTTATCCGTATACAATAGTTACTATTCGGTCGCGCTTCCTGTTTTAATGAAAATTTATCATAATGATGAATAATGAGCGACTTCAGTTAATTGAACTAATTATTATTTGTGGGCTGTAGCATAAATTATATGGTTTAATTGATTTGGGCGTAAATAAATTGACATATTTACCGCACATCATGGGAGGAGAAAAATTTGCAAATAACACTATAAATATTAATTATGTGTATTTATAATTGCAAAAAAAAAAAAAAAGATAAAAAGAAACATTTCTTCTTTTAATAACCAGTGTGGTAATATCTCGCACAAATTTTACACGTTGAATCGTCAAAGATCGTAATACTTTATCTCACCTTCCTTCAGCTTCACTCCCGATACGTTTGGTACCTGGACCATTTTTCACTATTGAAAGCAACGAAAATGGAACAACTTGCTGTATACTGAACGTACTTAATCTCTTTATATCGCTGTGTTAAACTAGAACCGAATAAGAAGGTAATTTGATTATCGAAGCGTGTTGATACTAACGGTTAATAATTAAGCACTTGTTGCTTCCGCCACGACTCGAAAGTCACTGAGACGTGATCTCAAGAACTTGGTATCGTTCTCACACATTTGTGACGTCATTTATTCCGGATGATACCGGTGGTACAGCTATTTTGGTGACACTGGCACGTGTGCATGTGCTACGCAAACTCGCTTGTATGCCGCGCGAATAATTCGAAGCGCGCGCTGTCCCACTCTGCGTTATTCGGGATCAATACGGCAGTAGATACATTAGTAGTTAATTAATTGAGGAAACGCAAAATGGCATTCGGGTCTATTCTATATTTAGCAGTACCTTTTTTGCGATTTTTTCGTGGAATGATAAAATGATAGAATTGTCAATTATTAGAGATATTAAAAATATAGACTAATAAAAGAAAAAAAAAGGAGAAAAAAATAGATTAAAAAAATAGGGTTCTGGATTGCTTCACGCTAAGCGAGAGTCAACGTCGGCTGTTAAGTCGGCGATTTTTCGATTTAATTTTAATATTTAATTAATATGTCCAGGCAAAGACGGTCTTCGCGATTTTCGAGATCGAGGACGACCTGGGGAAGGTACTGTATTTTTGTCTGGATATACTAATTAAATATTACAATCATTTCGAACGAAAGTAACGAATAGATAGGCGCTGGGGGTGGTGGGGTGAGGCGGGGGAGGACAGAGTGAGAGCGAGCGCGAGCCTACGTGCCGCGCGCTAGGAATATACCCCCACTACTCCCACTCTCGCTTTGTCCTTCTCCAGCGGTCGCGCGAGCACACACGTACTCTACGCACTGTACAGCAAGCACGTGTATGCCGAACGTAACGCGTATTTCCGCGCAACGAGAACCTTCCGCCACGAAAACTATCTTGTCCTCCCCATTCTCTGTGCGAGGAGAACACTTGTGGCTACGTCTTCTTTCCTTAAAGTAAGCTACATCCTTATTTACGCGCTCATCTCTCCGAGGTGATTTTTCTGTTTCAGAAGTGTCGTACAGTCTCGCGCGATTCTAATTAATTATCTGGGCTTTTGTTGCAGGTGACCAGCACGAGGAATGACTCGACACGTCCCGTCTGAGAGGAGGAGCAGGCCCGGGATGGGTATCCTGCATCGGCGGAGCAACTCTTAGGTGAGCATCATGTTTTAAAATAAAATCTTTAATAAAAAAAAATTTACTCTTTTTTATTAACTTTATTAATTGATATATCAGCGTCCCTAAATTAATATTTTGCATTTTTTGTTACAGTCACCGGCAGAATTCATCAACTCCGCTGAGGCAGTTTGGTAAGTCGCATCATTTTTTTTTTATTGTAATTTAATTGTAATTAGGGTCTTTTAAAAAATAGGGCGAGCGTAGCGTGCGTATGGTTTCTTCTGATATTATAAAATTTCATTGTTGAGGTATTGCGAAGTAATTAAATTTTATCATTACGCATTCGGAGCCGAATATTTCTATGTACGCCGATTGACACAATTCCTCCACTCCTTTTATTCCTGCCGTCTTTATGTTTTTTACATGATGTACTTTACGACCTTTTTTATTACGAAGAGAACATCTGGAGGCGACTATTCATCTTCTGATTCGTAAAAGACGATTCTAAGGTGTAGCTTAACTCGACTCAGCAACAATTTCAAAATGGCTCGGGGGTATCGTAGCGTTATCGGAATCTTCGTCATATACTCTCTCTATTTTCGGATCGTATCAGGTTCTTCTTTGCATTTTTCACAAGTAACGTGTAGCGAGAATTGCGCGGGAGGCTTTAACTCGAGATTTCATCACCTCTGACGGTATATTCCGACGCGGAAGAGCATGTGTTTCACGAAAAGGCGATAAGATCAGACCCGTTCGTCAAACAGATACGGAAATAGAACCGGATCGAGTTTTCTCAATCGCGCACAGAGGCTTTTCGTACGTCATGACATTTCGTGAAGCTTTGACCCGTCTTTTTCGGGCTCGCATAGATTGTCGTGTAAAATCCGAATTTAAGCCGGCGATATCCATTTCCTGTATCTCCGCTGAGACGACGCAAGTTTATGAAAGCGATCGATACCACGATCGCCGCGGACGTGAATAAATATTTTCCCTTAAATCCATAACGTAAGCGTGCGATTATTTCCGTCACTTACTGCGCCGTCTTCATTTAGAGCAGACGTAAACAGCGAGATGTTGATGTCTCGCTGGAGTAATATAAATCGATTACCATCTACATGTCACGCGCCTTGGAAAATTGCCGGAACTAATAATTGATCTCGTCCCTAAGGAAATTATCGAATTTTCTCACTTTAATCGTCGCGAAATAATTTTTCTATCGGCACTCGCGAGTGCTTGTACTCGGGTACACAGTATATCGAGCAAGTATGAGATGCGGATAAAAGTGATGCGAAATGCCACGGCGAAATTCGCGGAAGTACGTAACGAAGCAAAGAGATGGCTGCGTCGATATCGTAAAAAGCGATATAAAAGAGGCGGAATATGTATACATATATCGGCGCGATATATTGCGGTCGCTATTTTTTTCGATTACGTCGACTGTCGGCCCCGATTCTGGCGAAGTACACTTCTAAAAGAGATGTCACGTCCCTTCGAGTCCCGTAATTTACCGCGGCATTTACGATCTCAGGTTTTGTTTGTGAGAGAGGAGAAGAGTAATGCGCCACTGTAAGATCGATGGCGACTAAAATGGACCCTTTGTCATACCGCGATCTCTCCGGCAAAAATGAATTCCGCGCCGTGCACTGAATTTCACGGATACGTGAGTTCACGTACGGCGGAAGAGAAATCTTTTAAGCGGCACGATCTAGCGTCCCTTAATCCCGGGCATAATCTCCAGGCAAAGCCATACACAGCTGCTCGAACTTTAATGCAGGATGTTCTTCGCGAAGAAGCTCTCGATCACGAAGGACCGATTCTTTATCGAGAGCTCCTATGAACGTAAGCTTTCAAGCATCTAGAATGAAAAGAGTGGAGAGCGGATGGAGATTATATCTGAGATATATAGGAAACGAGGACTCTTTAAAAAAGAATCGCGAGCGCGCGCGCGCGCGTATTAAGACCACGTTAATTTAGCGAGAAATAATTTCGGGCTTAATAAACGGCGAAGAACGGGTGAAATATATGACGGTGGGATTAACGCTATGACGGGAGAGACCGAGCAGAAATCTATTCTGCGATAATCTCAATGGTGAAATACAGTTTCGTGTTTGCGAACAGTATTGCGCTGAATGTACCCTATGTATTGGATTCAGCGATTGCTCCTACCTTCCAATTTCCCGTTGTTGACAAGGAGAGAATTGTTCGACTTCCTGGATGAATTACGGGACATTTGGCTTTGACTTGGGCTGCTATCCGTGCTCTTCTTCTCTAGTACATCGTGACAGCTGTACGACGTATGGGTGACCGTTAACATCGGGTGCACGCTTCCTGAATCGTCCATGCGATTGCGTGAAACATAAGAAAAACAAACAGCATGATCGATGGGTTTTCTGCAGGTTGATTTAGCTTTTATACGCGGGACGCGGCATCTTGAAAGATTCATTGGCTAAATATTCATTACCCGACAGCCTAATGTTCTCGAGAACTATATATTTCGTATCTTTCGTGGAATATATCTGTTTATACGGAACGTCCCGGTATCTTGTTTCTGCTAAGGGCGCCATATCGCAAGAGTGACTCTATTTTTAAGGGAAAATAATATTCTTTTTCCGTATTTTCTCTTGTTCTTTATTTATCGTCTACAATGTTGTATTTAGGAATTAAAAATATAGGCGGGAGGGTTTTACCATGTATATTTGCATAATGTCTCTGTAAATCAACTGGTTAAAGAACCACAAGCCGATATTTACAGAGTGAATTTATTTTAACGAATGGTGCCCGTTAGCGCTTAAAAGAGTCTTCACTCGAAATTTCTTTGGATCGAATCGATTGTTATTCATCCGCCATTTTGAAGGAAACAATAGAATTCACCGATATATGACGCGGAGTAAAAAAAAAAAAAAAAAAGAAATTATACCATTGGAATTGTCATTTTCTTTTTGTCTACCGCTGACCTATTTTGTTCAATCGCAAGGGTATTCGTAAAAATACAGCCTGAGAAACGAAAGGTTCGGTCGTTGTCAGCATAAATCGCGAAGAAAAATATTCGGAGGGGAGGAAAATAAAGAAAATTAAAATATTACTGATATAATATGAACCATTGTTAGCTCCGACAAATTTGACTTTGATTAACATCGGTTAGACACCGCTATCGATCTTATCAGTCGAAAAATCGTTTACTGCTAAGGCGTGAATACTCTAGAAAAGAATCGAGGCAGTCGGAAGCCTGGGGTTAATAAAAAAAAAAAGATAGTAGCGGAAGAGATCAATGCGAAGTGACTTTTGCGAGCACGCCTTACCCGTTCGTGTCCTCGAGATTTCACTTTCCGTTCTGTGATGGCCGAGCGCTTGCAATTTTTCCGTAATCCCGTGAATTTTGTCGGCCAGCGAGGATCCAACGTGGCTTTCCGTGGAGGGTCCGCCCGGTACGCCGGTGCTATTAACGTTACTGCTCGAAGTCGTGTGCGATGTAATTGCGGCACAGGCGGTTGTCGAGGAGAGCACGGCCATCTCCTAGGAGTCAACAAACGCGGACTTTTAATTCGACACGCGGCTTTTAATTCCCAGCACGAGCAGGCACGTGTGTCTCGTTTACGAATATCTTTTATCGTCGCTTTTTTTTTATGCCGAAAGCGCGCTCTCGCATGACGCAACAACGCTTTCCTGTCCCAACGCGATACTATTGCGACTGTAATGCGCGTCCCGGGTTGGTAATACAGCTTCATATAAATTCTCTTTTTCTTTTTTTTCTTCGCGGCTAATTTGCACGCTTACGGTAATCTACACGAGGCAACGGCGAAATCTGTGCGATCTTTATTAATTTAAACATGCGGTGATACGTACTTTGAAAGCTTTGCCGTCCACTCCGCGCGAGCTCTTTCTGACAAACGAAAGGAAAAGATGTCGGCATAATTCATCCGGCGTGTCGATTTCCAAATAAGAATTTATGAATTTCCGGAAACCCTCGTAATCGATGTCCTGGAACATTTAAAAGAGAAACGCTGTTTAATATGTGTATGTAATTTTTTTAAACGGTTAAAATTCTAACGCAATAATAAAGCATCGTTTAATTTCATAAAATATTATATCGACGGAATCTATTTCGACGCAAATCACAGAAATTATCTTACTCAAGGTAACTTGGATATATTTTCAATTATTCATATATATCAAAGCTAAGAATTGGTAGATTAAAAACTAAATGAACTAGTAATCGAATTACCGTGCCGCATTTTTTTTGCGATCGATAGTTATGCAGTTAAAAATATTTCCGTCACTACCGTCTAAAAAAAAAAAAAAAAAAAGAAAGAAAGGAAAAAAAGTGCCGCCGTTAATTAATCCGATATACGTAAGCCGCGGTCTCTCGTATTCATTCCGATTCTATTCGATCCAAATGAAATTTATTCGATGGAAGATTAAAGCCCAACGAAACGTGACGCTTCTGTCGATACAATGAATCCCGCAAGGTGCACATTTCGTAAATTGACTGATTACAATTACATCCGGCGACGCGTGTTTGGATTCCACACGTTCTGGATGGAATCGATAGTATTTAATGCGATTAACCGTGTTCCATTGATTGCTATTCACGGAATTCGTTTCACGGCGAAGTGCACGCGCCGAAGCTGTCTTCCAAGGGAGAAGTCTTTCAGCAAAACTATCCGAAAGTTTTCAAGCGGCACTAGCGTTCTTCAGTCGCGCTCGAAACGGAAAACTGCATGCAATCGCAATGCTGCATTGTTGGCGCTCGCAACTGTTAAGAAAAATCTAATTTCGGGAAAAGAAAAAAAAAAAAAATAAAATATTTTCGAAAGATTTATAATTGAAAATAAATAACAGCACGGTTAAATGAATTTCAAAGGATATGAAATGGTTATTGCATTTCTTTCGAGTATATAGCGCGCGCCTCGTAAAAGAAAAGCAATTGCAATATTGAATTTAAACAACGTTCAATTTTATTTAACAAAAAGTCTATCGGGCATGTGGACGTATTTATTGAATAGAACGTAAATCAACTATCTTTATATACCTATCACTGCGGTATATAAAATCGATTGTGGTTGAAGATTATAACGCACCTATTCAATCCACGATGGCTCGAAATGAAAAGTGTGAAGTATATATATAAAAAGTATAAATTTACTATCGGTGTTAAACTCCCGCATTGCGCGCACGAAATATTATAGATAATGAACTAGTCGGTAAACATATTTATAAATGTATGCCGCAGAGATTCTATAAATATGCATAAAATTAAAGCGAGAATTTAATTATAACATAAATAAAGTTACATTGTACTATAGTTGATAAAATGTCGGTCACCAAATGTCGAAAGTGTAACTAAAATCCGGAATATTTCCGCGCAGCCAGTTCATTCACTTTAATTAAAGCAGGAGCCAATTAAGCTGGATGACGTTCGCTTTCCGGGTAGAAAATTAGAGAGAAAAGCGGGAGAATTGCGGCGTCACACATGACATCCGCGGTGCACAATCGAAGCCGAAGTTTTCGCGCGTCTTTGCGCGAACTTCTTCAGGGCGAAAAAGTTGGCCAATTTCGAAGACACATAGCCTATATTTGTTCGACTAGCGAATTTGCATAGACATTGAGTTTATCAACTACGGACAAGCGCATTCGTTCTTGATAAAAATTTATTTGGCACTGAAATTCATGATTTCTTTTTTTTTTTTTTTTGTAGAATTCGTTTTGAAATAGCAAAAAGTGTGTACTTGCAAGAAGGAAAAAAAGGTCTCTTTGTCGTCTTGTTCGATTTAAAATAGGATAATTTATTTAGACATGCAAAAAATTAAAATCAAGAGCTTTTAATTAGTAAAACGGCTCGCCGGGATAAAGTTACTAATTAACTTAAATATACATGTCTCACAGTATATAATCATAACTTTTTAGAATACTTAATTAGTCGAATCAAAAACCAACAATCCTATTCAAGATGAGATTTGTGAAACGTTAACCTAGTTTCGAGTTTTATTTGAGTAGGTTCGAGAGAACCACTGTGACATTTATCGATACCTTAGCCAAGGACGCGGAGTGTCACCTTTTTTGCTCCATTAAACCTGCGCTATAAACAATAAAATTGCAAGCAGAAAATGATTGCAAAGGGCGTAGTTCGTACAACGTTAAGAATTAATTAATAATAATATCTGGCTGGAAAAGAATTAATTATTAAATTATCTTTTATCTTCTATTTTTTTATCTGAGAAAAGAAAAATAATAATAATAATAATTCTTAGTTTGATAATTATAAAATATTAACGTTTGTCCTTGCCTCCATTCGATTATCAAGTTAACGATAATCGAGAAATAGCGAACCGTTATTATTAGGCTATTGTTATTATTAATAAAAACATCTTGGTTCGCGGGATAAGTCATTCTTCCGTTCTAATTTGCAAGATCATTGCAGTTCTCGCGGTATTGTGTGGTAAATTAAATGGAAATTCTTCGACCTTACTTTGAACATAAGTTTTATAAGTAGACTCAAGTAAACTTCAAAAAGACTTCGTGTTTCTTGTAGCGACTAATTCACGTCATTATGTGTGTATTCCAGTTTAATCAATAATAGTAAGAAGTAAAATAAAAGTAAGATAAATTTTATCAATACAATTTAAAAGGTTCCGATAAAAAAAAAAAAAAACTTGATAAATTTCTGTAATTTTTTTCTTTTATTTATTTTTTTTTTTGAATAAGATTTAATATTTTTTATGTATTTTACAAAAGACTATAAAACCAACAGTGAATTTTTGTTCGATCTCTAGCGAATTTTCACGTAATTTTCCTACGTCGACGAAATATCTGGATTTACTACTGAACCGTTAACGTGCATGCGTCTGTTGGCTATAATCCTATTTTGTGCATCAATCTCGTAGTTATAGCGTACAGCCGAACGTGTTCTATTATCGACATTTTGCAACTAAAATGATTCAGCATTATTCTATAATATTTCTAACCATCTAGTCTTACTGCTTTAATCCACTAACGTGTAGCCACACGTAAATTTGTTACAGTCACAATTATTTTCCGGTGTTCATTTCTTATTAAAATTTTAATTAAATTAAACATGATATATACTTCGTTTCTCTCTATACAATTATATGACACACTGACATGCGTAAGATTTTTCTTAACACGCGCGCTAGCCTTACATAATTACAAGTAATAGTTATTTAAAGGAGCTAGTGGAAAAATTTCCGATCCCGAAGACGCGTTATATTATGTCGAGGGCGTCACGGCCATCTTGCGTTTATCCGACCGCTTAACAAAATCGTTTTATGAAATAAAATACATCTGTTAAGCGAGAAAATGTTCACATGAATGGCGCGGGAGGTGGCCATTAAGCTCTAGGGACAGAGCCGCTAGGGAGGGAACGAATCGGAGAGGGTGAAATTCGAAGGGAGAGAAACGAGGTCATCCTGAATGGTCACGTAAGGGAGTGGTGGTGACGTCAGTGCAGCAGTGACGTCACCATAACGACGTCATAACTCCGACGGAAAAATAGGTCGCAGGGCGAGGGAGTGAGACAGCGCGACGCATCACCCGATCGCTCGATTACGGTATTGAAGAAAATGTGTATTCTCAGTTAAGTGAAAACGTGTCGTTTCGAAGATGACATATTTTCTGAGATTTCTCTCCTAGACTGATTTAATTCGTGAAATTATTTTGAAATTTTCAACGAAAAAAAAAAAAAAAAGAAAACGCAATATAAATTCTTACTTCCGAGACTCGTTGTACCTTATCGTTTCTAATTAATACGATAAAATTTTGATTTACATACTATTTATATATCGCAACGGCATGTTTATTTCTTTCGCAAATTTAATTTACGTATCAGCTTTAATTACTAAAGAGTGTATGATTGTGATTTTGGTTTGGAGCTTATCGCGATTAAGATAAGTTTCATATTACGACCGTATGAATAGCGTGGAAGAGGTGAATCTCGCCGTGAAATTTTCATTACGCAAAAAGCTGTCTTGAAATTTATCTGAAAATTGACGGTTGACAGAAAGCTGGAAATGAAGCTTAATACGAAACACGTATCGGCTTATTTATCAACGTCACGATAATTTTTTCGAATCTCCAGCGCCGTGGAACATCGATCGGCTTATATGAATAATTTATAAAACGGCATTTGCGTACACTTTGATCACGGTTTAGTGAACGAGAGTATTGACGGGTTTATGTGTGCACCGGTGGCCGGCTGTGCAATAAAAATAAACCCGCCGCTAACGAAAACGCGGGAAATACTACCGCCGCGAAATCACGAATACCGTAACCGCATTCTTCCCGGATCGAAAATAGCGATTGACCTCGATCGCGATCAAGACCACGCCGTGTCACGGGCCGATGATATCGCGTCACTTGGAGCCCACCACTTGTTCATTTCATCCTTCACGTCCCTCGATTCAGCGAGCGGGCGCGAAATTGTGGTTTCTCGGATTCACGTCGAAAGTGATAGCTACACATTACTCCGTTATATCGCGTCGTACCGGCGTTATTCCGCGCCTCGGAAGTGTGATTCCTCCGCGCGGCAAGCTATCGGCGTCTTTAAAGCTTCATTACTTAACTGATCTCGTTACGGGTGGGCGATGCAATTTCTCAAATGACGATGTACACGGTAGATTTAGAGCGCCGTGGACTCGTAACGGCCAGCGGTTCTTACGTATGACCCTCCTCGGAGATAGAAGTTTTACAAGCGAGATAATTCTCGGACCAGCGCGAGGAGGGTGCGATTATTTTTTACTCACTTGTAGACGCTTTTATCGGCGCGCCGATAAAGTTTATCGTCGGATGTGCCTTTCGATACTTTCAGTTAAAGCGAATTGAATCTATAACTTCTGATCGCCGCTCAGTGCTCGAGACAGGCTGAGCCTCCACGTGTAAAGGATACTTAAGAGCGGTTTGAGAAGTGCGCGAGCACACACATCGGCACTCGTGATCGCGGTTATTCAACGGGAGGTTGGGTGGCAGTGTAAACAATTTATAGGCATCGAGAATAGCTCAATTGTCCGTACGCCTAGATATAAGATGATCCCGACGGTTGTTCTCGAGGCGGGGTAGCTTCAATTAAAAGCTCTTACGGTATCCACACCCTGCTCAAACATAATAAACTTTTCACCCTCACTTGTACAATTCTCGCGATCAGGATATATCACATTACACACACATTTTTTTCTTTTTTTCTTTTATTTTTTTATTTTTTATTTTTTCGCGTGCCTTCTTTGTATAGACGCGGCGCTTTTTACGCGCTTACAAACGATTATTTCTGCATGTAAGTCACGAGGCTTACTTTACAAAAAAAAACGAATATTTCTGGTTCAACAATTTGCTTATCTTTATTTTTTTTTATTTTATTTGATATGGAATTACGAATAATATTGAATAAAATATAAATTTGTTTATCTATTTTAATTCGATTTAACAGTAAGAGCGCTGCAGGGAAGGTTGATTTCTCTTACCGATTCTATATTGGATTTATATCTTTCGCGCTTTGCTTGGAAACTATAAAGTTCTATTACCGTGTGAGACCTTCTCTATGGGTCATTGTCTTACGCTTTGGCTTATAACGTCGTTCGAATCGCATTCCATAGAGTATGAGCGGTGGAGCATATCGCATAGTCGTTTCGCTAATTCAATTCGATATAGCGCCAACGCAGATCCTTTGTAGCAGGTTCGGTCCGTCGGCGCCTCCGGCCGGGCAGCCAAAGTTCGCCCAAAGTAAGGCAATTACTACTGCAGCTTGCCGCCGAAACCATTTATTTCTACATAGCACGTACCGGGAAAAGGAAGATTATACGTTCACCGGAAATAATTCCGTGCGTCGTGCTTTCATTATCTATTTCCATTACGTAAATCGAGTAAGTTTCGCGTGTTAATTATGCCGCTTATGCGTAATGATAACGTTAATTCCCGAGTATTTAGCGACGCTGAGTCATTCGAGACCGACTCTGGTATTTTGACGTCGATTGCGAGCTTAACTCTTAACTCTTAATTAATTTTACCAGATCCTTTCCAACTATATACTATGCAATTAAAATTAAATTGTCTTTTTATATAGATTGCGCGGAATAAAATTGTTTGGCTTTTTTTTAAACTTTTATTTTCCATTACTGTCTCTTTGAAAAATTCAAAGACTTTGATTTTATTAATACTTTCGATAACAAAGGATTTAATACCGTAAGAAATATTCAAAGGTTTATTTAAAATAAGTTTTGTTTTTATTATTTCTTTAATATTACTATAAATCAAGCAAAAAAGTATACGT
Organism: Cardiocondyla obscurior; assembly: GCF_019399895.1. NCBI lineage: Eukaryota > Metazoa > Arthropoda > Insecta > Hymenoptera > Formicidae > Cardiocondyla > Cardiocondyla obscurior. The sequence continues at coordinate 847,486 of NC_091877.1, forward strand.
TGATAAATTTTTATTTCCGTCAGAAATATCTAATGGAATTAAACGTACGCGACAAATGAAACACCGAGGTTAGCTCCAAGTTTTAACGTTTTAGATATCGCTCTGACTTTGTACGGGAATGCTGCAAAGTGCTTTTGACCTGGTTTTTTAATATGTGGTCTTACCACGTTCGTTTACCAGAAAATTACATAGAATATTTATGTTGAATAGCAAGTTAAGCTTCTCTCGCGGCTAAATTTAAATTCGAGTCTTTCCCTGCCATCATAAAATCTTAACGAAATATGCATTTTATCTAATATTTTTCATTTACGGTACACGTGTAACACGTCGTCTCTTTAAAAAACTATTGTCCCGCAGTGACAGAGAAAGAGACTGAATTTCTCGCCGTTAAATTCAATATCTTCTGCAAACTCTGTACGACGGAATCGAGTTTGAAGTCGAGTGAAAAATTGGGAAAAAGATTACAAAATACTTTATTGCTATTTGCTCGAGCAATCGTCGCGGAACGATAATTATTTACGCCAAAGATAAACTTAATTTTGCACAATAAAAATTAATTACACAAAATGCTAAAAGGTTGAGTAAAATAATGATAAAGATTGCGTGATAAAAATATAATTAGTCTCGATTAGCGTGGACTTGTGTCATTTAATTTTATATTTATTTATACTAAATATTACAACCGCTTCGCGAGTCTGTCATTTAATCTTCCTTTTCCTATATTAATAAAAAAAAGAAAGAAAAAAAAACAACAAAAGCTCTTTTACATTCAATAATTTTTAGCAATAAACTATAGATATACGTACACATCTCACAGAGCGTTTTAAACGTTTTTTGTTCCTTGTATGCAATTTACAGGCGTTTATATTATTATACATAATTATATTAATTTCCTTTAAGCTAGTTACGTTAACTACAAGTGATAGACTCAATCGACAAACACCGCAAAGAATTCGTCGGTTAGGTATTTTGCGTTAAATATCCGACATAATATTCAATGTACGCATAAAATGTATTATAACGCGTACGGGTGTCGATCGCGGTATATAAACAAACTTGGCGAGCGAGCGAAGGGTGTACGTGCTTCGCGTGATCGAGCGCTAGGGGGTGGGGGGTGGGGTTAGGTCACTCGCGCCACGTGTTACGCACAGAGCGGAGCTCTCGCCGTACGCAGCCAAAAGTTGGTGATATTTCACGATTGAGACTACCGATTTTGCCGCGGATTGGCTTCTCGGATTCCCACTATCGCTAATCTTTACGAGTAGAGAGTAGAGAGTATTCACGGAGCGAAATTTTGCATAGAATAGGTGTAATTATCTGTGACGTAGTAGCTCATTTAATTCGTTGTGCGTTCGACACGTTCTCTTAGTACGTCGCGTATCTCTATTTCACATTATAAAGTATTTTTTTATATATATTTATCTTGCCGCGGTGGATGTGCTCTTGAGATTATAATCCAGCAAGAAAATATCCTTCTCCGTTCAGGTAAAAATGCGGGGAAAGTCATTGTTTCGTCGTTACAATTATTCGCACATTTCTACAATTCAATCTTATATTTGTCTATTACCGGATCACCTTCGCAAGTCGTCCGAGACTCCGCTGTGCTGCCGCATCGATGGAGTAAGTCACATTTTACTTTTATATCTGCGAGGAAAAATAATAACTCAGATTTTAAAAATAATTAAAATAATTGAACGAAGCGAAATAATAAAATTTAATAATAACAACCAATCTGGCATGTATCTACTTTCGCGGCACGAAGTGGAGAGGCAATTAGCACCGCGGAAAAACGGCATCGTGAATTTAATTTCCCTCTACACATGGCTTTTTAAAGATAAAAATTTTAAAGATAGAAATATCTGTGTAACGTTGCGTATGACGAACATAATTAGACTCGGTACATAAATATAAACTGCGGTTATCTCTTATATAACACATGCTAATTTTGGATAGTTGAACGACACTGGCACCGAAGTGCGGTAACGTAAAAAGAGAGCAATACGTGTGTATACCATGCGCTCAATTCCATAAGCACGACAGGCAAATACATATCATCTAAATATACAATACAGCCGACCGATATTCTCGAAATAGCCGACCACTGTGTTTGTTTCTGCAATGGCGACTATGCCGTCATACAATTTCGTACGCACTTAATTCGGTGTTTGTTTGTGCGTAGGAGCGTTGTTTTTGCACGCGTATGATCCACGGGTGGGGCGATAAACTGCACGCGTGTATAAACTCACACGGAGATCACGCTTTTGTACGACGTGTTATCCAAAAATAGTAAAAAAAAAAAAAAAGGGTTTTAATCGTAAACGATTTTTCAGCGGAGAGTAACTTTCGGAAGTGGAACGTTGAAAAAACATTTCTTTTCGTAAAATCCTTTTCTAACGTATCCGCGAGAATATGACAAAACATTTTTTAAATCTCGTACGAATTAATTGAAGTTGTTCTTTCTCTTTTAAAGCTACGACCGAGCACGGTATTTAGTTTGAAGGTATAGACCGGACGTGAAAAAAAAAATTTGAATTGAATACAAATGAAGAGAAGGTAAAAAAATACCAGTAAAAAAAAAAAGAAATATAAAAGAATTTAGAGATAATTTACATGCGGCATTATCTAACGATATACTCAAATGAGTATATCGTTAGAATAAAATTATTTCACCCGTTTCAACTGCGCCGGAGATCAAGGTATAAACGATATACGTTTGTCTTCGAAATGAATGAACCATTCTAAATGAAACATACGATAGTGAAATAATTACGAAAGTACGTACGAGATATATGACTGGAGGAACTGGCTCAAATCGCATTTAACGTTTTTTAAAATTGTTTTTATGTTTCTTATTGTAATTTTCTCAAGATAGTATTTATAACATTTTTCTCTACTTCTCTCCCGTTTTCTCTTGCAACTTTTCCTTTGTGAGAATTTTTGAAATTTATTTGAAAATTTAATTTTAACAACATCTTTATAATTTTAAAACAACTGTTGCGCATTATAATAAGAATCGTTGGAAATGTTCTCTCCAGCTCCGTATTCGGCTTTTTAAAGCATTTATTCATAAATTCGTAAAAATTCTGTACTTCCAGTTTACTAATTTCTATTTTTATGCATGTAGGGAATTATATCTCACGATTTCCTGTATTATTTTGCAATATCCATGCTTATATTACTTTCATAAAATCATTTCTTTAACTGTTGAATCATAAATTAATCAAGCATTTTTTTTTTGTAATCTTTTATCAGATACTGTTTATTTTGATGAAATTATAAAATATTTTTAAGTTTGTCTTTTTTATTAATATAGTTTATTTCGTGTCAGTTTCGGAGATGGTGGGATTGATTTTCAGATTTGTTATTCAACGATGTATACGTGAGCCATTTAGGATTTTTTTTTTTTTTCTCCTCGGTAACCCTATAATGCACATGTGCACTTTGTTTCACTCAAAAGAGTTACATACGAATATGTATATATATAAGTCGTAAAAAGTAAATTGACAAGAAGCGCGCTAAAATAAAATAAATTTTTATCCTTAAAGCTTTATGAAAAGTGCAAAGGCTTTCGTACACTTTTTGACCATAAAATTTACGATCCACGTAAGCGAATGACTCTTTTTTTTTTCTAACGAATAAAAATTTCGCGTGATGATGGAAAAATTTACTGCGGTGGAAAGCTTTTTCGAACAAGATTAGAGGTGTCAGGTAGTTTAGAATAGATAAACTTAAAAAGATTCCACGGTCAACCGCATAAGTTCATCGACGCGATTGTACAAATGTTGCAAGTTTAAAGAGATATCGACGTCGTATCACAGTTGCACGCCAGATGCAATTCCGAGGGCAACGACCTCGGCTATCCTGAGCAAGCACTGAACTGCAGGTAGTGACGTCATTGATAAAGTCTCCCTTCTCGTTTCCATGGATACGATGACGTCATACGTACCGTGTGATGCATACGACGAGTTTTCAAAAATTGTATTCGGCGCAAAGTATACAAGGACGGTAAAGACTGTTTGCAAAGACTTGGCGTCTAATTTTAATTAAGTTCTAATGCTTCAAAAGTCCGCACGCACGTTACGTAATAAATCAACGATAATAGAAATATTTTTTTTTTTTCTTGAAGGAAGAAGTTATGCCAGATAATGAATTAGAAAGGTTAATTTTAATTAGCAGTAGTCTAGTTTAATTTCGTTTCTTCGTGCTTCGCTCGTCTCTTTTCATTTCCTGTCCGCTTTGTAAATGAAAACTTTATGTTATATGAAAATCCAATCCCGACAAAACGCTTGTTCCATTTAAATTTTCGTTGTAACACTCAATAATATTGCACGATGATACTTTCGTGTATTTTGCACTGCGTTTCTAGATTTCTCATGTTCCTTCGCTCGTGCTATTTTTTTAATGTTTAGAATTTGTGGTATGATTTTGATATTCTCCGGATAAATTGTGTGCGCATTTTATTACACCTAAATTTTTTGTGATACTTGGCAAGAAAACTGTCATACGACATGCAGAGAAAAATAGTCTTACTTTAAATTAATAAGTACAATATACATATATTTCTGTTAATCCATTTATTGCTTCGAATTGATATTTATTTAGCAAATAAATAACTTTTCTTGCGAAATCGATGCAAATAAAACCGAGAGACCGAAATGCAGTGTAAAATAGCGAATGAAAAGGCGGAGACAGCTTCATCCTTGATCCTCATTTAATACCGATCGAGTCGAATCGATCGCGCCTCTACTTTACAATCTTCTCGTCCGTCCAGCAATAAGAGCAAACGATAGATCGTCTGGAATGTAATGAAGAAAAGGAATCGGATTGGCGAATCAGCCCTCGAGTGCCGCTTTAATTTCGCGTTTCTTCTTTCTGCTCGGGTAAAAGCGCGCGCATGGCTAGCCGAACAGACGGCAAATATTTCTTTGCGTCGCTAGAAAAGCAGCGGAGAATTTTATTGCGCTCGAAGACGAACAGCAAACGTACAGCCTCCGGTCTTTTGCGTGCTCGTAGTTTTTTTTTTCTTTTCTTACCTGATCTTCTCCTTTTATATAATATTTTTCTCGCCCTTTCGCGTTTTACCTGCACGTTTCTTTCATCGATTTCGAGATGATACATTCGAGTTATATTCGGCAAGGGAGAAATGCCGCTCCTCTTGCCGAGAGAAAGAGATAAAGAGGGAAAGAGAGAGAGAAAAAAAAGCGCGAAAAATTTCATTTCTGATTACGGCGGTGCAAGCTCTTGCCAGCTGCTCCGTATTTTGCCCGGCGTTGACTGCCAATCTCCTAGATTTCAAGGGTGCACTGTCGTGAACGCAATAAAGTTGTTACATGTGTTTACGTGTTTTCATCTCCGCGCGTTGAGAGAAGCCATCGTTACAGCAGCGAGTGGAGATATTGCAGTCGCATCCGAATGATTTATGATCTCTCGAGTACATGCGTGACTACAGCCCGACTTGCTTCGGGAGGAGCTTGTTTAATTAAGAGCCGAGATCGCGTGTACGAACATAATTTTCAAGTTTAGTCCGTACGATACTTTGGCCTTTGTAGAGGAATTTCTTTTTTAAATTACGTACGATTTTGGAAGAAATTCCGTGAAATTGTTTCATATTACTTTGATAAGAGAACGCGATAAATATGATTTATATGTAAACGCGCTTCAGCAGCGCGACACGCCGTTTGGAAAAATCTTAAAGCGCAAAACCGTAGTTTGAAATTTTATTGAACAAAACTTTCCCTGTTTATATTGAGCTATTGTCTTGATTGGAAACACAAATCTCTTCGAAATACTCTCTGGGCATAATATTCGGTAAATATTAACTCCATCGTTGAATAACAGAGTGTGGGCGAAGCGAGATTTTCTCTGTAAGCTCAGCAATTGCCCTTTTCCGAGTGTTCTCGATAGCTGATACATTTACCGAGAAACAGTTGTGAATTATACAGCTCTCTCTTTCTTTCCTCGCATTTTCCTCTCTCGTTTTTTTCTTTCTCGCTGTGAGAAAACCTCATTCGAGCACTCGGCGATACAAGTTTTTCTTTATCGTCCGCATGCTTTATTGCCACGATGTTTACGAGTAACCGCTTTGCCTCTCGACATTTTCATCGTCCGCCGTTTATCCCTTTGACGCTACAATATATCCTTCGCCACCGTCGACACTGTCGCCGAATTGATAGCTACTGTATCGGTACACCAGCAAATAATAGCCGTGCTGCTGTCAATCGATCTTTTTACTCGGCGACGTGACGTAATCCTGCGGGTTTATAACAAAATCACTGAACGGACTTTAGCGTAGCTTAGCATAATTTAGTACAAAAATAAATCAATCACTTAAAATACGTAAACGTATATAAATTTACTCGCGCAATTATGCACGGAATTTCTATTACCTATCGTACTGATTTCAAATGCAAGTTTCACGACGATTGCCGTAATAAATTGTTAAAATTAATAAAAAAAGAAAAAAAAGCGCATACGAGATATATAAATTTTTTACGCGATAATAATTTAGAAGCTTATTAATTATTGAAAAACTAAAAAAGTTTTCTTTTCCCTCTTCGCACAGTTGCATGTTTTTTCCCTGGTTGATTGCCGTCTTATTCGAAGGTATTTTGAAATTCGTGAGTCTCTTCCCAATCGTATTAAAAATACTAAGACATTATGTAGATAAGAAGCGATTTGGCGAGATTTATACGGATGATTGCAACGCGACTAACAATATTCAGCGAAGCATGAGAAGAACGGTTTTATAAATCTTCTTTGCGTTACCAGCTTTCTAGGCCAAGTGGAAAAATCGGAATATAAACTTCGGTTTAACATCACAGTTTACCCGTCGTGACATTACTTTCTAGATTTAACCGCGCGAATTCTTTTCGGTTTCACCCTTGTTTTGGTGCTCTAAAGCTCACCTGCGCGTTAGAACGGGCGAATATCGCGCAATAGCTACATCGTTTCCGGATTATCTTGCTTTTAAGATCGAATTAGCTGTACCGCGCAAGGAACTTTGTCCATTAACTAATATTATTAACACCGTTTAGTTAATGGTACGCATAAAAGCGTATGATATACTTTAAATAAAAAGTTCCTTGGAAATAATCCTTTTTAAGGAACTTTCCTTAATTTCTTGCGCCACTTCGAATGGAAAATGTTCCTCCTGCGCGAAGGTAACACCTGTTTCAAATTAATGAAATAGTTCGCGGCCCAGCTGTGAGAAAAAGCTTTCATTTTCACCGCTTGAGTGACCACTCGGTGGTCTCTTCCGACGAAACACTCATGAGGCGGATACTATGCGAAAAAGTAGACAATGTATATTGCTAAGTGGAAGATACAGTATGCTAGCTTGACCTCTTTTCTTTGAACACATGAAAAAGACCACTGCTTTGTTTGCACTCCTCTTTGTAGCGTCTAAGCAAATTTGACCATTTAATTATGCATAAAAAAAAGTAATTTAATATGAATAACGTCCTTTGTTATTCAAGTATTTCATTTTGTCCTTTAAACTTCACGCTTTCATTGGAAAGAAAGATGACAAGATATGCACGTAATGCATGATATTTTATGACATAAAAATATACGATATCGTTAAGAGGTAATCAAATAAGATTCATCAAGCGCGTTAATATTTCGGATAATTATACAATTGGCGGAAAGTAATGCGCGTTCGGTATTTAGAAAAGGCTTAATATAATCCCCATTGTTTTATTTAGTTTCTGGAAGGGTTGCTTTATTCAGTATTTTATTTGTTACTTTTTTTTTATAATCCCACACAAAAAAAAAAAATAAAGCTTACACGAGGTTTCGCCTACGGTGAGAAAAAGGCCGTACAGCAGAGAACTATTTATACATTCTAGAGTCATCCGTAGCTAGTGGAAGAAAGAAATAAAGACAAAAAGAAATAAAGGGAGAAAGAAACTTGGGCCGCGCACCTTGAAAAATGGAAAAAAAAAAAAAAGCGAAATCTAATTCTTTGTTACCGGTAACGGAACGTTATTGCATTCGTGACTTTACCCCGATAATTTAATATGAAGACGTAGCGGCGCGTTTACGCGAAGACAAGGGATATGTTCGTTTTATATTCGAGACCTTGCACAAGTTGCAAGCGTGGAAAACCGTCGAACGAGCCGGGTTAGCTTTTGCGTTTTGAGGTGCCTTTACCGGAGCATACCGCGCTCCGTCGAGCGTGAACAACTTGGCATCGGCGTCTATAATCGTGGCAAGGTAACGTGAGACGACCCGAAGAAAATGTAATATCCGTCCATTATCACGTTTTCCACCTCTAAAATGTTATCGGTTCCCCTCCGCGGGGGATCGATAATCGCGAATGGCCTCTGAACGATGACGCTTGAATTTTTAATCGCTTTTTGCGAGAGGCACAACCGCGACTTCGCCGGTCGTCTCGCGATACCTAAGTTTCGGCGTAAGTCATCACTGACACCGCGAATGCACGTTTCCCTCGTTTTGTCGTACTCGTGAAATTTAAAACAGCATGAACGTCACATTTTTATGAGGTATATTTCTTCCAAAGAACGGTCTCCGCCGCGTCACACACACGCTCGCGAATGTCGTCGAACGAATATTTTTGCTGGAAGAGTAAAAAAATAAAACATGAAAAAGAAATAAAGTGATATTCGGTACAGTATAGAACGCTTTTGTAGCTTGGAAAAAAAAAAACTTGGAGCTATTGTTCTGGATATAGTAACAGGTACGGTAATCAGCGGAAAGAGATGAATTAAAAGAGAATGCAACTAATTAATAAATCGTGTACTTGATAGGCAAAATTTTCAAAGCAAAATTTCTATCTCCTTTGTTTTAATTTTGCAATTGAACTTGCGGGTCAAAAATGTTGTCGTGCAAAATAGATTTAATCGAATAGCCAAGGAAAAATCTGAGCAGCAATATTTTACGAGTTCGTATATCGGAGGCTACGAGCATCGTAAAACGATGGCGTGAATTTGACGGCGCAAAAATTTCGTTTTACGATAAATAGCTTTCTTAAAGAGATAGGACGGTGTGTTTTTCAGTAGCTGACGTTGCGATACCGACACATTTACGGTGTATTACAATACTGAGTATGTATTCACGTAACAGTTTATTCAACACTTATAAAAATGTGAGCGATATTTTACACGATACGTCTAAGAATTTTTACATTTAAATAATAGATATTAATTTTCTTTTATTTTTTTAATTATAAAATTCCGATTTTAATCTTTTTATAATTTTTAAAGAAAATAATAAACTAAATATTCATAAATTAATTCTAAATTAACGCGCTCGCGCTATTGAGGGATTAAAAAAAGCATTAAACTCAAGTCCCTCATTGAAATATTCTATTTTTATTATTATTAAAAGAACGGTAAGTAAGTAAGGAGATTTCTTGCTCGGGCAATAATAGCTTCTTTCAACGTTCTAAGCAACCCGATAAGTGCATCTTCCTTAAATGGGAATTTTTCAGTTCTTAGAGAGACAAACTGCAATTTAAGTACTTAATTGAGTCAAATAGTCGTCGCAATAATCTTTTCACCGCAAATAAGGCAACGAGTGGATTTTGGAGATTTTCCTTAGATAGGGATCTATTAGATCACCGCGAGTTTGTACTCACGCCGGCTCGAATGCTCTTGTGAAGGAGCCAATCTATCCTGATTTCTATTCGCCGGCTGCATTCGGGCCAGCGGGTCGATCCGCCGCGCGAAGATGGACTTGGTTTCGATCCGAACTTCGCTCTTAGAGAGTGGTCGTTCAATCCGTGCCGGGAACCCTCTTCGCGGATTCGTGTGTGCGTGCGATGATGACGCAGTGACCTCGGCGTGTGTGGTATCCGCTCTTTGTCGCACCCCCCGATGTCGGTATACTTCCCTTTCGGTGCGTCAGAGATGACGTCACGTAGCTAGGCAACCGCACCCTTGCGGCCCACGAAGACCCGTTTTTCCATGCCTTACGTCCCCAGCAGCCGTTTCTCATTGTCCTTCGTACTTACGTGCCGAAGGACGAGCTTCGGGGAACGTCTGCACATACACGGGGACGGTTCGATAAGAAGTTACATAGTCCCTTGGATCCCCTCGAGTGAAGGAAGCGCGTAGTTCTCCCGGTTGCTGGGATAATCGTTTGAAATATGTCACGCAGTCAGAGAGCATCGTAATAACGTAATTACAAACGACGTTCCAGGTTCGATCTCGTTATAGAGTTTGTTTCGAAAGCTTGAATATTAAGTTATCGGTAACGATGTAGGTCTATGCTGTACAAACCGACGTGTATCTCTCGGGCAAACGAATTTTATTCATTAAATTATCTCTCTCTCTCCCTTTTTACGTTTCCCTTTTTACCTCGATATTTGATCAGTATTTTATACAAAGATTTCGATAGGAGAGCGTAACTTTCGCGAAATTCGCATGCGAAATCAGGAGGGAGGATAAACGACCGCGAGTAAAACGTTATTCGCGCCGATTTACTTACGTCCGGTCTGCCGAATCGTGGAATCAAACTTTTCGTCGGGTGTCGCGGAAGCCGAAAATCGTTAATCATTCTCGCATGAAAGTCAAATAACACTCGATTTGTCGCGTCGGCGTGGGATGCAGCAAGGTGCATTACTGGGGAGTGACATCGATAATGCGATCCTAGGCGACTTGTCACGGCATTGATATATGTCCTTGTCCGTTACCGACCCTCGTAAGGAACTTTTCGCCGAGAATATCTCGTTCACAAAGCTTAATATAGAAGCCACCCCTCTCGCGCTTCGCCTTGTTGTTCCTTGCTGTTTATCCGTGTCTGCACCTCGTGCGGTTATATACGTGTGTGCATAGGTGTACATAAGGAAGATAGTCAAGCATGAATGCTACGCGGCGACGTGCTGGTCTTTGTAATACTCGCACGTATGCACGATACAAGGAGATACGTATATCGTAGTGAAATAGCAATTTCTCGCCTTATAAGAGATTCTCGCGAGAACCCACGATAATAGTGAAATTAAAATAAATTTTCTATTCTCTGTACGTCTCTACGCGGAACATTCGTTACTTCGCTTCGCGTACAGAGCCTGCAATTCGCTTCGCCTTTCCGCGAAACACTCCAAAATTGCGATAAAGAAATTCACAGGTAATACGAAGAGGGAGGTAGCCCTTATTCGCGTGACTACGCGGAATACAAAGCGAAGATAAGGAGAACCATTACGTAACTCCGAGCTACCCGCATTACTGAACGTTAATATATCTACAATCGCGAAGATGCATTCATTCAATTAGCAACAATGAGTTAACCGTTCTCTCTTCATCAAAATGAAAACCGTTGCAACGAACGCCTCTTAATTAGTATTGCGGAAAATGAAACGTGAAAAGAGTTGCGAATAAAACATTTCCTCCGTGCTCGTAATCAACATATTCACATTCTTTCATTGTAACTGCGAATGATTTTGAGTTCTATCGTACTTTCATTAAACACGTTATAAAAAAAAAATATATATATATATATATATATAAATAAATAAATAAATAAAATTATGCTTGACGAGCTATAGAAATATTCACAAATTTATTGAAGTCGACAATTCGTTCCTTTTTAGCATTCAAATGACGTTAATAACATTTAATGCAACCTAAGTAATAAAGAGAGAGAAATAGAATGTAAATGACGCGGGGACGAGAGATGAAAAAAAATTTTAGGGTGATATGAGAGAACGTAAGATAGAGAAAAAGAAAACGAGAGTAGAAATAATGTGTTTTATGTGCTCCGTAATGATACTATTCTCTGCGCGACGAGATAGCGAGTAAGACAATCGACCTGAGCACGGAAAGCTGTATTAGGATAACGATTTCTCGTAATGATCCATCCCGTCTATTTCGCGTCGGATTTCAATTACGAGGATGCCCTTGCCCGGCCGTATTTAGTTAATTCGATTCAAGTGCTTAAAAAAAAAGAATGCGCTTGATTAAAACAATACTGTTTTGCGCTTTATTAAAGGCATCGATTAAATTTACTTTTAATTGCGAATTTTTGCAATAATAACGAAGCCTCGTAATAGACTTCTATATAGTTGGAAAATATCCAGAGAGGCAAATATCTTATCCGCGTCGTATCGAAGCATCGTTAACAATTACAGATCCAGTTACATGTTCTTCGGAAGTTCTTGTTTTAGGTCGACGTAACTAACTCCTCTCTTTCATTTCTCTTTTCCTCTTACTTTTCTGTAGCTCTTTATCGTGATCTAACTTGTTCGATTACTTTCGTTTCAAGATTTTTTTGTTTTTGTCAACGGTAGCTAGACTGGCAAGTGTACTTCTCGAATTTTATCCGTCGGGTCACGGGCTTTTAGTCCCCTTCTATTTAATTTTACTTTTAAATCCGCGGTGATTTTTTGCCGTATCGATTAAAGTTCCTCTAGCAACGATCTTTTATTAAGATTGTTATTATTAGTATTTAATTAATAAAATTACAAATTGAAACGAATACTGTATACGTAAGTTAATGTCGTGGGTATTAGCGTAATTATGGACGGTAATTTGCAAAACAATTTCATTTGCTCGGAGATAAATCTCGTTTGCTATTAGCAAATCGCAAATTCGACTAATTATAATCGTGGGAGTCGAGTGCCATATGCATTTTGCGTGACAGAATTGCGGTTGAACGTGGCCTCTTATCGGACGTTGACGCACGCTTGTCCCTTGGTGGAATCTCCAATTATGAGTTCTCGACATCGGTTATGCTTCATGGCAAAAGACCGTGTCCGCAGGGGAATTTCCGGGGCTCTCTTGATCGTAACCGACGTAACCCCTTAGCATTCGATGTCGATTGTCGCGTCCCGTGGGGGATAGGAAAGGGTTACTCCAAGTTTGCGTTCTGTTGCACAAAGGATCCCCCAGTTGCAAATGTTGACACGATATCGGTCGATCCGATTTCAGCGGCTTTGTGAACGGGATCTCGTGTTGATATCACGTTAGCGAAGATAATCAACTGAGTTTTCAGACGATGTAAATTTACTTCCCCGGTTTATAAAGACAATATAAAACTTTATACCCGAAATTTGATTGATTAATTAATTCTTTTAATGTTTGTTGGCGCGATGGAACGGTCGCTGCTTTAAATAAAATTTTGCAAAATCTTTCTCGCGACGATGGCTGAATCTTAATGGATTTTAACTGTTATTATGTATGCAATAAGATGAGTAAGCGTTGTAACACTCTTAGTGAGAATAATGCAATTTCTATGCTCTCAAACAAGTTCTGTTGGTGTCTCTGCAACACGTATTACGTTATAGAACGATAGAAAGCTTTTGAGGCATTATTACGGTACATGCGTATGAATTGCACAAGTCATCTTCTCTGCTTTGAGGAGCGTGGAACTTTAGACGAGTGTCTAGCGCGAAATCCAAGTGTCTCGACGCTGTAACTTTTTACGATCCCGCGAGAAATTCGAGCTTTATTGCCGTTCTAAAATAATTACGGTAGGACTGATGTCTTGAAATTTCGGTCGCTCGCTCATACGAGAACGTCACACGGGAACGGGTGGATTATACCGCAGTCGGTGGCGGAGCAGTAAATTTCCTCTGGAAGTGCCGCGCGGTCGGAATTTGCGGAAAGACGCCAGCGATATAGAAGAAAGTAATTTAGATCGCTCTTCAAAGGGACCCCAACTTGGAACGCGTCGCGGAATTACTATCGCCGGAGTTAGGCTTCCTGTTGTAACTCCCGGGACAATTTTATAAGTGTTCAGGAATTTTGACAGAAAACGTTTAAATCGTTTTCACGTCGTCTTTTACCGTTCGTTATAACGTAATAACTGTCTCGTTATCGAATGGAAGTGTTAACAAAAGATTAAAAAAAATTTTTTTATTAGTTTTTTTTTTACGAATAAAAATATAGAACTAGAGTTGACGCAGTAAAGTTCGCATGACTCTCGCGCATATTTCACTGATGCATTAGCCGTACGAATATTTTTAACAAGACTCGTGACACTTGCTGCGAAATGTGTATGCAAAAGGCTTGCACTGTTAGTCACGAGAAAGACGCGCGTAAAAAAAGCTCCAATCGATACGTCATCACGATGCAACGCGTGTTACGACAAACAAACTGTGACAAACGGCAAACACGCGGTGTTGGCGAGTACCGAAAAAAAAAAAAAAAAAAAAATGAAACTTTAGCAATCTGTTTTAGTTTTGGAGTTAATATTCCTTGAAAGAGCTAAATGCACTCCCGCCTGTTTACGTTTACAAACGTATGTAGAGCCAATGTTACATATTGTTCCGGCAATACCTCGCACGCAAAAGTAAAACGACTGTCAGAAAATGGTTCATAGCGTTGAAGTTTGAGGAACGGCTTTAGTTCCATCGTGAAATCCGCGAGATAAATTTATGCGCGCTCGCATTATAAACTATGCGCGCTGCGAAACATTAACAATCTACGACAATGCGACTCGTCATAATTTTCGCATTGTTGACGAAAAAGTGCGCAATGAATAGTTGTTCGAACGTCCGTGCCGGATAAAGAGGAAAAAAACTTGACGATTATTTCGGGGAAATGGAGGGAGGAAAAAATTTTTTTTAACGCACTTTTACATAAGCTGCACTTTAAATTAACGATTGAGGCGCACGTGTTAGTCGCGAAAAGAAATTTTTCCGCGCGAGAAATAACTTTGCACGCGACTACCGCGAGGAGTTCGAGTCGATCATTAATGCGCCGTCGAACGGAGCTCTTTTGTACGTCTGTCCTTATATGTATAACGCAAGCACGCAATAACCTGAAACCCGTCCATGAGCATCGGTACGTGTTCCGCATGTATTCCAGCAAGGATAGTTTACCGTTTTACGGAACAAGCTTTCTCGTTGTCTGCGAAAAGTATTATACTATCGCATTTATGTGTCGTTCGCGTATATACCTTTCGCTCAAAACATAAACTACGCTTATATAATCTGACAGTACTTGAGTCGATACAAGACAGATAAAGCGGTAAGAAGTTATTCCCTTCGAGAGAATAGCTTCTTTCTTTACCACGACGATAAGAAATTTATCATCAGCGAACAGCTGCAACGATGCCACGGCGTACTTTATTTTTCTTTTTTTTTTTTTTATAAAATCGCAAACTCGTTTTTAACGTAGCTGAAAGTACTAATTACTTTATAAATTGCCTTTGACGTATCTGTCACAGGTTTCCGTGGAATATCACATTTCCTGAAAACTTGTTTAAACAGCTTGCGTATAACTTAAGTAGATATTTGTCGCTCAAGTGCACTCTCGAGCGTACCGATCATTCAATTTCATTTCATAGAAAGGCTGAAGTGCACCTGAGACGAGAGACGGCAATGAAATCGCGTTCGGCAGAATCCTTCACATCTATCGATTTACACAGAAAACTTACGGACGTTCTTACAAAACGTATATTTTACAATAAATAATATTTGCGAAATAAAGTATCGCTGTAATATCGGATAAAGATCGAATTAAGATAACGTTGCAAAACATATTTTCTTTTTTTTTTTTATGATATACGTTAGATGTACACTTTCCGTCTAATTTCATCCTATCTTTAGAGCGATACATCTTCTTTTTTTTTTTTTTTTCCATAAAGGAAATACCCTCTCAGATTTAAGATGTGTATACGTTATCGGTTATGACTAAAATATGGACCAATTTTTATGACTCACTCCGTCCGGATGATATTTCGGCACGCCGCTCGGCGTCGTGTTGCTTCCACAAAATTCAGTCAAAACATCCTGAAGCTTCCGCGTGGAATCTGAAAAATTAATGAGTCAATAATTTGTTACATTAGATTGAATTTTATTCTATAATACGTATTAGAAGATAAAAAAATATATTAATAAGATATTGAACAGAATAGTATATTAATTGCAATTTTTCTGTTTCAGATAATATTATATCATTGGAGAAGGACCAACCCGACATCCCGCAGACATCCTGAGAGAGAATATGTTCCGGGCAAAGACGCGATTTTTCGCGCTTCACCTGCAATCATCAGCGTACGTAATATTCGCGCTACATCGTCGGCGCTCAGCGACGGTCGGGTGGGGGCGAACACCTTAGCGCGCCGACCAATCACAGCGCTCCGTGATTACCTGATTGCGATCGCGCGAGGGGCCTACGTGACTCATTCTACTGTGGTCTGTGAACGAGAGGACATGCCGCCCACGCGGAGAACATCTCTCTCGGGTTATCGTCGTGTACCTGTTCTTCACAGAACACCGCTGTTAGTTAATCACCGACATTCGATCGGATAGATAAAGGTAAATCATTTCGTTCTTTATTCTGCCATAATACTTCGTGTATTAGTAGTCGGGCGACGGTACGGCGAGCATCGAAGCTGCTGCGTTCGAGATCAAAGTAGGAACTTGAGGAAGTTGAGGGCGCGGGGAACATTACATTGCGGTCCGTCTCGTTTATCGCTTGGTGCAAGTTCTTGGTGTCGTTTATTCCGCCGACGAGAATTGGTCGTAGAATCATGAGGTAACAGTAGGCGCGGGGAGCGCGGGGAGAAGGGGGAGGGACGTTGCGGGCTAGCGTGCTAGTGTGCTAGCGCTGGAATGTGAGTCCGGTCACCCACAACCATAACATACGCGCGCGGTACGATAAACAATACGCGCTCAATAAGACATTGAACAGAACAGTAGGTATATTAACTGTATATTTTCTGTTTCAGGTAATATTCTACTATTGGAGGAGGACCAGCCCGACATCCCGCGGACATCCTGAGAGGAGGAGGAGGCCCAGGAAGGGTATCCTGCCCCGGCGGAGCAACCCATGGGTATATATTAATTTTTCCTTTGGATTTTTAATAACGTTTTTTAATTTTTTTATTTAATTATATTTTATATCTACTATATAATTGTTTTTTTTTTTCTGTTTCAGGTCAAGAGAAACTCCGCTGCGTCGCATCGCTCAGTGCCGCACGTTGATTCGAAATTATACGAACTGCAGCCAGTTCGTCGGTCGTTCGGGGCTGCCGATAGTTACCGGGCGTTTTTTTTTACGATTCTTTTTAATTCGGGAGTGTCGAAAAATTTGTTAAATAATTTTCGGGATTTTAACTTCACCCGGACGCGTTCGCGAGTTACTTGTGCGCGGAAGGATGGCTCGTCACGTCCCATCTGAGAGGAGGAGCAGGCCCGGGATGGGCATCCTGCATCGGCGGAGCAACTCATAGGTAAGGATAAATTTATTTAATAAAATCTTTGTCAAATAAAAAATTCTACTTTCTTTTTATTAATTTTATTAATACTTTACATGTCTACATTAAATCTTTTTTTATGTTACAGCCACCGACAGAACTCATCAACTCCGCTGATGCTCATGCAGTTCGGTAAGTCGCATGACTTTTTTACGTAGTTTGTTAATTAAGTGTCTTAAACCAGCAACACGTCGTCGACCATAAATTACTCAGTTGTAATTATCGGATAAAAATTATTATAATTAATTAATGCCCCTAATTAAAATGACGCGTACGACCCTTCGAAAAATAGCACACGCGAAGCGTTCGCATGGTTTCTTCTAGTATAAATAAATTAACGTTCCGCGAGATATCTTCCTTCTCGTTGTACGATTTGACATGTCAGCGGATGTGACACGATCGAGTTTGCGTCTGATAGATTAGACAGTGAAGAACGATGGGCGGATGAGGGCGGGGGGAGGGTTGAGTGCGATTGATCAACCATCTTGGATTCAACTGTTTACAGAAGAAACAACGACGATAAATTGACTAATAATAGGAGGCCATTGGCCTAATCTACCCGCACCGACGTCATAATGCACTTAACGGGCCGAGATATTTTTAGGCGTCTACTATTTTCGAGTCGATTGACGGCTACGATGGATCGTATTCGGACGGGTAGATGATTAACGCGCTCAGCTGAAATTCATGTTTCCGCCTCGATGTCGGGTCACCCTACATAACTGCTGGCGATTATTGAGCAATCATTTTATAACTGAATGTCCACACAAATGGATTGTAAACAGCGAATTGCAAACACTTTCTAACGAAAAGAGATTCGATTTTCTCTCGGGAACTTTATTAGATTAATTTATTTAGGAGATATTCGGGGGGAAATAAGGAATTTGTGTGCGGAAGATTCGAGGTGTAAAGTATGCACTTTTTATTTTAAAAAGTTCAAGTGTGTAAATTGCTGATTATTTGATACCCCTTTTTGATGCGACAATATTTACGTTTTATATCGATCCCGATGTATTTTTAATAGCTTTCATTCAACAAACTTTCAGCTGTTGACTTTCATTCTACATAATTGAACAGAGTCAATTATCATGTCATTTCAATTATATTTAATCGAGTTAAGTGCTATCTGTAATTAAAAAGTAGTATCATTGGGACTATAATTTTGAGAATATTTACTTATGTATTGGTTTACACTTTGGCAGTGAACGAATAATTATGTTCATTTCGTTGCCTTTTGTTGTTCAAATAACTTAATTTGCAGTAACGATTATACAATTCGTGCGACGATAGCCACCAGAATAGCGCATCTTACAGTCTGCGTGTAACGTATTTTCATTCCAACGAAACTGTTAAAGAATACAACGGGCTTCATGAAAAAGTTATTTGTATTCAATGTGTAAACTCGCGATAAAATTATCGCGGTCATTCGATCCGATTTATAACAAATAAAATTACGCCACGCAATTTGATTTATTCGCGCGATGCTGTATGAATAATCGTCTAATTAAATGTAGACTCAAAATTGCGATATAAAAACGTAGAGATTAAAAAAAAAAGACAAAAAAAAAATTAAACTAATGCATTAATATCGGTATTAAAAATAAATAAATACAAAATTACAATAAATATTTTATCTTCGTTAAAAATAAATCTCGTAATAACAGCTACGAATATTATAGAAATTAGCTTGCATATTAATAATTAACTTAGAGACTAATCTTCGTTAAGAGTGTCCACAAATTACTAAGAGCGTCTATTAAGCGAAAATTAAGTCAGGTGTATATAAAGTTACTTGTGCTAAATTTGCCGACGCTAGATGAGTCAAAGTTTGTTAAAACTTCATCAGCAACGCGGACTTCGGGATTTACGATCTGTAAAAAAAAAAAAATTCAAAAGAAAAAAAAGGAAAAAGAGCACGGGGAGCCCTTCGTTGTGATATATCCGCGTTATTTTACACGTTTCGGCACTTCCTTCTCGGTTTCCTACTTACAAGCTGCCAGATCCTGAAGTTGTTGGAATTCCGCTGGCGAGAGCTTATCCCAGTGGAAGGCCATCTTTATTTCTGATCTATATGTCCCTCAGGACGAGTGGCCAGATGTTAGGTGCTGAAATTCGTCACCTAGAAATCAAAAGATATCGCTATCTGTAAAAACGCGATTGATACTAAATCCCACCTCACAACTTCGTCATACAAACATTACATTTTTATTTTTTAATACTTAAATATTTTAAGTTATAGTAAAATAAAATTAATGAAATAATTCAAGTTATAAAAGAAAAGAAAAATAATCCATCCAGAATATTGATAAATGTTTCATAAATTTTTTTTCGGATTCTTTAAAAATATTTTAATCTAAGAAATAACGTCTAACACGACGGATCCATGCTTGTATTTAGGAAATATACCGAAAAGCTGGTTACTTAGGGTGGGAAGAATATAAAAATTAATTAACACAAATAAATTAGCTGACATAAAAAATTACCGAGAATCGTGCGATTTTAATTAAATAAACTTTCTGCTAAATTAATTTAGAAGAAAGTTTGCTGTTTATTTATTTGTTAGTGGCTTATACGATCGTAAACGTATGCTCGACGCGCTAAAATTACAGATTTACGGTCCCTGTGGCCGCTTTTCTCTCACTGTAAACGCGCCTATGCGCAAGAGAGGAATCCGAAACGATCGAACGTGTTTCTCCCGCAAATATGTAGCAACGGCTGGACACATGCTCTGTCAGCGAAACCCATGCCGTCCGACGAAACTCGTTCGCTCGTTCGCTTTGAACATTCACGATCCCTTTACACTGTACTGTCTTTAGCTGAGCCACGATGATAAAACTTTATCCACGAAAAAAGCCAGCGCGATATTCACACGTTCAACGTATCGGATATTTTTTTTTTCTTTTTTCTTTTTAAAAATTTGCCACGGCCAGTTATTTCGGACACTAACCAGCGAATAAAAGATTAATTGTTCGATGACTGTTTTTCTCACTCTATTTAATACAATAATAATTATTATTATTTAAAATATATTCCACGCAATTGCAAATGCAAAAGTTTTTTTTTTTACGCGCCGTGACGCCTCTTTTTCTCATAATATTTTAGAGAATTATTAAATAAAGTGAGGAATGCAGCGTGTTGTACAATGACCTCGGCTATTCCAAATATTTAATAGCAACGCTGTCGTAAATCATTCGTTTATAAAATATTTCCTTCACATATTTCTAATTCGCATTGCTAAATATTAATTAAATTATTACCCGGGCTTCCCTCCCCTCCCCGTCTACGATCTCCGCGATCTCTGCGATTTGTACGATCGGGTATTGATTGAATGCCACATTAATGCTCAGCGGTTTTCGATATAAGCTGGGTGTGAACTAGAATTAATGGAGCCGCTAGTGCGGCAACGCTTCAAAAGCAAGGGTTAACGATAACGGGGCGTAACGAACGATAACGCGCCGAATTAAAAAGAACTTAGTAGATTAGTATCGACGGATTATCTTCGCTGTTTCGCACACAAGGCCCTTAATTCACGGCGTATCCTTGCTACAATGAGCACAATCGGTGAACGCGACGTGACGCACGATCGCGTTAATCCTGATGTATCTTCTGTTCTACATAATATTTCACTACGGAGGGGTGATTTGATCACTTCCATCCATCACCCTCCCTCTCCTCGCGGCGAGCGCGCGTATACTTCGCCGATAATTTTCCGCGTATAATCGGGTTAAGACTACGTAATCAGAGTTTACGCACAACAAAGCCAGGGCGAACTCGCACGCGTAGCTTTGCCTGCGTGCGTTTTCACACGCGCCACGGGCGGGAAATGCAATTTTATTGCTTTGCCGGTCGCTTCTGTGATTTACCGCGTGCCGCCGGGCCATTTCTGGCCGCCGAGTGTACGAATAAAACGCCACCAATCGATGCGGACGGACGCGCGCGACGTTGTAATTAGTTTCACACGCAAATCCGAATGAAAGACAGTTCGAGATGCGGCGTGGCGCGGCCATTTAATCCATTTCCCGTGAGAAAAATAAATCCTGCACGGGAGGGAGAGGGACGTATAACGATTGCAAAACTTTTTTCGTGACAGCCTGTCACTGCTTTTTGCTAGAACAAGGAGAAAGCGTACATGAATTTGCCAGGGAAATGTAGGAAAGCTTATCTTACAATTAGAAAGACACTCGTGTTGTGAAGGGCTTCGAAAAATCGCACGCGTGGCTCGTATTATTGTATAATCACACGCGCGTGGTAAACATTTAATTTAAATTAAATTAAATTAAATTCGTACTTTAATTACAGTCACAATACACGCGGAAATAAAATGTTCTTTTTTACTTTTTTGAGTGAATTTATTGTTTTCGAGACTTACGACGTAACGTTCGATAAAAGGTTACATGTAAAATAATTTGCTTCGAATTTTTAACGACCGTCGCCTTCAACGACTGTATAATCTTTTATTTAAAAAGAAAATGTCTCTTTTCTCTCGCACGCGATTGAAAAAATATAACTCGTATTCGTACAGTTTCCCATACGTTCTTTTTCGATTGACAAATTGCTCCCATCAATTGCAATAACACGTTGCGGCTGGAAAACTGAAATTCGCAGGTTTTGAAATAGATTTTTTTTTACTTTTCTCCCTTTTTTTCTTTTCTTTTTTTTCGGTCTCGCTGATGGTGCCATTGTATAATTACACATTCCGTAAAAATATTACACTTTTTAAAAAGATTTATTATTCTCTGTAACAGACAACTTCAAATTAAAAACTTATTAGCCCAACCTTGATCATAAAACGCGTATGTGAAAATTTTGAAACGAATAAAAATAAAAAAATTATCTCGCTAATTTCCGAGTAAATCTACGAACGCCACAATTACTAAAAGTAATTATACACGCTGTCACTGTGCGATTTAATCTCTTTCTATTTTTACAACCCGAGAGAAATTGCGTTTCTTCTTACGCGCGGTGTAGGAGAATCATTCAGAATAGAACGGCGTGTCTCGCGTTACAACGGCTTACAATGACCAATGAAATTGCCGACGGAAGGCAGTTAAGTAAATTTATTATCCTGTCTTCCAACAGCCGAATGAAATATACAGCGTCGTCAGTTAGCCATGATAGGAACCCATGCCGAAGACAATTGCAGCCCGCGGTATATCAGTAGCTCGAATGCAATATACGATTACAAGTAATATTACCTATAATATTACCCATTAGCATTTCATTCGAAGTTTGATAGTATGCGTTACAAAATACGTTTCCGTGGTGATGCTTTGTGAAATGAGCAATGAGCAATAAATTGTTTATAACGTATCATATTAATTATTTTAATTAAAAAAAAAAAAAGAGAAAAATTTATTTAGCTTACGGTACAAATAAATGACCGAGCTGCTTCTTGACTACTTTCGCGGATAAGCGATTTCTGCAATTGACAAGGAGTAAAGCCGTTATGAGACCACTCGAGAGTGAAATATAAGGCAATATATCATGTAAATTATGATACGACGCGAAAATAGCTGAGCTTTTTCTCGAAAGGATTTATTTCCGATGACAAGATAAACGTTAAGTATTCTACTTGAAATAGTAGGTGTAGTATATATGCGCATCGTTATAGAAAAAAAAAAAAATTAAACATATATTTTTTGTCTTGAAATGTCTTTCGTTAATTCAGTTTATTATTATTTATTAATTTTTTCTAAATAATCGCGAAGCTTTTTGAATCTCTGTCAATTCTGGCCTAATTAAATTAAAAATTAAGAGGTAAATAGATGAATTGACCAAATAAAAAATTCTTTGCCGTTCGTTCGCGCTGGTACAACGATAATTGATTTACGATAATGTCGCTGTAAATTGCCGCGTTGCTGAAAGCACGGAGGGTTTAACGCGGGAATATACATGAAACCCAACAAAGTTCAGCCTATCTTTACTCTCTTTTTCTTTTTCTTCTCCTCTGTTTTTCACCCTCTCGTTGATAAAATAATTCCGCGCTAGGGCCCATTATGCGCTTCGTAATTAAAATCGTATAGACCTTTGTAATCTTTATAAAGACGTTCGTATGTGCGTGCAAAATAAAACGACAGAAACACAGATTATGTAATCGATTGACGGTGAAACACGAAATTGCCCGGTTATTAATATTAATTCTCTGTTTCCAGAGAAAAAAATTACATTTCAAGAGCAGTCTCGATAATGAATATTATATTGTCGGGAAACGTAGCAATAATATAAACGTAAATCAAATCTTTTATGAAAATTTTTATTTGAAAAAAAGAGAATTATGAAAATAATAGAATTATTATTGCGTTGAAAATTTAAGATGCACGCGACATTTTTGTATGAATTTTACGTGCGAAGTAGCCGCAAAGGGCAAGACAATGAAATCGACATTCAATTCTGTAACGCAAAACATTTTTGTAAATAATATAATTGAATATTTACTTTTCGAAGAAATTAATAACCTTCGTGTGATTCTTAACAGCTGCGCGTAATAGTTGCACATTAATTGCAATTAACTAGATTAGGTGGGTAATTAGGATATCCTTCGGGACACGCCTTGTACGTTACGCCTTGTATGTATACCTATGTTACACACATGTACTTAGCTCCGGTAATGCATTTGTGCAAAAGTTCAAAATTAGTCGTATTACGCGTTGATTGCACATAACACGTTTCAGCTAACGTTAAAAATAGCCGTGAGTACGATCGTTAGCAAGGATAATTCTTTCACGTTATTATTATTTTATTAACAAAATAACTGCCTGAAATATCCCTCTCTGTTACGCACAATATACGCGGCGTTATTATCAAGGAGTTGCACGTGTCTGATTTTATGCATTGATAAAACCCAAGCAAGCACAAACCGGTGCTATAATTAGTTAGTAAAAATATAGCCGTTAGAGAAAGCACAACGCAAGCCTTCTCGTTTTACTTTCAAGAAAAATAATCGTGCCGCATATTTTTTTCTCTCTTTTTTTTTTTTCTCTCGCTTCTGCGTGAACGTGATTTCTGTCCGGATTTAGAATCATTACGTCGGAAAATATAATTTTGACTATTAATATATTTTCTTAAATCGCTCGTTATTCTCCGAAGAAATTTTGCGTCGCGGATCGGCAAATAAAATTTCGTTACTTTCGAGCCCGATCAAATGGACTCCCTCGCGTGTCCGTTCTAAAGTCGCGAATGGAGTTTCCAAATAACGTACGCGTTGTACGTAGCTCGATCTTTACAAGCGTCTCACGACCGTCCAGTAATTGCGTCCTCGCCGATAATAAGCGACGCGCATGATGGCGCGTCTCGGAGAGACGTCAACATTAAACCATTTCTCTCGAGAGAACGTCTTACCTTGATTTCTATCGCCGGTCGGTGATTAACGTTAATTGACGCTGTTAACGAGATTATATTACATTATCGTTACCTAAGGAATCTTTTGGATATCGGCAAGCGTATTGGAATAATGCATTCGTAATTACGTAACGTGCTAATGACCAATCCTTGTCATAATGGGAGATCATTCGATAACAGCGACGCGAATGGCAGCGCCATTGTGTAATCGAACATCTATCTGTTGTTTGCGATTCAAAATGCGGCGATGTTAAGCTATGGGAATTTGTGTTTATCCAGCCGCGGTTACTCCGCAACGTACCTATATACGGACACATTGGACACGCAATTCCGTTGTGATAACGTACCAATGCGCTCGATATTTCTCACGCTCTCTCGTGAAATCCGTTCGGTTTTTTTTTTTTTGCATCCTCTCGAATATCCCTTCGCGCCAGCTCATCGTGCAGCGTCGTATTTGCGCCGTGAAATAATCACCCTCCGATGAATCTGGAGTAATTTTTTTTTTCACCCTCTCGGTATGGTCTACGTTTTACTAGCAACAAATAAGACACGTAATGCGATAAAATATATTTTCCGCGTACGACAAAGCGCCGCGTACGCAACAGCAGCGTAACTTGTATTCTGTTTCAACATTAACGCTTGTATTCTAGTGAAACCTTATGAAACGCATTCTCGTGATAGGTGTTGCTCTGCAACAACGTTGTAATAAAAAGCGTTGCATCAGATTTCCAGGCTTCAAAATGTCAAACCCGGGACGCGTGCATTCGATACGCGGTCACAATGGGCAATATCGCTCTTGACAAAAAAAAAAGGAAAAAAAAAAAATAATTTGAGATCCTGTACGTGGCAATGCGACAAGAGTATTCATTTAATATCGTTTCGGCCGTTTGAATTTAATATCGTAGATCATACACAATGCTGATTGGTTACATCAAAGCGATATGAAAATCAAATTGCAAAGCACATATTGAACGTGTCAATCTACGCACGCACACACGCACGCAAGAGTGCATTTGATCTCACACTCTTACGCATCATTACGTTATGCTCGAAGCAGATTTCTTCATAAGTAAATGTGTTAGCAGTAAAATTATTATTTGTGCGGTTAAAGCGGTATTTGCTTTTAGCTTTATGTAAATTATTCCCGTTGAACCTTTGCAATGCTATCGATAAAAATATTATAAACGTATAATCGCGAGCGGTTAAAAAAAAAAAAAGAAAGACAAAAAAAAAAGGAGGCTACGGAAGGCTTTGTGACATATAATTCCGATTTAGTAAAAAATGTGACTTTAAAACGGTACGGAGATAAAGAGGTCTTCAATCGCGTATAAATATTCCTGCGGGTATTCCAAGTTGGGTGGAATCGAAAATTCAGTTTCCGACCAAACGCTTTGGCCTTTAAATTTACGGCTTCGCCGACGATGCGGGGACGATCGATGCCTGTAAAAACAGAAAGGCTTGCGTGGCGAACGCAGCGAGCGCGAGCGCGAGGGAGAAAGTCGAGAAAGATGCGTCGAGGGACACCACGGGCGTTTAATTAAAAACAGAGGCTTGGCCTCAGCGCCGGATGTCGACGAGCGAACGGATGAATTACGAATAGCGAGGTTTATTCGCCGTTGTAAAAACCATAATGAATTTCCACGATTTCTGGGTCGCCGTAAATAAAATCCAGACTAAACGAATACGGTCTCCCGTATACGGTGTGTAGGAAATAACAAATGGTACTTTTATTTCGCGCATGAACCGAAAAATATAGCGAAACAGAAGCGGTAAATATGTCGCCGCCGTCGGGTGATGCGTGTAAATTTGATTAACTTATTAGAATATTTTTTTATTCTTCTTCTTCTTTTTTTCTTTTTTTTTTTGCGCGACGGAATATTACTGATTTAGTTATTCCACGATAATTAGTGAAACGTATTTATTATCCTGCGAGATTTTAATTAAAGGTAGCCCTGCATAGGGGGTAATTACAGGAATTATCCGAACGAGCCTCAACACACTTGGCAAATACGATGTTTATTAGGGTGCTTCGGTTTATTAGTGAATTATCCCAGGTGAAATACGGCGGTAATTTACAGGATTAAGGATAATAACATGGGAATCCGTGATTTGAGCTCCGCTTTCTGCGTATTGTCTTTGCATACGGAGTCGAATGGGGAAATGCGGCTCGTTATGACAGATAATAAGGAGCGCGTGTACAAGCTTTATACGTGTTTCTCTTTAATTAAATAGGCATAATTAAAAGGATAAAAAAAAACCATGTTTCATAGCTCGTTTTGTTTAATCACTATTATCTGAAATCGCATTGTTACATTAAACTCGGACGAGTACTTAATTCCTTTGTTCCTACCTCTTTCGACGAGGCGTATTTTGTCGGTAAGAAAAATACACCCGTACGCTCGGCAAGCCATTATACATGTGTTTAAATTAGTAAACTAATTGTTTAAACACCCTGCTTTCCCCCTGTCTTTCTCAACGACCTTATTATCCCTCTTGCGTAGGAAGAAAGGCCCCGGCGGTTTTGAAACACACTTCTTGCGACGCCTATTAGTCTGCTTAGTGCTCGAAGGCCCAAAGTTCTTAACGAGATAATTTATTCAACTAAATAAGGTTTCGGTGTAAACTACGATATTGTCAATAACCACAAGTTGCGCAAAGTATCGTTTCGCGTTGTTGTATAATATACGCTGCCTGTCGTACCGCGCATAAATTACTCATTTATTTTCATAACCGAGGGAAAATAGTTTTTGGGGGAGAAGGGGGAGGGGAAAAATAATGATTTATTATATTCTAATTGAGATAGATAAATCAGTGAAGCCACACGTCTCGGCGGGCGTGAAACAAACGTGGATGATTGATTAAAATTTTCCCGTAACGACGCAAATGAATTGTTAATGAAATTTTAATAAGTCTAATTGACAAAAGGTTAAAAGCAAAAGCCAGCGCAAATCTTTGCGGGCTTGTCCGTTATTTGAGAGCAATCATACGCGGCAAGTATTTTTTTATTTTTTTTTTTCTTTCTTTTAATTCTATTAATTAGGTATATTTAATACAAACAAAATTGACGTTATGCTACACATGTTTCGTACATTATGTACTCGCGTGTGTACTCCGAGTTGTTATGTACCTTTCTTGCGCCATTGCAAACTACCTTTCATCTATGCTGGCCTAAAGTGCTTACTTTAGCATGTTCCACGGTACCATTGTATTGTTCTTCTAGATCTGGAGTATCCTCTTTACAATGTACACATTGCTCCATGTTGCTCTACATTATTAACATATTAACGTCTCGTTGAAACACATTCGAGGACTAAAAACTAAATCGTTATTCCTTTATTGCGAGATAGGCGCCGGTTCGCGATACAGTTTTAAAGATTTATACGGAAGCGAGCGTCCAGTTGTTAGGTATATTACGGTAACGAATCATTCGCGCGCTCGAACGCAAAATGGGGACTAATTTTGGCACAATTCCACGTGTATTTATTCGAGCAGTCCGCTTATTTATGTCGGAAAATCTGCTTAACCGGAGTTCTTATTACTCGTCAAGACGCACGAGATCAAAAGTGGCGATCTGTTGAAAAGCCGTCAGTGGCAGCAGTGCCAAGGAGAATCCTAGGGCGGAGAATGCTTTTCTGTCGACGGGGTGTCGAGGGGATGGACTGTGGTTGTGGGGAAAGGATGGAAAGTGCCACAGGAAGGAATCAATACGTACTAACCGTCCGGAACACGTTTGAGCTGTTATCTCGGCAAATGACAAGATCGTACGAACGACAGCGCAGGGTGACGAGAAAGAGAGAGAATTTAAAAGAAATTCGGAGTTTTTTTTTTAAACGCGTCTCTTTTTTTTAGTTGGTAAAAAAGAAAAATAATCTCTCTTCTCGCCGTGGTTCTTCGGGCGCTGAGAAACAGGTATAAAAAAAAGCGCGATGCTCGGTGATTGCTCGCCGATTTTTCCGCACTTTTCTCCTCGGTCTGGATTAAGAGCGCTTCTCGTATAAGATCGTCGCGATAAAAGTGACGTGACGTGCACTTTTCTCATTACAAATTAATTATTCATCTCGAAGGTGCGTGTAATGTTGCTCGACGAACACGAGCACGACGGTAATAAATTACTTCGGCGAATGTCGGTCGAAAATTTCTTTTCTTTTTTTCTCGCGGATTTTTGTTATCGCGGTAAGATAAAATCCAACTCGAATCGTGCTTACGCAATCAGTACACTCTTTTGTGTCTCTTTGCGCTGATGCAATTTTAACTTGATTTTCTTAATTTCCCCCGAGTTTGAAATTAATGCAAATCTTGGAAGCGTCTCTGACGACGACGGCAACCAATGATGGCTTCAGATCGTTATCGATACCTTGAATCACAACATAAACTGAACGTCCTCGTTCCAAAGATTTCATCGGGGCTTAAAAGTTTTCGCAAAAAGAAAAAAAAAAAAAATACAGGCCGTAGTACATCAAAGTTTGCGCACGTATACGGGGAGCTTTAAAATTCAACGCTCCATCTGATGTTAGCACTGACGACGATAAGTACATAAACCCGCGACACTCGCGAGATATCGACACTTTAGCTTACCGTGCTTTTACCTGAGAAGGTAAAAGCATAAACTCCATTTTCTTGACGTATTTCGAGGTGAAGGCTGTTTCCGATACTTGGAATAATATCGAAAAGTTACAAACGGAAACTAGTAGCTCTTATTCGGCGCGTATTCGACGAACCGATACTGTTGCCCATAGATCAAGCCTATGTGCAGTATTTTCTATGCGTCTATTAAAGTATATTCTATGGTCTTTTAAAGGGAATTGTCGAAGCACGAGATGAGAAAAGACGAGAGCATTTAAAATCTTTAAGTTTAATTAACTCCTTGATTTGCGTTTGGGTGCGATTATACAACGAAAAAAAAAAAAGAATAAAACCATCCTCCCCTGTAAGTATAAACGAAGATTCCGTTTCTGCCTCGATCATCCCCACGTTCTGCTATTTTAAAGTTTACCGCCTCGAGATGGAAATTACTTTTATTCGCGGAAACTTGTGCCTGGCGAAACTTTATTCCACTCACTCTAACGCTAGTAATTCCAATTTAATATCCGCGTATTGCCGGGTCGGCGCGAGAAGCGAAAGAGGAGCTGACATATGAGACACCTCGATGGATGTGCGAAGTAAGCCTCCCCGCACATTCGAATTTCAAAGTTTTGTTTAAAGTTCCAGGTTTTCATTGGTCAATATTTTCTTTATCGCATAAAAAAAAAAAATAGAAAAAGAAAGCAATTATCGTATTAAAGTTCGTGGATGAAAACGCAGAGAAATGTAAAATTATCAAACGCAAGTATTACTTGCAAAAATATAACGTGAACAATTTTTGTATAATTATCTTAATATAATTTGTATTAAGGGACGATTATATTACGGAACGAATTAATATAAGGGACGAGGTCTCGCGCGCTTTTATTAAAACTTCCGGCTCTCGCGCGCGGTGGCCGAAAGTCGTATTTGCTGCAATAAGGACAATAAATTACGGGGCATCCGACGGGAACGAAATCGTAATCTCGTGCACGTGCACGTCCGCGTTAGTAGAGACCATTGATAGTCCGTGCGAGCGAACGGACGAATCAGCAGAAGGAAATTTACGAGCTCGTCTGTAAAGCGGTTTAAGGCCGTCGCGAACGATGCACTTTTTGCGGAGATAAGGTCGAAGGTGGATCCCACGACGTGATATAGCTGCGTATTCTCAGCGCACAAGTCCGTACGAAGATAAATTTCAAATACCTTGTCACTGACAGCGAGCATTAGTCGATAAATGATCATTGGAACTCGTACATTCTGTAATGTTTGCTCCCGCGGTCGTCAATTAGAACGATATGACGTTAACAGTCGAGCATTTCCTTCGTTTAATCGGTATAAAGGTCGTAAAATTGTTCTTCGAAAGATGCGAAATTTTTATCATTATTATTGTTTAATTATAAATTTGACAAATACGGAGACTGTTAGATTTAGAACGTATCGATTTCCTCCTCTCGAACAAAAATTGAGATACCAAATAAAAGGCATTACGGCGTTGCGGCTTTGAAATTGTAGTGAGTAACGTTATCAAGACAGCGCAGGAATATCAACGAAAATAAAAATCGTTTCAGCACGCGAAATCTCCGATCCTCGCAGCGCGATGTTTGTATCGCCGAAAAATGTTTAACATTGCACAAAAGCATCTTAAAACGTACGGTTATTAATATTGACGTTTGATCGCAGTATTGGCATACACATATATTACTTTCGTAATATTGCCCCCTCACCCTATTTCGCGATATTATTCTCAGAATTCCGCATGAAATGCACTCTCAAGCCAAAATCGACGTTTTGCGCGGCACGTAGTAGCTCGCCCTCTTTCTCGGTGCTTTTCCCGGTGAACTTTCTAAGAAATTCTTGCAAAGGGCTGCTCGGCAAGAAAAGTGCTACGCGTGATTTGTGATAATAGTCCTAGAAATGTATACAGCGACCGTAAAATCACAACTAGAGAGAAAGAAGTGCGAGGGAAAAGAATTTAAAAGATTCGCCGTGTTTGAAAATCAGACCCGATTTTTCTGCAGACGCGCCAGAAAATGAGCTGATAAGGGACAGTATCTTTACCGAGAGGGGAACTTATATAGCGAACGTATATATATTTGTTATTTTTTTTCTTTTCTTTTTTTTCCTTTTTCTTTCTTTTATGTATATGGATATAAAGTGTCAATGTATCACGACGGAGAAACTTCTTCCGCTCTCGCGACCGACTTTTTCTCGCTTTTAGCGGCGAAGCAAAGATACCCCGAGTTCGCCTCCCCTTGCCTTCCCGTACGCTCACGGTGCTGCTTCAGCGCGCTACCTCGCGAGATGATACCGAGAAAGAAAGAAAAAAAAAAAAGAACGGAAGAAAAAGCTAATTTGCGGTATCCGTAGTCGTGCAGGTTTCAAAGGAAATTTGATCCGTATCTACTAAGGCGACCTCAAAGAGCCTCTTCCAGCGATGTTCGCACCGTCCAATCTGTCCCGGTTGCAAACTTGTACGGAAACCGAAGTCATTTAGACGGGCAGGTGTCATCGGCCTCTTTGACCGGAAGTCTCGAGTGACAAGCGTCACTCGATTGCCAAGTCCCATACTGCGGTCCTTAAGTGCTGATGAAAATAGATTTCTTTTAGAGGCCGTTTCCCGCGTGTCGTTATAACCACTTGACGGTCGTCCGAAATGTAACAGGAGATTCACTTTACGTTTAACTGCGCATTGTGACATGATTTGTGACACGACGTTTGGCAAAGTACGCGTAAGAGATTTTTTCACGCATCCACGTTACTATAACAAAAATTATTCTAAACAATACAGTGAGGTTTCGCTTTTTCTTTAACTTTTCTTAATTATCACTGTCTTCGTTTTATCTCAACTATTCCCTATTCAAAATTGATGCTACGAATATTCTCGCGGCAGTATAAAAAAAATAAAAATATTAAAAAATACGATTTAGCTTGTTTTTTTAAGCGATTTCTTTTCTCATTATAATGCACATCGACGATAATAATTTTCCTTCGGGGTGCAGCGGCCAAAGGTTGAAGTTCAAAGGAACCAATTTGGCTTCTCATTCAAAATGTTTGACGAGATTACAACATACATAGGTAATTTGATTTCGCGTACCGGACCATGGTTGCTCGACATACGCTAAGAACACAATGTGGCTTCGCGTGCGGTTTAACTCGGTCTCCCTTTCTCCCCTCCCTCCCCCCATGTATAAACGCTAATGCGAACGAAGATTAAGGTCGTATAAACAATTGTAAATTTCAGTCCGCTCGAGAGAACGGGAAATGGCGATTTAGTTTTTTAGAGAATCGTATAACGAGGCACTATCTCGATCCGTTTGCGTTCAAATCGATCGGTCCCGATTGATGACGGTCTTATTAAGTTTACAAAGAATTAATGAAAGACAATATTCCCGTGCCTTGTCAGCGATCGTCAAGCTTCCAAAGGTGATGACCCATTAAATTAACAACCTATTTGACGCAATCTAGAATTAAAGCCATTTTGCAAATTAAACTTGATAAACAACAAACATTTTGCCGTTTACTCGCGGCAAATATTCGAGACATACCGGAAATTTATGGTTGAGTTTGTACGCGCGTGAATAAATTTTCGTATATATCAAAACTTTATTGTACAAAAAGAAAACAAGTAGTTTTTCGGTAAAAGTGAGATGGAAATTTTGTCAAAAATAAATTTTCTCGTTGGTAATATACGCGTTTTCACGCATCGTATTACTATTTTATGAAATATAAACGTTGATCGCGAATTCGCGACAACTGTTGCACTTTTATATTAAAAAAAAGGATCGTTATTATTTACAATCAAAGTGTACGATTTAATAAAAAAAAATTGACCGCATTGCCTACGTTCTCGCGTGTAACGCACGCGTTGGTGCCTTTTCGTCACCAGCGTGATTTCACAATGTACATCTTTATCACGGCAACTCGCAGAAATGAAATTTAAGCGAACAGCAGTGTACGTCGTCCACGTCGGTATATTCACGCTGGAGTTTCGCGAACTCGATCTGAAAGCTTGTCCATAAATTTCCCCGCTGAAATGGCCGTTTTGCAGGTCGAAGATGTGCGTGACCTACGAACTATTACCGTCGCGAATAGCCAGCTTCAGATAAAGCACCAGTTTCATGCTTCGATATCACTAACTTTCTTTTAACGCTTATTACACGAGTAAAAAAAAAATAAAAAAATTTTGACGACATTAAATATTTTTTTTCCGCGTTATACATTGTTTGTATAATTATCCATATACATATATTATTTCTATCGATAAAATTGTTCTATCTTTTTTCGCGGGATATTTCCACCAAGTAGTAAAACGCGGGATTGGTCAGCCACAAGTGAATCCATATCTATGTATTGTATAAATTAATCCTGGTATATTCGTTTAAAGGGAAATATTACTCTAAATTCCAAATAAAATTCCAATGAAAATGCTTGGGCGCTACGATCTTATCTTCGGTCCGTGCATATCTCACGCAATTGTTAAGTCATCGTGAATACGCGCGGAATGCAAATGTAATACAGACCTTGCGCGACGCGCTGCGGTTATAGAAATGTACGCGGCTCGCGTTGAGTAAGTTTTGCGCTCCGCGATGCTTCGTGCAACACCATCGTATTGTACCCGCGGCCGCTTTGCGCAATAAATTACAACGTTATACATCCCAAGCAAATATAATCTAACCCGCGATACCAGGCACCGCCTACGATCCGCCATTAAAACTCCAAACCGCCGCCGTCAAGCTATTGCGGTGCCTACGATTATTTATTCGTCCCGCTGCCGCGGATTGTTTTGCGCCTCGATTCCTACGTACGACCGGACCCGGGTCCATAATTATATATGCTGGCACGAGTGCAACTCGCGAATGCGTTCTACGTCGCGCCGCGAAATCGGCGCGACGTGATTACGCCGGTCGATTAAAGAACACCGGCGAGTCCGCGGCTGCCGCGCGCGCCAGTCTTTTGTCGCACCTGTAAATATTACATACGTTCCGGTGCATAAATTTTCTCCCTTCCCCCCTTCGTGATTTACAAGCCAATGTGTTCTGAATATCGAAATCTCGCCCGCATGTGCGCCAGGCGTACTACGTGCATCCGCTCGCGCAAAAGTGCCAGACGTATGCCACACTGCAAAATGTGTCTGTACGGCAATTCGCAACACGGTGCACTCGCGTATTTAATGCGCCACGCATGTAACGCAGATTTATGTAAACGTCAGGGCGGATACATTTATACGTCGCGGTGACATGACGCACATTCACGCGTGCACGTTACGTAAATCTGTCTAAACGCATGCGACTAGTGCAATATGTCGCGTCTTGTGCCGCTCCGAGATACGCGGCAATTATTTCATTTGCACGCATCGATCACGTAACAGTATCTATATTTAAATGACACAGTCAACAGTTTTAATTTATCGCACTAAATTATCACCGCTCACGAATGTATACATTTCAAATTATTATTATTCTTTATTTTATTTTAATTCTCCAAGCTTAAGGATATACTAAACGGAAACGTATAAACTTTAATTTTAACGCTGCTCTGTTTATCGCAAGTAATTAACGAGCCAGTGCCCGGTAAGCTGTAAAATTACTGTGCGAAATGCCGGATCACATCGCTGAGATATCGATGCGTAATCAATGGCCGGGGCGAATTCATGCGGAAATTGTATCGGAAACGAATCCTCCTTCGCTTTTAGCGAGATACGCGTCGCGACGCGAACCCGTTGCGAAGCAAATCCGGAAAGGGAAGAGAACATAAGGAAAAGATTCTTCGGACAAAGAGATAAAAACGATGCGAGTTGGCGAGCACAGCATCTCGTTACCATTGTGCAACATCGAACTTTTCCGTCCAAGTAAAGGAACTTCCGTCCCGCCATTTCCTTTTCCCGTACGTTTTTCTTTTTCTCCGGGCTCCATTCGCGTTTCCACTTAATTAGTCACTGATCGCTGAGCATCTGTTGCACCTCCATCTACTTCCTTTGTACATAATTAACATCCGATATGATTGTGTTCGTATTACGTGCGATAGAAACCTTTAGGCGTGTCGTTTTTTTTTTTCTTTTTTTTTTCAGGAATTTCTCGATTTTTGTATCTTTATCATTTACTTTCTTCCGAGATAAAATTAACGTTACTGTTATTTCGGTTACATATATTACTCGCTTATTTGCTGTAATGTTTTTTTAATTTATTTATAAACATATACCGTTACTTTGATTTAGACGGAAGTATTATTTTTGCGGTAAGTTCTGCTCATGCACTATAATTATGCGACATCTTTCGCAATATTTCGTATTTGAGAAGTTTGCCAACAAGAAAACTCGCGTGCTTTACGCTAAGCAAGTCTCATAAACTTCCGAAGAAGTTCCTTGAATTGTTGCATCGTCTTTTCTCACGTGACGGAGAAAGTAAGTCGGCCCCGTTCTCGGTGAACTTTGCCTTCTCAACGTGTCGACGGCAATTTTTTTATGATTCAATCTGTTAATTATATATTTAAACTTTTTAAAATTTTATTCTATTTTAATTCGATCTAAACAGTCATTGATATTTTGCGCGGTTTTAACGTGAGAAAATAGATTTTCCGGAAGCGGCATAATCGAATCATACCCGCAGATAGTCGGTATGACAGATAATTTGAATCCACAAATGTAATCTTGCACAGGGTTGATAGTACGCGTTACAAAATGAAGGTGAATCAAGTCATTACTGTGCCGCTAATTATACAGGACACTTAAATTCCCATAGAATATTATTACTTGACGCCAGAGATATCATTGAGTCAACTGAAATTTAGCGATTGGGCTGACAACGAATTTCAGATTTTATTTCGGTTTAATTCTATATTAAAAATTAATATTTTAGTACCGTTTTCTCTTTTACGGAAGCGTTTTACCACATCGATAAAGCGCATTCTTTACCATTTTCTCATTAAGTAGATATAATAATAAAAAAAAGATATATGAGCTCACGGAAACGAGCACGAGATTTGATTTTGTTCTAAGTTCTCTCTCTCTTTCTCTCTTCCTTTCTCTCTCTTAGTAAATGTTTAATTAGAACGTTAAATGTTTCTCGATCTATAATTCAAATGGCAAAGTACGTATTGCGGCAGAATAACATTGTGATATGCAAATTTAGCGAAATGGAAGGTCTGGGCGTAACCCAAAATTCTACTTGAAACCGTAAACGAATTCTGACGAGTTATGAACTAAGGCACCACAGCTGAGCAGCACTTGGTGCAAACGTGAGAAAAATAGGATAGGTGCGAGTTTAGCGTAAATTTACGGTGAATTATGTACCTTATAATTCCTCTGATGCCTACTCGTGACGACCGCAATATGAAATTTAAGAAGAATTAAGTCTTATTACGGCATAATTCATGCCAGAAAATACAAAGCAATGAATAATCCTCTGCAAAGTCTGTCTCTTATGAAACGAAAATATAAATAAATAAATTAGAGTGCTCATTAATTTTTTCTAAGGTCAGATTGCTCTGTTGTAAAATATAAAATACGACGTAAAGTCGTAGTTTGCAATAATTATCCAGTTTCAGATTTAATTTGTTACTGTTTTAGGTTTGTAGAGACAGAATACAATATTTATAAAAGCGGAATATACTTTTTATCGACAGCATAAACAGTTTATTGACGTTGAACCACGAATTCATGAAATTGTCAAAAAATAATTAGAAAAAAAAAAGTTTAGTTTCGAGAAATTTAGAACGTACAATCGTAAATTGTTTAACGTTACAAAAAAATATTGTTTTATTAAACAGAAATTGCTCGCGGTTATTTTCGACATTTTTGATTGAAACATTGCTCGCGAAGGGTAATGATAAGCTAATATTATGTTATTTGAAAAAGAAAAATGTTTCGAAAACTTATCACACATTTTTATCCCTGGTATTCAAATATTTTCTTTCTATACGTACATTTTTCTTTATGAGATTTGTATGGACCGACCCACACGTTTGTCCAAGGTTCGCATGCAGTTTTCCATCAAAATCAAGCTCACGCGAGAACATTGAAAACCATAAAGCAAATTGATTTTCTTCTAAGAAAATTCCTTACGCCCCGCAGTTAGATTAAGTCATCGTTTTAGGTCTCGAGAGCGTCTTGTAATTGACAATAGGATTCATAAATATAGCGCGTCACTGCTTAAAGGATCCGACGCGAAATCCTAAAACGAATTGAGCATAAAATGATACCAAACGTGACACCAAGTCGCGTCATTAACGCGGCTATGCCTAGTTATACACGCTATCTAAATCCCCATGGAAGTCTCGTTAGCCGACGCCGGGATCTCGTTAAAGCGACCCAACCTATTCCCGCCTCGAAAGCTCCTGTGTAGTCAGTCATGACCCTTTTACAGGCGGCGCAGTTTCTCGTCCATATCTCTCGGCAACGCCTTCCCTCGTTCATCCGATCGAATTATATCATTACACTTCGATTGCCTCCGTTC
Source organism: Cardiocondyla obscurior (assembly GCF_019399895.1). NCBI lineage: Eukaryota > Metazoa > Arthropoda > Insecta > Hymenoptera > Formicidae > Cardiocondyla > Cardiocondyla obscurior. Next base: position 885,000 of record NC_091877.1, read on the forward strand.
CCACCGATCGCTTACGCGACGATCCTCTCGCCCGTGCTACGCTTTTCACGCGTCCTTCGACGACGAGGAGCACCATTTGATGGTGTCGGTTAGCGTTAACCATGCCTGACTAAATATTCTTCTTTCATTAAGACACCGCTTGTTTTTTAATAAGTTACAACTCCGACTGAACTGATACAGCCAATTGACCTAGCGACAGGTTTATTCGCGCGAGCTGTGGCTCGTTCGAAATTTATTTTGTTATTAATTAATTTTTTATTTTTTTTTAAATTTATTTTTTATTTTACAATTTGACAATTTATTTAAATACACATAGAAAGAATTAACAAAATCGAACGGTTATTAACGTGATTAGGAGATATCTGATTTGCTTGTTTTCAAGCTTGGCGTTACTATATTAAACGTGATATCGCGCGGAGTTGAATATTACACCACGAATTTGAATGTTCAGAGGATTCTCCAGATGAGGTTTAATCCACGACGCGCACGTCATTACGATGTCTTCAACTTAATGGAGGTCGCGTACATGTTAATTATTGCTGTACTGTATATTTCCGTAGTTCTCTAATGCGTTCCTAATTCCAAGTCCGTAGGTATATGTTCTCGAATCCCGGGAGAGAGGTAGTGATATTCAAACCGTAATACTACCTTTTTCGCGTTCCTATAAATACCGGTAAAATCCGGTAAGTAAATCCGATCAGTGATACGGTATCGATTTCTTTTTTATTTTTTATTTCTTTTTTTTTTTTTCTTTATACCTTGAAGCGTTTGGTTTGACGAAGCCGTTTTCCGTATCGACAGAAATTTACCTCGCTGCATGTAGAGCGAGCGGTACGCAGAAGTAAATTATACGTACCGTGTTGCACTGCGCTGATATACATCATTGAAAAAGCAAAAAGAGAAGAAGGATACGCGGAATAATATAATGTGTAATTGTGTCCTTCTGGTAAACTCGGAACTGGAAATGCGTTGGTGAATTTACGGAAATAAACGGTGCGTCAATAATTAACGCGTAATTAATGCGTTAACCGAATTCTGTTTACAAGCTCTAAAATGAAAAGATTGGGCGACTTTGTTAATTGGTTCATACATCTGTTTACCGATTGAATCACAATCGCCGCGCATCGAACATGTCGGGGCATATTAAATTAGGCATCGAAACTGTATGTAATATTAAATTTAGCCGAACTAACTTTGCGACGATGTCCTAATTAATAACTAAATCGACGCCGTCGTTTATAGATTATGTAAATTATAATCTGCGAGACAAATAAATGTAAAACAAAAATACCTTTGAAAAAACAAATGCATTAAAAACTAAGATAATGTGTAATGCAACGACATAATTACGTTTTCCAACTTCAAGAATATCTCGCTGCGCGCGCGATACAGTTCTGTTGAAATTTCTCAGTCAGCTTGGATCGAGGAAAGTTGAGAGATACGTTAAAGTTAGAGAGGTATTCGAGTTGACAGTGACACGTAGATTCGCTTCGACGCCTACGTGCTAAGGTCTTCGCGAATAAAAGATATTTGAATAACGCCCGTTGCTGTCGCAAAGATTAGGCATACAGAAAAAAGTTTAAGAACAAAGAAGGAATTGAAAAGAAACAAAAAAAAAAAAAACAAAAAAAAAAACAGAGAGCTAGAGCTTAATACTTGCAGATCTTTCAAGTAAGAAATATATCTTTGACCTCTTATTCGCTCCGAGAATTAAAAAAAAGAACAAAAAAAAAAACAAGTTCTTTTGAGGCCGCCTTGTTTTAATGAAGCTCTTTGGGGTTGCGGCTCGAATTTATTATCTACTATTCTTGCAACCCGCGAAATATACATTCCGAAAGATTGCTAGAAGAAGCGAAATTTATGCGCTATAAATTTAACCTGTTTTACAAATACATATATTCAGGCATAAATAAATTGTTTTAGCTAATTTTAAATATTAACTGCTTTCAGTAACATCGATTACGCTCGATCACAGTCGTACTTAACTAATTGTAAGACGTTTGCCTGTGTCTGAAATTGGCAAAAACAAAAATCAACCGTGTTATTAGAATTAGAGTTAATCAATATCGATGTTATAAGTCGATTTTATTTCTCGAATAAAGCGCGGTGTAACGCGTTTTGGGGTTCAAATAGGGTAGCGACGCGGTATATTATGTAGCTGTTTCCTACTAGCGTCGCTTAGTCTATCTTATCCAATTCTGAATCTCACTACCTAGTGAACCCTAGTAATCTAAGCAATCCTGCGAAAGACCGTGGTAACCAATCCCGATGGGAAACAGGGGTAGAAGACAGGGGAAAAGTGGTCCTCCACAAAGGAGATTGGGCGTACGGCCGACAACCCTATCGCATAAAAAAAAAAAAAAATCGTTATGAAAGCAATACCGTGTTAAGGCAGATTAAAAATATAAGAACGACACGTGCTACAGAATAAAATAAAGAGTTGACTTTGAATCGGTATATATAGAGAGAAAAATGGAAAAGTAATAATAACAAAAAAAAAAGAGAAAAAAAAAAATCTGCTCCTGCAGCTAGCAGCTCAGAATACTGTACTAGAAACATGGGGAGCTAGAAACTGGAAACAAAGAGTGTCTGATAAGCAAGAATAAAGAGATATTACAAAGTAGATCAGAGCTCAGAACTGTAACGCGGAGGAAAAAGGAAGAAAAATATATAATACGTTGTTGTTTCGAAACTGCACAACGCATTGTTATTAAAAATGAAAGAGATGTAATTCGTGCATTAGCCGGCATTATATTTTTATTCAAACGCAGCTAAGAATATATAGAAAATTTTCGAGCGTTTCAAAGACATAATTTTCTTTTTACGATAATAATTTCGATCGTGATTGCGTCATTTGGAAAATTATACATAATCTCGCAGCGCGAGAGATCGTACGTGCCCGCGTATTAGCGATCTGGGATTAATACAGTTATTGATGAGATTATCCGCGTTCGAAGCATTTTCGAAAACTTATAATCGCGTTAACGGTTATCTAAATAGCCTTTAGCCAGTAACGAAGTAATTGGAGTCCTTGAAAAGAGTTACGAACTTTCTCTGTATTACCTGGACCACCAATATCCACTTTCCATTTATAAATATAAAAAGGGAGCGCGTTAACATTTAGAAATATAACGTAATTATAACGATATGCGGCCGTTGAAAATGATACGCGATAATTAATTAGTTTAACATTATTATTTAATTTATTAAGTAACAGTGAATAATCACAAAGAAAAATCATTGCGATTGTGTCGTTTCGTAATTAAATATTAATAATTGTTATAAACGATGAAAAATGATTTTTCTTACGAATTTCATATTTCGATGCGCAACTATCATTATTGATTTGCATACATCATCAATGCAAATTAAAAAGGAACATACGAATGCACATCTGTATAAATCGATTGCGCTTCAATGAATAAATAAATAGATAATGAAGTAATAATTATCTTGCCGGGTAGTCCTAATGACTGCGCTCAATAAATCCGAATTAATTCGGGTGCACCAATGAGCCTCGCAAAAACAGATTTCGCTTATCTACGTTAATGTTTATTTGAAAAAAAAAAGATGTGTTTGAAACTCATTGACTTATTTACGAAATGGTTATGCATAAATTATGTGCGAAACAATGCACTTAAAAAATGCGTTTTTTTAATGCAAAAATCTATACGAATTCTTCCAATAGTTTACGAGCTCTTAGCAACGTCTTAATTTTAAAGAAGTTGTCGATTTTAGGATTAATAAAAAAAAAAAAAAAAAACAGTTAAAGTATTTTACAGAAAAAAAAGGGAAAAGAATTCCTACACTAGATATCTCAGCAAATGAATCGGATTAAAATCCCGTTCGAGTAATATTTTACAGTGTAGCTGCGTTTGATAACATTTTTCAATTCTTTAAAATTAAACGACGCATGTACAGAAGCGGGATACGTTCCTTTTAACATTTCTGTACTCAGTTAAACTCCCACTGGTCGCTCCCAAGAATTATTAGACCTCGGAATATTCCCACCCTGACCCTGTTCAAGTTGCGGCGCAGCTGCGTAAAAGCGTGAGGCCGGACGAGCAATCGGCGCTAAAACGTTGGGACTTTAAAGCAAACGCTCGCGTGGCTGAGGGATTGAAAATTCCCTCCTCCTCTCTCGCTCTTTCTCTTACTTGCTTACTTTCTAGTAGACCATATCTACCGCTTTCATAAACTGAACGACGATACCCGCAACCAAGTTATAGGTAATTGCGGGTGTTTCGCACGAAACAGGATCATCCGCAAGCATAACGCGATTTACGCATCGGCGAACTAGCGCGCTTTCGACCCTGCCTATTAAAATTTATTACGCTATAATACCGTAACGATCGATGGCCATCTCGCAGCTCGCACAAACAGCGGGTTGCTATGTATCCGCATGCGGGGTTTAAGCCACGTAACCGACGTGCAAATACATTGTGATTGGCATTCGAGTAACATCGGCGCGAGCGCACGATTTTTACTTAAATTTTTATGCGCCGTCATAAAACGATGCTATCCAATTCGCGGGGCTCGATTATTTTTCCGGTAATTATGCGCTGATGGTTAAATATCGATATCTCCTTTTTGCATTTGTCGCTGAAAAATTGGTATTTTATCACAGAGTATATCGTACAAAACAGATTTAACGTAGCGGGATTAAAACTTGATATTTAAAGAAAAGTATTCTTAATCACACAGCGTTGTGTAACGCTAACACTTGATTTATAAAAGTTTAAATATAAACGAAACGATCCAGTAGTTTAACTTTCTTAAAAAGTCACCATCGATTCTGGATATCGTAGCGGCTGTCGCTTCGGCAGATTTAATTTTGATATTGGTTATTACATGATCAGGCCTCGTATTCTGTTAGAGCGTGAATTTTGTGAAAAAGCAGTGGCCGTAAAATAAATGTTGCCTCGAGGCTGTAAATAAACTAGAACGACCGTGAACAAACTAATGAACCAGTATCGCCGATGCTATTGGCATTGAAACTAGAGAAGCGTGTTGATCCTGTTCCTCCGATATACGCATACTTATACGACGTTGAATCTTTTTTTAATATCGCCGGTATCCTTTCAATCCAACGAACAGCACGTTAAGAATTACAGTGACTTTTAATCTACCGTTATTCCCCGATTTGTAAGTTTCAATTTTGCACATCTCGACCGTCCCCGAGAGGACTTAATAAGAGCGGAATAATGAAATACGTACAGTAAAATAAGTTTAAAGAAAAAAAAAGAAAAAAAAAAAAAAATTGAAGAACGAAGTACGTCTATTAAAATAAATTGCCCCGATAAGCGAGATGTGCTAACTCGGAATAAGCTGAAAATTCTCAGCTGAGATATTGCCTAATTTCCCAAAGTAGTGCACCAAAACGAGGAAAGGCGGAACGCGGTACGTTCGAATTAATGCCCGGCCGTGTCTCGAAACGCGCTCCGCGTGCAAATAATTTAAACGGGAGTCTCGGGGAAGAAGAGTGAGTTATTTCGAGAACCCGTGCGACGGTACAGCCAAGGTCTGATCTTGAAGGAAAACGTGACTGCGGGGTGTTAATGTCGACGGCCGATTTGCTATTGTCAGTGTGGCGCGACGTAGGCTGCGCTCGGGGGTTATAAAGAGCAGAATTTTTCACCGTCGGCAGCTTTCTCACGCGTCGAGTCATAAAGCGCGCACCTCGGGGGAGCTGCATCGTTTCCCGCCCCACCAGGCTTGGCAGATAAATTATCGCCGATAACATCTGTCGCGTCGCGCGCGATAGTCGCAGCCCGCGATAACGAGGCTAAAATGTCTCGGCGTGTCCCACCGGCCGTCGCCAAGGAATAATTAATAAGCGATTAATATCGCGAGAGGTACCCGTGCCGGGCTTATCTTGTTGAGTCTCGAGAAAGTAACGTGAACTAATAACACCCGCGACTCGAGTCGTAATATCTCACGCCGACTTGAAGACAAAAGTATCTCGAGGGGATACTCGAATACATTTTCCAACGTGTAGATTATTCGGAAAATTCACTTTTATCGATTTCCTCTCGGTAGGGATTCGTTTGCGCGATGAACAGCGTTTAAATAGAATTCACGTCGTTCGCATTACTGTAACAAAAGCGTCAAATAGTTTCTGCTTCTCCAGTCGCTTTAACGCCCGGTATGCGTCATGACTGCCCCCGATGAAAATCGTATCGACGATGCGTGACAATGATACCACGTGTATTAAATTCCAGCGCCGCTACGTGGTGAAACGTATTTTCATACACGATCGACGTGAAAGCAATCGCCAATGCGCGAATATATTTTCCCGACGAATTTTCCGCGTCGCTAAAAGAAACCCCCCCCCCCCTTTCCTCCCCCCGCGAGATCAGCCCGGGTGGAGCGTGTTGTACGGCACGACGTCGTTTTCTTCTTTCGCGAAAATAAATTGCCGTCGATAAGATCTACTCCTTCGCGATACATTGAACAGACGGGGGCGATAAGGCGACAGTCTTGGACGACGACGTGAAGAGAAATACGATTTTGCGCGAGAATTCGTGGGCGCGTTGACCCGATAGTTCGGTAATTATTTACGCAGCCACTTTAGTTCCCTTTTAGTTCCCGGGTATCCGAAAATACAGGCGAAAACGTGGACGTTTCCTTCTCGCAAAATTAAAAAAAAAAAAAGAAAAACAGAAAAAAAAATTTAAGTAACATCGTATAATTTAGTCTACCATTTTTCGTTTGATTCTAATCAGGTAAATCCTACCTTTTGGCAATCATTGATTTTTACTGACATCGTAATGCATTCTGATTTTTTTCTAATCCACTTACGTTTTAATTTTTGAAGCGCTTATTATTAATTATTTTAATTTGACCTGTTTCTTTAGAAATTACGATTGAAAATTAAATATATCTCCGTTAATTAGTAATGTTAGTTAATAGTCAACTTGTAGCGGTGTACTCAAAATGAATAAGATTTATTTTGGGTAGCTTTATTTAGAGAAATTTATTGCACTACGCTTGACTTGGCTGGTAGAGGGACGTGTTTAAGTGACTGAAAATTTTGGCAATCAGTGCAGACATGATTGTGTCGCGTGCAGGCTTGTATGCGTCAAATGGCATATACATTCAACACGGCGTGACAGACGGAGGTGGATACGCGATCGTTGACGTCTCGAACTGTCAAGCAAGAGGCCGCTATCCGTGCGTTTCATTATTATTTGCGATAAGTAATCTTCTTTAATTCACGCAGTTCTAAACAGACGTTTAGTTAGGATATACGCTTTGCAAAATATAACAAAATATGACACCAGCGTCGCGTTCTCGCCAAGGAAAACTAGGCCTCTGAAAAATTGGATTCTAGAAAACTAAAATCAAGAATAACAAAACACATTATCGGGCATATCCGATCTTTTCTTTCGATCTTTTAGCTTTTTTAATTTTATTGCGGACGCGAAAGCGAGAGAGAAAAAAAGAAAAAAAAAATTGCACGAGCGGGATTATTAACGTTGTATTAAATACGACTGCAAGTTTGCGAGGATAAAGTAAGATTTCGTTGACGAAATATATTCGTGGATTATAGGTTCACGAGGGTTTTCCTAGAATCGCCGATTAGATAGAACATCGCGATTCTCCGTTCTAAGTAATCCAATGGAGAGATGTTGCACTAAACAGAGAGAAGATGGCTTAGGTGAAGAATAGCTTCGGCGAGTTTGCGTCCAATAAGTAAGTGGTATATACCACCGCGAGCCAACGTAGATATACCGTTAATAAGAATATATAGCGAGACAGGCGGGAGTGGTATCGCCATCGTGCGCGGGCTTCACATTGAGTTCGCAGATATACTATATACGTACGTCATGGACATGGTCCTAAGAAAAATGCGATGCCGGCCGTCTCTACGCCAGCGCCTTGAATGAAAACAAACGATCATCGGGCAGCGAATCCATTGTGCTGTAGCCCGTAGCTATAATCATGCCGTAGAATTTGCACAATGCATCGACAATTACCTGTCAATCGAGCGCGGTATCCAGAGCGTGATAACAATGTCACGTGTTACAAAGGCGCGCAAAATTAAAAAAAAAAAAAAAAAAAGAAAGAAAGAAAGAAAGACAGAAAAAAAGCCCGTCAGCTCTCTGAAGAAGAGCGACGCGAAAGGGCGTAAAAGGGGACGCGCGTGCGAGGTCAAAAATTCACGTCTATGAAATTAGCTTCTCATTTTTTAATTTAAAAAAAAAAGAAAAAAAAATTTAGAGTTCTGGTAGCCCCCGCAAGAGTTTTAAATTGTTCTATCATTTTTAGAAAAATGTTCCGCCGATTAAAGCGATGAAAGCATCGATTAAAAAGTGGGTTGGGTTAACTTCACCGACGTCAAAAATTCGTCTCGGCGTAAAAATCCGACGGCGCCTTGTCGTCGCTCGTCGAATTCGACGGGAAATATCGCGTGTGATCGGTTGACGTTTCTTCCTCTCCGTCGCGCGTTTACTTTCTCGCTCGCATGCAGCGATCCTGGGGGTTTGTACGTACGTCGTGCCGAATGATATTTTCTATTTCCCGTTTCGCGAATACGGATTCTCGCCTCGGGCGTTCTCTGTTAAAGCGTTCACGTAATGGCACCGTCCTGCTTCTTGCAACATTTTTGTGCCGCGTAATTTAACGCATGTAATCTCTTCGATATCTATCCAAACTCGCGGTAATCTTGATTTCCTGAGAGCAACTGGTTATACTAATATATTATAAATATGCGTGTCGCGGAAACGGTTGTGCGAAATGAATACGAACGATAGGTATTTTAGCTGGCAAAGTTCGGCGTCCGACTTTCCAAGTTCCAGAGTTGTACCGAATTGTAGCGTAAACTAAACAAACAATGCACTTGTCAACTCCATTGTTTCATGCATTTCTCTGGCTTTTCTACTATTTGCTTTCCGATCTTCGTACCGCGACAAACGCGATATGTCTCAAACACATTATATTTGCTTTCCGCGAAAGGTGGAAGCACAATCTTTTTTTCTATTTTTTTTATTATTAAATAAATTCTCCTTTCCTCTCTGTCAGTTTGCTAAAAATTCGGCTTTTTAATTATCTTAAAATGGTATTAATTCAACATAGTTCTATATTCGAAAAAATGCGTGCGAGCTTTTAATTAAAAATATATATTACATTTTTGCCAAGTTTTTTTTTAAAAAGCTTAGTACCGCAAAGAATATTTTAGTTTTGTTTAAATTTTTGAAAATTTTCAGATATTTATTAAATAAATATTAAATTGTTATAGTAATGATGGAACTATTCGATTAATTTCTTAAAAAAAAATTTTTTTTTGCTTTTGCGGAAAAGAGAAAAGCAATCACGGCTAAATGTATGCACTTAGTGTATGTCTATGCGTAATTAGTAAATTGCTATAATTATTAGCGATGACAGTAAGTTGGCTTGAATGATAGTTTCTACAGGTGGTCGGTTGATATTTTCGATGTCAATGGCACGCATCTAATCTGGTTACCTCCATGTATCCCCCAGGTTACGAAACTATTGCTTACAGTACGAACACGTAAAATAATAGGAACTTTATCTGGATTCAATAGCGACGGTCGATTCAAAAAATTTTCCGCATTAAACCATCGCGAATAAATAAATAAAATTTACTTTTGTAATAAAATCTAAGTACTCGAGTTGCACAATGCGAAATAGACAGTTCTATCAAGAAGCTCGATTCTCTATTTTTAGCAGCGACTCAACTTTTCGTATATTTCTTCACGGAATATCGAAATATGACTAATAATAACGTATTACTGAACTCGATTTGTTCAAACTTTCAAGAAGGGGAAAACGAATTACGTCGCGCTAGGCATAAACTCGGAATTTATTATCTAACGATGGCGTAATTGATTATTTTATGGATATATTTGTCGTGTCTTTTCCAGTATTTTCTTTAAAAAATATTCCGTCGCGTAATAGCCGCGAAGACGATAAAATTTCTTTGGCAAAGATCTTCCTGGAATTCGTTCAACTTGTCCCAGATGTACTTTCGCGAACAATACAATTCAACGTTCTCCAATCGGTGCGCTTTTACACCCTCGCGCCCGCGTAATCTTCTGGGAAATGCAATTTTGCGGTATTTATCGTGCGGTATCGGCGTGCTCGCACGTTTCCCGAGATGCGACGTGCAAACACTGCTCGTCGGTTAGATTGTCGGTGGCAATTAAGACTGTAGGAGACAAGAGCGATATGCGTCGCTCGCGCGAAATTAATTACCGCGAGACCGCGACGGATAATCTTCAGCTTTCCCCCGAATCTATTCGTCGCGAGTGACGTTTTTGTTCGGGGCGGATCGTTCAAAATTACGCGTCTCACTCTACGTCGGATGTCGCGACGTGTTTTTGCCAACGGCATCGTCAAAATTATGTCACATCTCGGCTCTCGCCGAGGACGTGCTTACGCCGGTATTACGGCTGATAGGCATGTGCATGATACACGGGAAAGGGATGGGGGTGGGACGTCACCCTGAGCTAATGCGTCGCCATGGTAACGTATTCTCCGTTGATTGACCTTGAGCGGGGGTGGGCAAAAGGGTGAAGAAAACACGAGGAAATGAGAGAAAGACGCGCGAAACTCTCGAAGGAGATGTTGGAAAAAAAAAAAAAAAGAAAAAAAAAGAAATAGGGACAAAAGGGTGAGGGAGAAAGAGCCTTTCGCGGCGCGGTCGCGCGGCGAAGGTCCTTCCGTCGGAGTATGCCGTGAAAGAGAATTGCGAGATGTTAAGTCAAAAGAAAAACCAACTTTATGAACCGTAAAGAAATTTCGCGTTCCTTTTTATTGAATAAATCAGCGGTGCGCGCACGTGCACCCCGACTGCTGCTGATGAAGCGCGCGTTAATGAAGTCAGCAGCTTCCGCGATGAAGCTCATTGTTCTTAACGCGGTTAAGCAGTTCTGAATGACGAACGTGGAACTTAATCGTACAGTACAGCCATTCCGATTATCGACATAAACTGGATTTTATTTCGATCCAGCTGCTTTTCGCGTTCAACGGCAGACGAGTGTCCACTCGCGGAATTTACTTGCATAACATGGGAGCGTTGATAATTAAATCGTCGGAGGGGGTTCGAGGAAAAATTTCACGCCGGGGTATTAGTAGCCGTGACGCACTAAAGTGCACCTTTTGTTCGCGAAATTTAATGAAAGAAATGCAGACGATACGAAGAAAAGAAAACGCGCCGGGAGCCGCGTAATCGCACATTTAACGGTAAATACTTGGCACGGGCCCTTGAATTTTCAGCGAGGTAAGATCGAGGGTTTTTACACGCGACAACGCTATTTGAAATTCCGGTCTGGCTGCAGAAGAAAATCGCTTACAAACGCCCCGAGCGGAGTATATAATTAAGCGATGCATATTCATAGAGCAACCGTGAAAGTCACGTTTACTTGTACGTCACGCCGAGCGAAATGCATGGATCGATGGTATCTTGGATCGCGCGTTACAACTTAAGCGTTACGATTCGGAAGCAATTTTTTTTTCTTTCTAAATCTCTGTGATATCAGACGCTACACGATACGGATAATTTGGCGCTTCATTTACGACAGGTATGTCACTTGCAGCTCGAGCCGGGAGCGTGTTTGCGCTAAGTTAAATCTAGATTCTGACAAACACTCACTCTGTCGATGAAAGGTATTTTCGTGAACATGTGTATTGAAAAAAATGCGCTCCAACAGGTTGTTGGTTCTGTCCCTTTTATTTTTCCCGCTTTAATCATCGTAAAAAAGACAATAATGTTCTCTATACGATGAAATCTTCTGCATAACGTCCTATTCATGTGACGCTACACGCGGCATTTCTGAAGACGACGCGTTATTGAGTTGTCCCGTTCATTAATGACACGTGTCGCGTGTGTAATAATTCACAATATACAACACGTAACAAGATGCCTCAATGGTATATTTATTAAAAAAAAAAAAAAAAAAAAATTATAACAAGTTGGCGAAAATATAATTACTATTATTCTCGACGCTGCGCACGTTGCCGCGAACAATCGAATGCTTCAAGCGAGCGATAGTTCTAATTCGAAGTATCCAATGATATCTTCAGCCGACAATCACATCTCGTCGCTCGCAACAATTTGCGTTTCACATTCCCGAGGATCGAACCGCGGTGGTATTACCTCTCATATTACGCGGCACACGGTATTTCCCCCGAGAGAGGCCGCAAAATTTCCGGTACAAGTATTTATTCGTGAAACCTACGTAGATTAGTTTTGAATTAAAGCCAACTTTAAATTAATAGTCCGCCCGTCGGAGAGACAACCCCAAGGGCACTGCACGTGAACTATTACCATACGCCTGACAGACGCATAGACTATCACTCTTCAGAAACGAACTCCCCCAATCCGATTGCGGAAACTCGCAAAGAATCCCGGCGTCATGGTTTATGTTTAGACGCGAAGAAAGATTCGCGGCACGACGCGCCCGGCGTAGCGCTTGAAAATTTTCCGGCTGAAATCCGCGTAAAGTAAATGTAATGTGCAAATCGCGTATATAATATATGTTACATTGTATATATATGTATATATCTATATATATATATATATTTCTCAGTTTGAATAAATGCGACGAATTCAGGTCGCCTTCTCGTTAAGCATTCAGCTCTTGTGTTCCGCGACTGCTAGATGTAATTGGAAGACTTAACTCGCTCGTACGCGTGGTAGAAATTTTATTAAAGTAACATCTGTCGACTTTAAAAACTGCGTTAAGTTTTTTTTTTCTTTTTTTCTTTTTTATTTTTATAAAATACGCAAGTTCTCGTTGCCACTCAGTTAACATTAACAAGGAATAATAATAGAAATTTAATCACGTTTAAGTTGTTTTATTATAGATACTACTTCCGCTCGATATCTCGTCAATTTATTTTCCTACGATATCGCGAACTTAACGGTGTATTGTAAACCCGATTAAATGTAGGGAAAATTCAACAAGCACCCATTGATTTTTGATTTCGTATTCGTTGCGTTCGAGCGCTCGTGTGGAAAATCGCGAATGTCGACAGAGTGCACAATGGAGTAGCGAGACCCGAGCCTTTGGTAAGTTACACGAAGTAGTTTTAAACTAAGTTATCAGGCCGCGGAAACGCGGGCTGCAAAAACAGGGCTGGCGTCGCTTTTTCAGGCTCGTCCCGATGCTAATGCATTTGAAACCGCGCGATTACGCCTTTCGTGTTACCGAACGAGTGCATCGTGCCGCAAGTCGCGCGGGCGAGGGTATAAGGTGTCCGAAATAAAGCTTCGAATTTTAAACACCCTGTATACATATGTATTATCATGCTATATAACTTGGCGGTGAAGGTCAAAGGTTGAGAGGAATTCTCGCCGACAAAGGGCATCGCAATGGCTCCGTTTTGCATAACCGCGGGCCGAAATTTTGAACGAGTGGCAATTAAATGGCTGGATGACAATTGTTTAAACTGAAACTGAATGACGTTGGACAATGTCGCGTCCAAGGCGACATCGAGGGCCATGGAGATAATAATTTCGCCGCGTTACCTGCTTTACTTCTTGAAAAAAAAAAACTTTTATATCGATTTTACTCACGCGTACGCACATTTTCGTCGGAGTTATTCTTCATGTTACGTAAAAGACACGGTTAAATTTTCAAGTATAAATTTCAATATTATCACCTGATCTCTCACGTTTAATACATAATCCTGTCAATAAAAATCGACCTTTTTTTTCCTTTACATAAATTGTTCAAGTATCCCACGGTCGATATTTAACGAAAAATTCTTTTTTTTACTAGTTTAAAATTAGTTCTTATTAAAGAAGTGTATGTATATATTACGTATGTTCAGATAACGAAATTATTATTCGGTCAATTCAGAGTAAAGACTCGCATAAAAGTTGATACAACAGACATGTGGATGGGAAGATAAGTAACGACTTCTTGCCGCACTCTAGAAGAAACTTTACTTAATTACCGCGGCATGTTTATATTAGCGACTGATTGCTTTACCATTAGATCGTACCGACGGCGAATTAATCACCCTTAATTTCATAACGATTCCTTAAATTAGCAAGTCTATTTCTCTCCGGATTATAACTATCCTGTTTGTAATATTGGGGGAAAGTACTTTGATGAATTAGATTTGACGTTAAAGTTTTTATACGAATGCGTGACATATATTACTCCGGAAATGATTTATCGTTGCACAAAAGTCGAGCCACCGGTAGAAATTAATAATACATTACATTGAGAAATACGTGCATTAAACAAAATACCATAAATATTAAAATTAATATACAAAAATCGTCGAATAATCAACCACTCATTAGCCAATTCTTTCAACTCTATACAACACGAACCTGTATTAGAATCTTACTGTAATTTAAACTGATATTCTATTTCGGTGCAAACCTAATTTAAATTACAAATCGTTTTATAATCGTACGAAGACAAAATGTATTTAAAGTGACGACGTTTTTATATAACATTTATGTATAATTATAATTCCGACCCCTACGTAAGAGGAACATATCTCTTATAATTATCACTTTCTCTAATTTAAGACAATATATCTCCCCCCGATGATAAAGCACTTTTACGTATCACGAGCTTCCGCGATTCTCTTTGATAAGTTGTAACCATTGATAATTGACGCTCGTTCGACAATTTAACTCTAACTGCAAAGATAATCGCGATGTACTCGCGCGGGATATACTATCCGCGATTCACACCCATTGCATATCGCGATAAAGCGCAAAAGCGGATCGGAGCGCGCGAGTGAATCGAGGATTTCCGCGAGCGATCGAAGGGGAGGGAGCTCGTAACCGGCGGCGCAAAACGGGCGCGTGTCGCGGGGAACGGAGCAATAAGACGATGAAAACGCGCGTGGAGAAACAGGCCCCTCGAATCATCAAAGGTAGATAACAAGCGTTCAGGGTATTTACCATTTCCGCGCCATCGCGTGCCGGACGCTCCGGGTGCTGGGCCGCTCTCACATCCTCGTTGTCCTCATCGTCCTCCTCGGCCGGCGTCCCGAGTCCAAGCCGTCGTTAGGTAAACCACGAGAAAATCTACGTGCGCGAATAATAAATCGGAACGACCGATTTAATCGCCGGCCGCCGGCCGCCGGCCGCCGCGCTAGCGTCAACGCGAACGTCTTATCGGCGCGTCTCCTCCGGCTTCGTACAATTCTGCCTTCCCGTCCCTTTCTTTCTCGCTCGGAGCTGGTTCGAAGCCCGCTGGATGCGACGGCACGTTAAAAAAAACGTAGCGCTAGATGCGCACACGCGTGAAGCGCGGAACCGACTGGCTCGGCCACCCGCCGTAATCTCCAACCCCTGCGTCAGCGCCACCTGCCTCACACGGATGCTGCCCCTGCAGCCGTCCACCCGCGCGAAAAGCGAAAATCTCCCATTAACATTGCCCCCTCGTCCAACGCTGACGACTGATAACAGATTTTTCAGGAAACTGAACGTGCGTCTAGTCTAAAAAAAAAAAATAATTTAAAAAATTAAAGAACTTGAACGTAGGAACACGATTATTTAAATATTTTTTTTTAATATTCTTTAAAAATCTTAATTTAAATCCGTAATGTAATATGATGCTTCTGTTAGTGGAAAATTCTTTTTTATTGTGGCTTGGAAAAGATGTCACGTGCCGCGCGTTTGTCGAACTCGAATCGTGGGTCTATTACTTTCCATCGCTTTAATTAAATGTAATCTACGACAATATGTACGTAATAAATACGCGTGAAGCTTGACTTTATCGCGCGCTGTTTCGCTCTCGTCTAATCAACATCTCTGAAACGTCGGCTTTTCACCGTTACCTCGCTGCACTTTTGTTTCCCTTTGAGCTTTTATTTTACTAATTGAAGAGTTCCTTTCCCTTTGCACGCCACGTTAGCGTTTGTCAGCGGAACTCGGGCACCTCTCGAGTTTTCCATTGCAATGGAGTTTATTTCGCTGCAGCGGAAAATGTTGCGCCGCATGATATGAAATAAACGCGATTGCGGGTGCAGTGTCACAAAAAATTATTTTCTTCGTTGGATATTCTAAATTGCTGGGCTGTGCAATCGAAATATCGTTAATGATTTTCTTTGCGACGAGCTATCAAAAAAAAAATAGGGATGCAAGTAATATTTGTCTCCTGATGAACTATTTATACAGAAAAATATGATTGTCTGAATTTTTTATCGTTGACGCATCTAGGAAATTCTTTTTATTAGAAATTGTCGAACTTTATCAACCACCGAAATTAAATTTCTTTTTTTTTTTTTTTTTTTTTAACGCGTATGCAAAGTACTTAATTTGCAGGAAAAGAGTATAGAATAAAATCCGTTCCAGGAATCGCGAATGATATTCGTGGTTTGACATTGTACCTTTGCCAGATACGTCCCATGTATGATCCATGATGCATGTCTAATGTCCACACGAATATCGCATTCGCGGTAATGGAGACAGATGATGTAATCCTTGTTACTACAATAATAACTCAACTATCACCTATCCTAATGTCATTCGGTTACGATAGTAGCCAGTAGGGATAGCCAGTTATTTTTTTATATTACCCTTTATTTTAATATTTGAGAGATTCATAAAAAATAGGGGCAAAAGCTATTATAACTTTATGACGCAGTGAAACAAGTATGGATAACGAATAATTAATATTACAAAAAGGTGGAAATTATGACACGCTTAATGCTGTGTTAAACCCTGATCGAATGCACTTGCATTTCTCTACTGCATAAGCACTAATGAAACCATCCGTATCGAGCTTTGAATTACGAGAAAATTAGCTCGCAATATCGAGAAATTCAAAGCAGCCACTAATGAACCAAGGTATTATCTCGTAACCGTAGAATATGTATTCAAACAGACAAATTTTTTTTCTTTTTTATTTTACATCGCTCAACATTTAACAACTTAAACCATCTTATAACGTCTAAGAGATATTACAACTCTAGATAATTCTTTTATCTGTTGTATATATTTCGTTAATATGAAATTTTTAATTTATTTGTTTTAATTTTAATTATATTAATTTTAATTACACGGCCCGACGAGCTTAATTATGTCGCGTAATATTATTGTAAGACAATATCGGTACGAGTTGCCATGTAATCATGTTAATTAATGTATACTAGAGTACATGGATTTACCGCAATTACCGCTTCTATCCGTTTTGTCATTAATCTTGCTATCTCCATTCTTGTGTGCCGTATACACCATAGTGTTCACATATTTGGGCATTTAGCAATCAATGAGTAATGGTAGATGTTCGATAATTTATGTGGCGGTAGAACGAACTTTACACGAATACATATAAATGAAAATTTACGATCAAAATAGCATCGCTATTATTTCGTTGAGCTTACCTAAGATATTGGAGGTTTTACACGAAGAAAATAATGCGGTATGATTTTCCTTTGCATTTATTGGCCTAAGAATAAAATCTTTACATCCGAACCAAAGTCGGACTTATAAAGTCATCTTTAATTATTTTATTCCCAATTTATCTTGTCGGGACACATCATTGACTTATTTAATACAGTACCATCTTGTCACACAGGCATTTTCATAAGAAAAATTCAGGATTATCCACTATAGATATAGACAAATGATACGTAAAAAATCTTAATATAAATTGCTATTTTATGTATATAGTGCTACGTCTATATAAATAAAATCGTATTTTTATTCCCATTTATCCCTCCCTTTTTTACAGAAAATTTTCGAACGTACGCATATCTTGTAATGTACTTGCATGACAAATTTATACAGTCTTTTCAATAATATAGATCACAATGTATAAAATATCTAAACAAAGAGACGTTTGATTAGATGGATATTACGTATAAAATCGAAATACATTAAACATTAAATAGTTTAAAAGTAATATTATCATAGAACTTTCGATCTCACATATGTACACACACAAAATATTTCTCTCTCACGCATACACGCTTTTATTAACCTTAATAGATTTCTAACAAATCATCAAATTATATACTATATTCATTTTTTTTTTAATAATAGCAACATAGGCCAATTATTAGGTTTAAAATTACTTTTTTTTAGCTAGAAATACAGCTTATTTCTTGATATAATGATCATTATACTATCTTTTACGTTTTTTAACATTTTATTTTATCTTTATACTTTCTAATATATTTATTTCATAACACTTTGCGCTTATTATCATATACTAAATAACAAAATTACGTAATATCAATCACATAACGGAGATGATATAAACAGAAAAAAATATCATAATCTTGGAAGTATGTTCGTAAATTGACTATTTTAAATTTGTATGTATATATCGTATCATTTCAAATTAAACGCTTATCGGACATCGTGCATATCCTATTATCTTAGATATTGTTGACTTAAGACTAAATTAAATTTTAAAAATCTAATCAGGAATGAATACAGAATCGCACAGATACTCTAATTTCGAAAAATATAAAGTACAGCTGATTAGATGTATGCAAATATAATGTGCGTTTCTTCATTCTTATTATTATAATAGTTGTACGAAATAAATCGAATGTACAGTAACACCCTATCAATCGTATGGACATCTATTTAATGACTGTATTAAATGCATATTATATATACATATATCAATTTGGTTTTTACGATTTATTATACAACTAAAGAAAATTAAGAAATGTA
The DNA here is from genome assembly GCF_019399895.1 of Cardiocondyla obscurior. Classification (NCBI taxonomy): domain Eukaryota; kingdom Metazoa; phylum Arthropoda; class Insecta; order Hymenoptera; family Formicidae; genus Cardiocondyla; species Cardiocondyla obscurior. The sequence goes on from NC_091877.1 coordinate 903,628, forward strand.
CGTTTTCGTGTTACGTCTTAAATATCACGACATTACTTTTGCACGATATATGATAAACGCATACCAGATACTATTATGATCATTACATAATACGTATTTCTTATGTATGCAATATTCGTAATGTATACATATATTGTATGTTAAAAGATATATTTAACTGTAGGCACTTATAAAAAGCACATAACAATATATGTTCTTAACTACTACACAACGTACTTTATAAAAGAAAAGTTAAATACAGTAATATGTTCTTGTTCGTTTTTTAGGATTAGAAATAAATCATGTGAAAAATAGTATATATCTATTAAAATAAGTTTACGTGATGTTTAAAAAATATGGGTCAACATCAATAGTAACTTTTTGATATATTTGATTTTAATTAGTAATAAACTCTATTTTAAAAGAAAAGTTTATTAAATAAAAAAAAAAAAATGATATAAAATTGTAACATAGTGTACAGAAAAAAAGTAAATAATATAGTTTATCAGTTTGGTGAGAAAACTAGATCGATGGATTTTACATATCATTCAAATGTTCCCTCAAATATGTCATAAAATCTACTAGACCAGTAGACAAAGACCTATCTACAACAGTTTGTGGTATCCAACCTTTGAAATTTGTATTAAGAATCCAAGTAAAACGACATTTATGAAGATCATCAGGTAACTCCTCTGTTGCAAAGCAGCTTATACCATTTTCACCCCTAAAAAAATAATAATAATTTGTAGCACTTGTTAAATAAGTTTTTAATTTTTCTCGATTTCTTTATTTTTTATATAATTTACTTCAGAAATCTTACCTTGTCATATTTGGGCGAACTTGAACTGACGCGGTAGGAACCGATACACCACAAGTGATATAATAATTTCCTAATTGTTTACGATGCCTTAAAATAACAAAATCTCGCGCTGTAATAAGCCCACCACCAAAAGGGCTTGTTGCTTGATAAACAATATCTGTGTTTTCGTCAATATTCTATTAAAAATAAATTTAATTATAGTAAAACATTTTAATATAGAAGAAAAGTAAAAGGTAAAAAAAAAAAACTGTAATTTTACCTGCAGTTTCATTGATTCTGTCACGAGCTTATTCCATAAAGTTTGTTCCTCGACATCATCATACAATAAATCTATCAGAAAACTAGCAGGCGCGTTAACAATACCCTTAAATAATAAGTAAATTGTTTTAATTTTTATATTTATATACTTTAAGTTTATGCTATATATGTACAACTCACCGTGATTTTTAGAACCTTTCCGTCTAATTTCCATTCAGGTGGAAGCTGCATACAGGCCATTTCATCGCCGTCGTTTGTAACAATTATATCTTTCCATTCTGCCGATGTTAATAAGTCGTGACAGTCTTGTAACATTTTAGATACTTTTTTTTTATATTCATCAATCTAAAAAAAAGCATTTAATTAGTTAGAATATTAATATTTAGAGATTTAATAAATTTCCTTTTTTTTTTAATGCTTGTTATAAAGTAATAATCGATCAATAAAAAAAAAAATTTACTAACTTTTTCAGGTGTAAGTTTTGCTAAGAACATAAATATTTCATTGGATCTCGAGAGTTTTCTTGAATCCTCTTGTTTTTTAGGAATATCTTCATCATCAGAATGAGTCGGAGATTCCACAGGCGTGAAAAATGTATTCATGTGATCAACGTGTGCCAAATATTGTCGATCAGTAGTAATGCCTTGTAATAATGGAGTTCTTTCTGCATCCGAAAAATCTATAAATTTTGTAAACGTTCAGGTTTATTAGTTTTTATATAGTTTATTAACTCACAGTTTAAAGATAAGAAAAAATGAGGCTGTTTAGAAAGAGACCACTTACTTCGAATCCAATCTCTTGCTTGAGTTTCTTGAGCTATTACGCGAAAATCGAAGAACCAAGCTTCTGCCCATGCTAATATGAAAGATGTTAAGATCAATAGAACTTGAAATACTGGCTGATTAGCTGATGGCCACTAAAAATACAGTACATTAATAAATCAAATAAAAGTTAATAATAAAGAAATAAAAAATACTTTAACTTACGTCGAAAAGAAAAACTTTGGCAATTAAAAAGGCACATGTTGTGGCAGTTGATATCTGCAAAACAAAATCTTTGTCATTTTCCATATTTTTTTCTGTGCTTTCCGTATTTTTCAAGTCTGTCAAAAAATATTTTACTTTGTTTTACATGTTTTGTTTTTTATACCATTTATTATAAGTAAATTATTTTTTGTAAAAAAAGATTTAATTGCCAAATATACTCACAGCTACAATGATCCAGTGATTAAGATACAGTAGCGCGTAAAAGAGCAACAAGACCGTGAACCTGCAAATCGCTGCCATCTGAGAAGATGAAATCCGTAAAATCTCTGTTTTCAATGAACAATGAAAAATTATGACGAACTGAACGTCACTGTCGTCATTTTTATTAATTTTAATACAAATTAATGGTAGAATATACTTACTACAATATCAAACAAAGATGACTTTATATTATAGTGTATCACTTGATTTGTAAAAGCTGTACTTAAACTTTCACCTGCAATCTGTAAATAGCAAAACTATGAAATCGAACAAAATTTAGGCGTGTAAAAAAATGAATCGTCTATCTATCCATGTTAGCAAAAAATTTAACTTCTTTAGATTTAGATATCTTAGGCTCTAACATACCATTGTACAAATGAGCCACATGAGGAATGTAAGAAGAAGGTCAAAGGTGACAAAAAGGCAAAAAAAACGTCTAACATTTGACATTCTGCCGTTGTGTCTTGCTCCGGCAATCAAATCTTCGGTGAGAACTATATCCGTCGGTCGTGTTATACTATGGTGTGTAACTGAACTTCTTTGGGAATTGATAGACCCACTTAATATAGCTTCAGCAGCCGTTCTTATTTGCCTTTCATCTTCCGCCATCGTTTCGATACACTTTTAATACCGTCGTCGTACGGTCGACCTGCAGTAAAAAAAAAAAAAAAACACAAGCACATTTTTTTATAAAGAATTTCACGAATTAAATTAAAGATATCTGATAACATATCGTTGTAGATTAAAATGGTATGCATAGAATATATAAAAATATATTAATAATAAAATTAATATGACCGTTTTAAATAAAATATAATTTTTACGAATTAAATCAAATAATAATTTACAATCTAAAATCTAGAGTACAATTTTATTAATTTATTTTCAAGCCATACAAATCTCGTGCAGAATTTAATTAGAATTAACTACAGCACAGACAGGCGTAATATATCACGTAAATATAATTTTATTGAATCGTTCCAATACAAATTTTTTAAAAGAATTTAGGAAAAATATTACACAGCTCCAGTTCTTGATCCCAAAAATTAATCTTAACCTCCAAACTGCAAGCACAGTTGTTTACGTCTTAGTTACGACGCAAACAGATAAATGTGAAAAGTTCGTAATAAAATCAAACGCTTACACGCTCTCGCTAGCACCCAAGGCATTGCAAACAAAGACGTATCGTGCTTCGATCGTTTTCGTTTAAACCCCTTTTTTTTTTTTCTTAATTTTGTTACTTACCGTTTTGCGGCCGGGAGATTTCATAAATGCAGCCAGGTAATCGAATAGTGTATCGACGAGACGATATCACATACATGCATCGTGCCGCAGGCCCTTACACAGTAGAAAAAAAAATCATTTGGTTACACCGTATCAAACCGTATCACCAAGTATAAACAAGGGAGCACAATGACGTTTTCAGTCACGCCTGACGTTGGGCATTTCAGAATCGTGCTGTCAGACGTTTCCAGCATTTCTCCGTTTGATCATTTCTTTTACCGTCGATTGAATATCAATTCGAACTTTGCGCTTTCGTTCAAAGATGGAATTAGCGGCGTCACGGCCATTACAAAAGAGGCGTGACCACGAATTTAGCGGGAACGGCGTTTGAATGCCGCAAACGAGAACAAGTGTCGTTCTGTTTTCGTTATTCTGTTCAATACAATAAAAGACAGAATGACACTCGTGTCGTCTGTGTCTACTAAAAAGAAAGCAGCCTTACTCTTCCTAAACTTCTAATACTTTTCAAACGTTTTTAGAGCTTCCGCGCCGAAAAACCTCGGGATTGACGGCTTTCGACACTTTAATTTTAATTTATCGCTTACCAAGGGCGCATGATTAATTATAATTATATATTACTATTTAATAATAAATTAAAAATACTATAAGGATAATTAAAAAATACATGCTAAGTTTATTTAATTCGGTAAACAAATACATTGATAAGTATAAAAATTTTACTGGTTTATATTTGTACGGAATAAAATTGGTAATGTGTATAAAAGAAACAATAATATAGACTTCCAATTTTTTTTTTTAAGGCTAGATTATTAATGTAACATTTGGTAATCTTATTTGGTATAGGTGTACCTCTCAATGTTCAACATAAAATACATTACTGCTATTAAATATTGTACAAGTTAAATGTTCGTACAAAGTAATTTGAATAAAAATAATAGAACGTAGAATAATATTTACACGACTATAAAGTTTCACATTATCACAAAAATGCTACTTGGATACTTTAAATTCGTTTAAAACCGCTCAATTTAATCAAGAAGAGTAAGGGTACGCAATGAGTCTTCGGGATAAGTCTCTATTTCTGCGATGGTTCCGAAGTTGAAAGGGACTGCTATTCCACCGTCGAGAACTAAACTTGCATCAAAGCATTGCGATTTCACAGTAGCCTTCTTACAGAAACCACGAGTATGTACGTCTTTCGAAATGGGCATCGCGTTGGTAATAATCATATCCCTTATAGAATAACACAGTTTACAATCCTCTGTAAAAAAAAAGTATACTCTTTAACGTTTATCTAACCTTATAATTTACATGACACACATACCTGCATCGAATCGTAAGTTGCTGTTGAACGTCGAGCAGATCGTATCAATTTCATCATTGGTAAACTGCTGTTTATTATTTACGAGGTTTAATAATTCTCGTACAGTTTGGTGATTTAAACTGTGTATAGATTTGTACCAAGACGTCGATCCTGTCCCAGTGCTCACGCACAGACCGGAGCCCTTTATTTTGTGATACTTTTGGTCCTCATCAAACTTTATAAATAAAGAACTAGTTCGTGCTGATAACGTTTCGCCCATAAAAACCTGGTGACAAATACCAGAGCTGAGATATGCATAAAAAAGTAAGTCAAATCGCTCGACTTTAAATATATACATATGTATCGAGAAACTAATTAACTCACTTCATTAAGCGCTAACCAAGGTAAACGTCTTTCCTTTGGTAATTCGCTAACTTTACTTTCAAATTTTTCGGTTGTACAAAATCTGTAAGTATATATAATTAATTATATATTTAATAAAAAATTAATTATCGCCGAAACCACTTATAAATCAATAAATAAAATAATACATGATTTAATTATAATATTAATTAATTTAATTATTTATTAATAAAACAAAAATTAATATAAAATAAAAACTAATATAAAATATTAATTTGATTATAATATTAATATAATATACCTGTCAGCAATACGTCCTTTCTCGTGCATATGAAAAGTAGGTTGCCATATTTCTTCTCCTTTTAAAGTGATTCGTATTCGTCTTCGCATGAGCGTACTGTAGTGTCCAGCTCTTAGCATTTCAAAAATTTCTGGTATGGCATTTGTAAACTTTGCTGATAATAAAAGATAGCCTTCTGATTTTTCAGGATATGAGTTAATGCCCATTACAGGTTTTTTATTGTTAAATATTAAATTTGAGGCTAAGAGAAACGTTCCATCACCACCAATTGGTAGCACCAAATCCGCCCATGTAAAAAGCGAAGGATGTAAATTTGTTCTAAAAAAAAATGCAATATATTTTTATCACCAATAAATATTAAATGACTAAGAAAGATTTAAACTCACCTATTTATTATTTTATACTCTACATTCATCTTTTGTAGAATCTGAATAACTTGGTTTTCTACATTTTTGGTGGCCAAGTGGCTAGCAAGCATGGTGTCATAATCTGAACCTTTTTTGATCAGTTTCATCTTCAGCTGGTCTTCGTTGAGTTTGGGTTCTCGTAATTTTTCGAAGTGGTATCGAGACAATTTTTCCACAATAAGTACTTTCTTAGGCACAAAACTGGATTCATTTCGAAAGAAAAAACGCAGGCTTCTGTGTACATTGGTAGAAGGAGATTGTAAAAGCTGCAACGTTCCTAAAAAAAAAAAAAAAAAAAAAAAATCAAGAATATCGATCAATTATCACAATTAACCTGCTTTTGCATGCTTCAGATAATTAGATTATCAATGTATATTATCTTATGTACAAGATTAATTGGTTTCTAGCACAGATTATAATATGCAAAAACAATATTCGCTTGTAAAATACAACGTGATAAAGTGTTTCCTCGATTTACCTTTGACCTGATACATATCTTTCAGAGATAAGAGACATTTACTCAACTACGCGATAAAAAAATAATTATGAGAATAACGAACTGTCACATCTGTCTTCAAAACATCGTAAGAAACTGACTTCTTTACATTAATAAATGATAGTTAAGTATCCCATACGGCAAATATTAAAATCTCTTTCTTTATAAATTGTTTTTATTTTTTAGAAATATTGTCAACATTATCGTTATCACGAGTATATAAATTATGTTGTGTAAAACAAAAGTATTGATGCTTTTTCTTGCATTTTTCGTGTACGAAACGGAATGATTACATTTAAATTTCTTTACCGTAAAAAAAAAAAAAAAAAAAAAAAAAAGAATAATAAAAAAATAAAAAGAGGAAAGAAGCGCGACAATAAATGCTTATTTCGTCGGGAAAATTTCCATTTCGAGATATCTGTGTAGGTCGATTTCCCGGTCTTCATTCTTCCTGGGCATCTGCGGCTGCCGATTAAATCTTATCGATCTCATTTTTTTTTTAACGTAACTGCTACGCGTGCTACGCATACACAATACAGAATACAATAAAAGAAAAAAAAATGCGTAAGAAAAATTGCTCTAAAGATGATTAGCCACGTAGTTATACTCACTGGCAGTTCCAGTAGTTCCACAGAGGTACTTAAAAACCGTCATTGCATGATGATCGAGGCGTTCACGTAAGCAATACCGAACCGTTGCTAATGAAAAGTTGCTTCGCAATCAATCGATGGACGGGTAACCGATCCCCTCTCACCGGCAAAAGCCATGCGGCGATCGAGTGCCGTATCTTGTCACTTTTTATACGTACATATGTACGTACGTACACCTGTACTCGTATACACGTGACTCACTGTCGCGAACGGAGCGTCGAGGCAGTGTTTACTCCAGATTCTAGAGTAGAATTGAGTAGAGTGAATAAAAAGAAGTGAAACCGAAGCAGGTCCCTCTCTCCGATTGGCTACGCCATGCTACGATTATTTCCGGCAGCCAGCCAACCAGACAGTCAGAACAGCCAGATCGCCTGAGCGGGTTAAATTAAATAATAAGAAATAATTTTTAACATTTATTCCTTCCAATTATCATAGCGATCTTTTGGTACAGTCTTACATACACTCTATTGCAATGATTTTTATATACAGTGCTCTAGTCCTTAAAAAAAAAAAAGAAAAAAAAATGCGGGAACAAATATAAACTGCATGAATATTTCCTCAATCTTCCGTTTTCTTCTGAAGAAACATTATAAAATCTTACATGTACATATAGGAATGCGATCTTTTTGCAATACAGCGTGCCGCCGTAAAATGCCGTACTCGGCATGCAATATCGATACCGGGAATCGCATACACCAAGACGTAGAACATTAAATAAGTGGTATTAAAATGGAACTTTTTTTTTTCTATTAAGACGAGTTCTCCTATTGTATCACATTTCTCACGGAAACGAAAAGAGGTGATACCGCAGCCTTTGAAAAAAGATATCCAATCGGACGTAGACAACATCCGCGAGTGCGTCGAGATGTTATTCGGATTTTGCCTTCGTGTCCTCTTTATAATGTAGCAAGACAAGGGAGAACAGAAACACGCCGGCCATCATGGAAAATGCGCTTATGTAATACGGAAACGCGCTAGGTATGAAGCGTTCGTATTGCGTGTGCTGCAAAGGACGCACAGAGACCTGCGTAGTGCTGTAGAGATGTGTCAGACCGATGCGCATGTAGTCCACCTTGAACTGGTACACACCGTAGACGTCGGGGATTTTGAACCTTCCCTCGTAGCGGCCGTTTCCCACTGGTTTCATGGTCATACGCACGAACGGATCGATCCGTACAAATTCCAGCTGCAGATCATTCGTCTCGTAGGGTACCCATTTGCCGCTCGCTAGCCGCTCGACCTCGATCGAGTACACGACGTCGTCCATGATCGTGTATGCGGCTGGTGGTTGAGTCTCGCCGACGCGATGATGGTGAACAGACGATACGCGTATAACGCCGTTTTCTTTAAATACCCACTGCGCCATCGCTTTGGCCACCTGCTGATTACCGGACTTCGGGTATCTCTGACCACCTGCAAATGGTTTTTTTTAATCTTATATAATTTTTTTCTGGATACCAAAATTTCATTATTAACGATAGCTAGTTACAAATCTTTTAAAAGCTAAGTGAAAAAAATAATTTTTCCTTGCGGAAGAATTTAAGTCTTTTTTTTGTTACCTTGCCCCTTTTGAACCGGGCTAGTAAACGCCTCATCGCTGAAGAAAAATAGCGAGCCGGAGAACAAAACTCGAGCGTTATTTCTCGCCTGTAGAGCTGCTATCAGCAGAGTATTCGTGCCAACGCCGTGTGGATACTCTTTGATTGGTTGATCAGGATAATAGGTGTAAGCTGAGGTAGATGCCGACAGTAGACGTAAAATTAAAGGATTATCTGTATCTGCAATCAGTCCAGTTCCTTGATATAATAATGGAGGGATGTCTTTACTGCCAACAATAACTGGAGCATCTATCAGATTTGCTGCATCTGCTACTATAGTAGTATGATAGCCACCATCTGACACGTCATAGTTCATGTGATCGATCACAGTGGAACCTTCCTCATCTACTTCCAAGCCACACTCTGAGGCTAATTCATGTATAGCATCGCCAGATTGAGAAGAGCCAGCAAGTAGAACATTCCCACCGCCGTCTATGAATTCTGTTATTACTTCTACGCTTAGAGCACCACCAAATTCCTCCACTGTAGGAGCGAATATTATCAGATGTTCATATAAATATTCGCCATACTTAGACAGCTGCAAGGCTGCATCATCAGCAGACTTAAAAGTGAGCTCATAATGACTATCTGCAATAATTTTATAACATGTTATTAAATCTTATCAACTAATTTTATCAATTAAATAAATTTAATCATTTCTTGATAAAAATAAATAATTATATATTAAAAAAAAAAAAAAAAAAAACATATAAGTAAAACATTAATATATATCGTAATAAAATAACATAGAATTATATAAAAAAAAAAATTAGACCTGTCGCACTAGAAACGACCATTTTAAAGCGTAAAAACATTATTTTTTAATGAAATTAATTAAAAAATGACATAAACTAATTAAAAAATGACATTTTGCCGAAGGTCCAGAAACAGTCAACGTTCTACTTGATCCAGAGTCTTTAAATTAGAATGAGAAAAAATTGAGACAGATTGACACTTGTAAAAACTCATCGGTTACTATTCCCCGTGTATATACGCGGACGCGTGTAATATCCACGGAGACGCGTAGTGCACGCCGAGAAAGCGGTCCGGACTGTCGGCGTCGACTAGAATAGAGAAGTGCCAGTACCCTGTAGCATTTTGAAGAATATCGAGTGGGTCTCCTTGGTCGCGAGGTTGTCGAGCAAGACGAGGACCCGGCCGCCGGCGTTCGAGCCGGCGAACACGAGGAACAGGCAGAATAACCTCGCCGCGAGCTTCATCGCGCACCACTTGTGTGACGAAGTGCCACGGGCCACGTCGAACGGTCGAACGTCGTCACGCCGAGATAGCGTGTTCACAAATTCATCGGCTGCGGGCCCGGGCGTTCCAAGTGCTCCAACAAACTCCAGCCGTCCTGAGCCAGCTGGATCAGTCTGGGTAACCTTCCGTGAAATTCAGATCGCGCGGAACTTGAGAGACAAGAACAGCTGTTATTAACGTAAGATATAAATATATATTGTTGTTACGCTTATAGCTCATTTTTTGGTATAAAATGTGAAGAAAGCGATAATTAACTTTACGTTTTATATAAAGATATTCTAGGCTGGAGTCTGTGGCCTCCAAGAAAAGAGGTTATCTTGGCTGAGAGATTGGGTTAGGTTAATCATTCGCGCTTTCCCGCCCGGCATATAATTGTAACAATGGATGAAAACGATGAAAATTCGATAAATAGCGGCAATCAAAAGGAGGATTTATGCAGAGGGGCTGTTGATAGCATCACTTCCACGAAGGACTTTAATTTTTTCTTCGAACAAAGTGACCACAGCATCAATAAGGCTCACTTTTCAGAGGTGAATATTTTTGTGATAATATTTTAGTATAAAAGTAACATAAAATGTTGGTGAATTTTAATTCCGTGGATAATTCCGGAAAATCCGTCAGTCCTGAAATGTTTTTGAATAACTGGGTATTCTGGACATTTTTGTAATTATAATAAATCTTTTTCAGATATATTTTGCATATAGAATAATTTTATTATATTTTATTTTACAAAAATTTTACAAAAGCTATTGAAACAAAAAATAAATAGAAAGGGAGACATAAATATCTAATCGTAATACTGGGTGATTGATGCAAAAATAGGTTCCCCAAATCTGCAAGGACGAGCCATGTCAACTCGGAGTCGACGAAGCAGGTCGTGGTCCGGTCTTAGGTCCGATGGTCTATGGTATTTCGTACATTCCGTTGTCTCAGAAGCAGCTGCTGGTCGATCTAGGCTGCGCCGATTCCAAGAGTCTGACGGAAAAAACGCGAGACAAGATATTCGATGATATATGTGAGCATAAGGACAGTATTGGCTGGGCGATCGACGTGATATCGCCGAACGTAATCTCCAACAGCATGTACCGTCGCACCAAGATCTCCTTGAATGAAGTCTCCATGGTATCCGCCACCGAATTGATCCGGGGCGCGATCGAGGCAGGCGTGAACGTTACCGAAGTCTACGTGGATACTGTCGGCAAGCCCGAGTCCTACCAAGCGCGACTGAAGGGCGTGTTTCCCGGTATCAAGATAGTCGTAGCGAAGAAGGCCGACGCGACCTATCCTATCGTCAGCGCGGCCAGCATATGCGCGAAGGTGTCGCGGGATCACGCGATACATGCGTGGCGGTTTCGCGAGAGCGAGAATATCGAGGCAAAGTATGGAAGCGGCTATCCTAACGATCCAATGACTAAAACCTGGCTGTCCGCGAACGTGGACAAGGTATTCGGCTTTCCGCAACTCGTCCGGTTTAGTTGGTCCACTGCCGAGCAGATTCTACAGTCGAAAGCGCTGACGGTGGAATGGGAGGAGGCGGAGGATTCGGAGACCCCCAACGAGCAGAAGATTTTAAAGTTTTTCGCCAAGTCCCCGGCTAAATCGTCTAGCGTTAACACAAAAAAGCATCCATTCTTTACGGAACGCTGTCTGTCTAACGCGGCTGTTTTATGATATTTGCTTTATGCTGATTTCGCTCGTTCCTTCGCTGGAGTCGCATAATGGAATTATAAAGATCATTGATGTAAGATAAACTACTTATAGAAATTATTATTATCATTATATACTTTGCTTGTAATATACAGTAAGAATTTTTACAATTAATTAATTCAGATCGAAACGGATTAAAGAAAACGGATTAAAGAAAACAGAATAAAGAAAACGGAATAAAGAAAACGGATTAAAGAAAACGGAATAAAGAAAACGGAATAAAGAAAACGGATTAAAGAAAACGGATTAAAGAAACGTTTGGTACCATTAACACGGTGGTAAGTGTTTCAACATCACTATCTTTCATTATTTTTATTAGATCGATGTACAACACATTTCGGGAGAGATTTATTTACGCGGTTTACTAAAGAAAATATTTCTGCTGAGTAGAGTTTAATGATTCTTTTTCGTAGCCTTATATTACGGCGTAACGCCTCGGAACGTTAAATTAAAGACAAGTATGTATCGCCCGACTTACGACTTTATATATATATAATATGTATGTATATATGTACATATGTACAAGAGAGCGTGTGTTCTTAGAGCTACCATAGATAAAGAGCGTGGCAAGTTTCGTTGACGAAACCTCTACACACCGTGCCACCATAATTAATTAACAATTAGGAATGCGTGAAAAGTCCGAAAAATCTTTGGTTAACGCACGCTACACAGTCACACACGGTCGTACAATTATACCTAGGATATTATCTCGTTAACGTACGATTAATAGCGGACTAGATCGTTAGGGGCTACAGAGTAGGTGAACAGAAACGACGATTTGTTTTGTTTGCGTTGCGTCGCTGCCCGGCTGTACGTACATACGCGCTAGATCCTCGATTCGTGTTTATATTATTGATTTGCAGCAGCGTACATACACGGCGCCGTGTTAAGTACAGCATCGCCCTCGTTTTCTTAACTAAATATCCACCGCCCGAAACGGATCGCGCGGCGCGCCGATAAATTGATCTCTCGTCGCAGCAACGCTTTCCGGATATTTTCAAGTGATCAAGATTTCGGTAATAAATGCTCGGATAAACGCTTGGGAAGGGACGATCGAAACCAATTCAATTTGCCCGCGTGTTCGAGAAATTTTTGCGAATTAACAGCGTATTGTCTTGAAACTCGGCAAAGCGCACTTGCGGCATTCCGACGTTTCGGACTCCGGTTAATGAAAATTCAATAAAATGCGGAGCCGCGGTTTGAACGACGGATAAGCGCTTAACCGCACACTGCGGAATATTTGGCTGGATACAGCCGGTGTGTGTGTACTACGCACCCGAGGAAAATCGATTTATGCACTCCACGCATGAGTCGCCGCGGGCAGGCGGTGTAAAAAGTCGCGCGGCTCTGAATTTTCGCGATAAATAGTAGATCGGTATTGGCAGTGTCGACCCCTCGGCGAATATTATAACAACGGGATAACGATTTTCGCCATGCCTTTTCGCCCACTGTCCATACACAGAGACGTAGTAGTAATTCGTGAACGCGAAAATCGAACGATCGAGTCGCCGCAAAATTTTTTTTCTCTCTCTATCGGCGAAAAACAAAAGAGAAAGAGAGAGAGAGAAAAAGAACTCCGTTCTTCACAGCGAAAGCTCCCGCCGAGCGTTTCGAGTAAGGTCTAATGCAGTGGTGGTAGTAGTAGTCGGATAGTATGTGTCGTCTGCCTACAATTATTACGTGGTTTCTAATTCCACTAATTGCAATTATAAAAAATATAAACAACACGGGTAATTTCGTATTACGTAATCATGCCGCGGGTGGGGCGGGTGGCGTTCCACAGGCCTAGGGGGTGAGCGCGAAGGGCGTCCCTCGTGCCTTACCGCAGCATCAGTAATCCCATGATCACCAGCACGACGCACGGTCCCGACGCTGTACCTCCGCTTGCTGCAAAAAAAGAAGGGAGGGAAAAGCTGTATAACCCCCTGTTTCTCTCGTAGTCGGGAGGGGGGGAGACGTTTCATAAATATTCAGGGAAGATTCAAAGTTTAAACTTCGGAATTGAGGCTCGGGCCAAGTGAATTTGGCCGAGACGAATTTGCGCTTAGTTGGGCGGCGTAAAAAATGACCGGATTAAAAGGAGGCCCGCCAACGCAGAATCCGCGAAATTGGATTCCTTTTTTTATTCGATCAGGCGCGCGACAGTCCGCGTTCCCGCGTGTGCTCGTAAAGGGAGAAATCCCGCCCTTCCAGGGGGAGGGGGGGGGGCCGTCTCCGAAGTGGGTTTTGCGCGAAACGAGTTACGTGTTTACCCTTTGGCTTGCGCGATAGAACTAAAACAGCGTATCGCGGAGAAACGACGTTGAGTTGCTAAACTATCCGCGCGTCAGGACGAGAGCTTCGAGCCGGAGATGTTAACAGCGAAAGGGCTGGATCCATTATTTCGGTCGCCGAGCCCTTCTCGCGCGGCCACAAAGCCTATACTTTTTGCGGGCTCGTAATCAATATTAACGACGTGAACTGTGAAAAACGCTAGGACTTTTTTCTTTTTTTTTTTTTTTCTACGGAAAACGATTCTTATCCCTCTTTATGCGCGGGATAGGTAATGGCTTTTAAAGATAAACCCTTCAATCCGTAGATATTTATGGTAAATAAAGTGTCCCAACAAAAGTTAATAATTTAATGTCCGGTAATATTGTTCGAAAAAAATATCGCCGCGAGCAAATTAATATTTCACGGACGTTTAATTAAAACTCGAATAATACAGTGAGCAAAACTCGCGGTGGTTTAATTTTATTTATCAGGCTTTGACTTGCGATTCCTCTTTATCCCGTGCCACGTTGAAATATTGCTGAGAGAGAGAGAGAGCGAGAGAGCATTTAAGTGTAAATTAGTTCTACATCCCGAATAATTGAGTCCGAAATGTAAAAGAGGGTTTCTCCTTTTGAAATTTTGATCCGTTTCTTTTCCGCGGCAGGGCTAACAAGGGCAGCTGAATTAAAAGACGCGACAAAGAAATCCGTGCTCGTGGAGCAGGCGTTTCGCCCTTGTCGCTACGTCATCTCCCCTCGAGTCAAGGGCCGGCCGGGAAATTTTTCTTTTTTTTTTTTTTTTTTTTTTTTTTACCTAGGATATGTTCGGCGTGCGTGTGCCCTTGCGCCCTTGTCTCCCTGCTCTCCATTACCGGTATCTTCAGAGACCTCTCACCCTCTATGCTGAGCTCATTCGATTTCCAATATACGGTATATATCCTCGCCAGGCATTTGATCTTCAAGTCTCCCTTCTTGAAGTGCTTCGAGCGCAGACGGAACTCTAGACCGAGCGTGATGGTCTCCAGACCGTCCCGCTCGTCCACGACGACAGGGTGGTGCCTCAAGAACTGCGGGTCGACCTAATCGAAGTGAAGAAGCGGAGTGTATATTCTCTCTTGACGATGACGATGACGGCGGGGGGCATTAACCTCGCGGCCGGGAATACACTTGCGTATTCATTTAAATGTCCCGCGGTACATTGACGAGTCTTTAAAATTTTCATATGTAGCTTAAAGAACAGCGGAAGGATCTTCTTCTCCAGAGACTTTAAAACGTATAACTTTTGCCCGACAGAGCGAGTGGATGAGGCGAAAATTGGTAGCCAAACAGTTAATTCGGAGGCGGAATAAAAATTCAGAAATTAAATGAGCAACGTTTATCGTCTATTTTAATTTTATTATATTCTCGGGGCGTTTTTTTTTCGTTAGAATATTTTTTCCACTTTTTATTTTTTTATTTTTTTAATAAAATGTAATAACAGCGTCATTGCTTATCATCGCAAATTAAATACACTGCATTATCTGTCTAATCTACTTCGTTCCAAGAAAATTGACTCTTGACCCGCGAGCTCTCCCTGAGAGGCACTATATAAACTTTTAATATCGTTCAGCAGGAGATTGTTATCTCTCTCATTAAATTTCGTTACAACTTCTGTGACAAAAATTAAGAAGCGCCCTAACATACAACACTAATTCTAATTACGATAATGGAATTATTCAACGTCTCATTTCTTCGGGACGCATTTTCCAGCTAAGCCGCCGGGTTTTCCCCTCGTCGAGTTTCGACGCGAAATATCGAACGTGCCCGCACGTCGAACGTTAGATGTAACGGAGATTATCTCTTGATCTAAGATTATCGATTCGAGCGCGCCGATTAAGCGTAATCCCAATTTTAATAAGCCGCGAAGTAACGCGAAGTGAACGCAGACGCTGAAAGGCCAATCGGGTAATTTTGCGCAAGCTCGCGCCTGCAACAGCCGAAGATTAATTACCCAAGAACCAATTATTTGTTCGCGTATGAAAAATGAAAAAGCGCCGCACGCGCGCGCCATAGAATGTACTTTGCAAAATTAATCCCCGAGCTTTGTTAGCGCGTAATCGCGGGTCAACGAGACATTAGCCGGCCGCGTTCGCGGTCGTTACAGAGGTGCGTTATTTTCGCGAAAGAACGAAATTCGCGACGGTGGAAAACTTTTGACGTTTTTTAAAAAAAAAAAAAAGAAAGAAAGAAATAGAAGGGACCGTTATGACTTTTCCGCTTACACTCGTAGTCGTACCAAAGGGCGCGCATTTACGGGAGTAACCTGGCAGCGCGTGTATCACGATGACGTTAAAGCGTGATGTATTATAAAGAAAAAGTCCTTATTAAGATAGACGTGGAAGGTTCAACTTTGACATTCGCAGGAACGTCGGATGAATATTTCACCGTCGGAATTCCCCGATCCGCGCGATCTCGGATTTCACCTCAAACGTCAATTAAAAGCTTAATTGCTCTTAAATAAAAAAAAAGAAAAAAAAAAAAATTGTCGGGACTAAAAATATGAGGCTGTGAGAGCTTCTAATTACAAAAATTAATTCGAGATAACAATCACCGCTTCTTTTTTTTTTATTTCTGAAAAATTGAGATATAATTAAACGTTAAAATAACGTCACAGTTAGAATTTCCGGAGAAGCTCCTTCCACTGTTCTGCTGTATCGTGCGTAAACGTGCGTGAATCCGCAGACCGCTCTAGACGGATTTGCCGGGATCGTGGCTTATCTCGGACGTCGGGCTGACGTTGCCGCGAAACTTTTACGCTTCCGACAGCCCGAGAAGGTATTCACGGCTGCGGTACACGAGGGGGGGTACGAAGGGAGAGAGGAGACGCTTTGCGTCTCGAGCACTCACGGGGTCGCCGTTGATGAACCAGCTGAGCGTGGCAGGTGGCTTCGACTTCTTCGAAGTGCAATTGAACCGCACGACGTCGCCAGTTTGATAACGTTGTTTCCCTCGCTCCATGGATCGGTCCCTGATAATGGGCTCCTCTTCCGGCAAGGCTGGAAATATGTAGATGCGCATGAAATAATCCGCCGTGACAAAAAGGACGTGACGCTCTTCGATCAGGTCGGGGGCGGCGGGCTTTTAACTTGCACGCTCGCTCGAATATTTTAACGCAATACCGCTCGAGCCAGTAATTTTGTTGCGGCGGGCTTAACGTGTTTACGCTTATACCGGCGTGGAAATTTTAATGGCGTAACACTTCGCCGTAATCATTGCACTCGATATAACGCGTTTAACTTTATGTGCAGTATACAGGTGCGCGGATGAAGCTGGTAACCGGTTGACATAAAAAAAAAAAAGAAAAAAAAATATCCGAGCGATCGAGATCTTGTCTCTTGGCAGACAGAATAAATAATCGGATCCCTGGATTGAAAGAATCGGGCGGAAGAGTCAGCTGGACGGATCTTATTTAGACTTATGTTAAACGACCTCGGAGTCTCCACGTAGTCGCCCCTCGGTCGATATTATTAATTCGGGCTGCAATTTGTTGAAAATTGTTGCGCAAGCGCCGCTCAATGCTCGAGCTCTCAAAACGACGGTAAACGAAAGAGCGCGCGGGCGGATTTCACGTTGGCGAATTTATGGGAAAACTGTGGTAAATAATTGAGGAAATATCGGTTTCGAGTTGATCAACGTCCGCGGCTGAAGGAAAACGCTTCCGTGGTAGCGATAATAAGGTGAGATTAGCGAAAAACGGTTCGACCGAAAGTCAGAAGCTTACCGTCGCGAGACGAATCGTCGGCGATTCGTCATTGGCGGGTCGATATTTTTGAGGGACAGATAACGTTTCTTCTCCGACAGATCAAAGCTGACACGACGTTAATTAACTCTTCCGGGGGGAGAGGGGGGAAAAAAGTATTAAAACTGCGATTCGTTTTAATTCTCGCGCTAAGTCGCTTATGAAATCTTCAAAGCCGCAGGCTAAAATTCCTAATCCCGTGGCAGAAAATCCTCTCGCCCTCTCCTTGAGAGCGCGAAACTGAAATCCCTTCTCGTTAAATGACACGTATAAATCTTTGTCTCGGAATTAAAGTCCGTTTCGAGTCATATCTTTACGCCCAGCCCGTGACAAATCTCTTTTTCACGGTTCGATTTTAATTCAAACGGGAATGAAACCGCGATTAGCCGGCGCAGTGTCTTCTCTCCCTCCCTTCGGTGATTGGTGGCGACATTTACATTGACAGCGAGGACGAGGTGTCGCGCGGGGGACGCGGACTGCCATTATCGCGCGATTTCCTTCGCGAGATAAAATTCCCAATTAACATAATTAATAATTAATATGAATCTGCGCTCCTTACCGATCACCGTCATGTCCGAATGATCGGAAACGGTCTGAAAGGACGGCGCCTCCGCCGAAACCTCGCACCTGTAGCGGCCCGTGCTCATGAGGTTTACGGAACGTAGAACGACCACTCGCTGACTGGACTCGTGGACCTGAAAGACGGAAGAGAGATTGCGACATAATAGCCAATTCATCAGGCTGAAAACTGTGGCAACCGACTCGCCAAGATACACGGTGCCGGAATTAAAATCTTCTCTAACGCAATTTATTCGCTCCGCCAGCAGCGGGAAATAGAATAGCGGGAGAATCACGCTGGGAGTCTCGATCGTCTCATATTAGTATTAAACTGTTATTTCCACAGTGCCCGCCCATTAATTTCTTACACCGCGGTAAATTTCGCGTTTCCAACGTTACCTTCGGGGAAAACGAGCGGGATTAAGTGTCCGGTTTTTATTTCGCCCCTCTAAATCTCGATGAATGAACGAATAAAATCGAGAGGGAGATATATATACACGTATATATACATATATACACGTATTCGTATGCTCGTCCTTCTCGCGAAATGAACCTCTCTTCGACGACTTCCCGTCGAAATTTCCCCGCCGGTGGACCCAGTGAATCACCCCGTCGCCTCCCCGGGGGCACGTACGGAAGGCCCGTGGTTTTCACGCCGCGGGGAGGACCGGGATTTTTTCGTATCACTCAATGGCGCGGAAAACGCGGGCGAGTGATATAGTCGGCGAGGAATTGAAATTATTGGAAATATCATTAGCCCGAAAGAGGAAGAGACGCCACCGGGCAGGAAAGAGGCGGGCGAGGAAGGAGCGGCTCCCTCGGGATCAATTTGTAATGCGTTATCTTTTGCGGCGGCGACGACGACGGCGACGACGAAAGGCAATTTTAGACGTGCTCGCGACGACGGCGCGCTTAACGAACAACGTCCCCGCGTTAAATTAGTTTCGCGAAGAACGCGACGGAGGGAGGCGTGGCCCGGGCTCGGGTCATCGTCGTCGGCATCCTCGCAATTTTCATTCGCGCGCGAGGAGGGGGAGGGTAGCACATTTCACGATTCATTATACTAATCGATGTAATTATAAACAGCGATAACGACCGCGTAGACCGATAATTTCTAAGGAGAGCTCCTATGCGCCAATCTCGCGCGGTGATTAATGTTAATATTAAGGCTCATTATGGCCAAGATCGCGTGCCGGTGGTCGCCTCCGTCTTTGTTTATTCGCCGCTCGGCGCGCGTAATGCAGCATTAATCCGACGTCTTGACGTGAATGGAAAGCCATTTTGGTCGCGCCAACCCGTCCCAAGACGGGGAATTTCGGGTGGGTCGCTTCTGCATGCGATACCTATTTATTTATGCACGGGAAGCGGAGTTTCTGTTGCGAAACGTCGCTCATAACTGCCGGCGCAACGAGCTCCTGCCTTCTTCTCCCCGGGTGGGGAAAACTAGAATTTTAAAATCTGATTGGAGCGCGCTCTTAATTTTAATTAAATCTAGAAGCAGCATAGAACAAATGTATTCATAATTTTTATAACAGCTTTAGTCGCAGGGTTATTTTTTTTTTTTTTCTTTCTTTTTTCCTTTTCACCGAACGCAGCGACTTGCGTCTTGGCGCGATTCGCTTACTTTTCTCGCGAAAAGCTTCACGCAGGATGCGCTCGTATCAGGGGAAGGTGAGGGCAGGGTGAGAAAAGTAGTTATCTCCTTACGATTGCCGTGACGCCTGGATGGATGAACTTCAGAGCAGGTGGTTTCTCCTGGGGTACGAATCGGTAGAACTCGTTGCCGTCCTTGTACCACTTGACCGAGTACAGCTTCTCGCCGTCCAGATTAAAGTTACACTCGAGGCTTACATTTTGCCCGAGCACCGCGTGCTGCGGCACTATCAGCTCCAGCATCCTCAGGCCGTTTGTTTCTGCAACACACACACAGGAGGCGGATGTGAGATCAGAGAAAAGGCGCAAACAGAGAGTGAGCGAGAGAGAACGGCGTATACGCTTGTGTTGGATGTTACGCGAACGCGAGACAACGGCTTTTCAACGGGAAGATCTTGCTCAAGGAAATTAAACTAGACACGGGTAATTGGAGTAACAGTTTTCGCAGCTGTTTTTGTGGAACATTTAATTCTATTGTTGAAAACAAATATCAGGTGGAAGAGTAATAGCAGTTCGTAATTAAAACGGCAAAAGAGAACAAGGCACGTTGCCGTGTTTCGAATTCATGGTCTTCTTTACCTCCTTGTACATTGAAAAAGATTGTTGAAATTAATGCCCTTTATTCTTACGCCGTTTGCAAAGAAATTCCTACCTTTTTTTTTTTTTTTTTAATCGGTTACGTCCGCTCGATTGTTCTTCGATTGGCTCTCTCGTTCTCAGAGTGGGGCAAAATAATTTCTGCTAATTTAATCAATCAAATGCTAATCTCCTATTTAATGCGTTCCACTAAATTTCATAATTACAGTCCAGCGCGGACTACTTTTTTTTTTTTTCTATAAAGTTTCGATTATGTTTTATAATACTATTTTAAAGAAACTTTAAAGAAGCGTAAAAATAATGCGTGTCGAATGTCGCAAAGTACGTGATGGATCGTGGGACCCTCCTTTTCAACGAGACTCGAGAGCGAGCGACCCAGGAAGATCGCTGTTTCTCTCGCGAAATGCCTGACGTCACCGAAAGAGGGAACGAGATCAAAGAGAGCCGCGAGAAACGCCTCGGCGACGAGAAGTGTACGGCAAAAGCGTATCTTTTACAGGGGATACTCCCCACGATTCGCATCACCAGGAATATTCCGCGAGAACACGAGGCACGTAATTCACCCAAACCTACCGTGTGCTTCGCGTGAGAAAGGAGAGGAGAGGGGAGGGAGGTGAGGGTGAGGGTGAGAGACAATCTGCGGCGAGCGCAGTTGTCGGCGGGGGCTCCAGAGTGTAGGATGATGACGATAACGTCAGGTAAACAGGTGGTTGCCGCGAACAACGGCGACGTCTACGACGTTTATAAACACGGCATTAATTTCTTGACATACTCCTGTTCGCGAGCGAGGTGAATTGAATATTTATTTTACACCGGCGACACCCGGCACTGATTATTATTAGACGGTAAATAGGTCGCATTCCAGTAAAACGTACCTCGCGAAATATTGATTGGTGATTATTACGGAAGGAAAAGTTGCACGGTTGTAGAGTACTTCAAAGAGAAAGAAAAAAAAAGAAACAATTGTTTTAAACCAAAGAAAAATTGAAAAACCCCAAAGTAACAGTAATAAATTATTGCGTATGTGTGTCAGAGCAATTTAGAATTTATTTCTGCAATTTACTTAACTGCCCTTTTTTTATAAAGCAGCTATTTTTATCAATTAAATGGATTGCTCATGATTTTTTAAATTCCGGTCCATAATTGGCGAGGTCGAGTAATGAAGCAATTTTTTTTTTTTGCCTTTCCCCTCTCTCTCCCTTTTAATTCAATATACGACAATGCGAAGGCGTCTGAGTCACCGCGTAAATTTTAATGGGGAAGACGTCAATAATACGAGCGTGGTACCGCTTCAAAGTACCGGCTCGGAATTTCCAGTGCAGCGGGTTAAGTGAAAATGTACTTTTGATTGCCGCCTTTACGGTGGACAGAGGATAAGTACAAGGGATAAGCACAAAGGATAAGCGCGTGGAATAAGTGCGAGCATGGGCGCCGCCGGAATTTTTCCCCTCGACTACCCTACTGCTTCTCGCGATTATTTCAATTATCCTGCTAATAGCGTACAGTAAAATTTCCTGCCTCTGTAACAGGACTTTCATGAAAATTATAATGAAGCGGTATTTCTAACCAGGCGCGCTCTTTTTTTCCCTCCCCCCACTTTCCCCTTGCCGACCGTGGAAAAGCCGAGAAGACTGCGTCTCGGCGCCCATGACCGCGCCGTGCAATTTCTGAAACGACAAGGGATAAGAAATAATTCCTGCGCTTCGTTACGTCCGCGCATTGCGAAGACGGGGAAACTGGCTTACAGCTTCCGGCAGGGTGACCATATTTTCCTGCAAGTAAGACAATAGCACGGTAAAACCCGAGAGACCCGTCCCCCGGAATTGCAAAGTCTATTAAATTAAATTATGAGAATTGAAGTTAATGCAGGTAATAAATTGAGGGAAATTCCCCTCCCTTGTTTCACTAACGCGGACGGCAGTTTATAAAATAAAGAATCAATTCCCTTTTCGCGCGCAGTCCCTTTTGGATTCCCTTTGCAGCCGGCGAGGCTTGAAGAGTGGGATGTATGTTAATAGTAAAATGTAGTTACGGCACAGCGACGTGGCGATGCGTGACACGGATAATCGTGAGAGCCGTCGGATCGCGTTGCACGTCGAAACGAACGGCGGAATTCCCATGCGTGTCCGCGTGTATTTACGCTTACAAAGGAAGTGCGTGCTACACGTCGAGAGTCGAGAGTTATATCAATACTATATCTTTTTTTTTTTTTTTCCCGTGTTCCTACGTTCCATTTGAAACGAAACTTTCTAATACGCTCGCGGAGACCGCGCGACAAATTTGCCAGTAAATCGAGGTAAAAATCCTCCCGCAGATCTGTTTAGCCAAATTCTCTCGCGTTTTCAGTTACAGACTCGTGATTTACTTTAACTTTTTGATTGAATTTAACTTTTCCGGGAATATTCATTCCGCGAATATTAATCATGGCGCTAATCAAGTAAAACACTTTTTGTTTCAGATCCGGAAAAAATTACAATCCATTTGAGACGTCAGATATCTTGAGAGGAGGTTCAAGAAGAAGCATAAATTTCGCTTCGATGAACATCCAACAGAAAAATTAAGTGCCGTAACCGCAGCCGGTTTTTTCGCGAATATCGTTAAGTAATCGGACGAGTGAAATTTTTACACGACTTTTTAAAACGGGAATGCGTGCACTATCGCGCGAATATAAATTCACGGTCGCGGTTCGCGAGTTTCCTGGGCTCCGAAGGATGATACATCTCATTCTGAGAAAAGAAAAGGCATCCTGCTTCAACGGAGCTTTCTCATCTTTAGGTAAGAATCAATTTTTCTTTTAATATTAAAAAACTTTTTTTTTTAATTAATTGATTAAAGATGCGTATAAATTTTTTTTTTTAAACTGCGGCAATTTTTTTCAGTATTTCTACATTTAAATTTTTATTTTTATCTTGCAGTGTTACCGATAAAGCTGTACAAACTCCGCTGCTGCGCATCAGACTGGTGAGTCAAGGTTTCTTTTTTTATAATGCGTCTCGAGGAAATATATATTACTCGGGTAAAATAGATAGTAATAAAAATTGTCCAAATAATAAAAATAATTAACGAAATGATGAAAATAAAGATAACAGTTATTCTTGCGGCGCAAAATAATAAATTAGCATCGCGAAAAAGCGGCGACAGTTAAGTCAACACATATCTCTTTTTAAGACAGCGTTCTTAATGACTCTCTTCGTTCCTAAACACCGCCACCAAATGCTGCTAATTAAATTAAATAATTCATTCGCCTTTTAAATAAACGATTATTTGGAGCATTTTTCTTCTCTTTCGCGCCTGGAATAGTTGACCAATAGTTAAACCGCTAATTTGCGGCATCAGAGTTAATGCAATTGTCACGAATGATATTTCCGCGTTAAACGGGAATCGAATACGGTGCGCGCTAACGGCATTATCGGTTTTTCGTCAGCAGAAATCTATTCCAATCGTAAACATAATTGATTGCATTATACCCTCTGTATTCCTGTATTTCAGTATTATTCTCGCTCTCGCAGACGCGGCTTTTTGCTATTAAGCGACGGTGCATTTAACATTCTTGCATATTATATTTAAATATACGACTTTCCCCCGCCGAGGACGATTAACTGAGAAAATCTTTTATATAATTTACCGTTGTCGCGGCAGAAATAGAATTCGATATTTAAATCGGATTTATAATATGATGCAACGCAAGCGAAATCTATCGGGCTTGCTTATTCACGCCGCGGGTTTTTCGCGCGGACGCCTCGAAGCGTCGCGACGCCGCCGAGCAACTTCCTTAATAAATGTCCCCCGCGCCTGTTATTTTATTATAAAACTGCCGGGGCCGCGATGAAGCCCCCAACCTTTAATATCCGGAGTACGGGGACGCGATTCGTCATTTTTTCCGTTCTTTTTTTTTTTTTTCTCCCCGGGCATTCCCGCGTCGCCCTTGATTTAATATAAAATAATACGAGTACCCGCACGCTCACGCGAATTATATTAACACTTTGTTGGACGGTATTCTCCGACGTATTCGTATAATTTTGCGCGGCAGAACGGTAAATTCCGAAATTAAATGACAAGTGACGTTTCGACACGAGCCCCGGTTGTATTAATACCACCTTCGCTCGTCATTCTAAATGTCGTGGTTAATGAATTTCTGAAGATCGGTTACTCCATCAAACCATTTATAACGATACCGAAGTTATTATTATCGCGGCTGTCAAATTAAATCGCAAATGTCACTCCCGGGTGTCTTTCTCTCTTTGTTAGAATAATAACGTGCCGTCATGCAAGAGCGCACTGTAGGAGTGGGGTGCAAGGAATCTCTCAGGAAATGATTTTTAAGTATGCGTGCGATACAGACGTCTTACTTTTCGTATCACGTAATTCGGCGCGACGTCGACTCGAGTTTCTCTTCCTTTTTATGATTTTTTTTATTTTTTTTTATTTTTTTTTTTGGCGAAGAGGTAAAAGAGCCTCGCGTGTAAAGACCGGCTTTAACAAATTGTCTTTTAACGATCCTATACCTATTTCGTCCCTCTCCTTCCCTCCGCAATGAGCTCTTGTAGCACGGCCGGTTAATTTAACGTAAACTCTGACCTTCCGCTGCATAAAGTATGCGAACATAATGAATTTGATCGCATGCCCGGGGACCCGTCGTCCCTTTTCTCCTCTCCTTTTTTCACTTCTCTTAGGGATGAATCGTACACAGAGGGGTCGGCGTCTATAAATTTCCGCCGATTTAACCGTATTATCGAGAATCGCGGCGATGCTGACCGTATCCAAACTTCGATATCAGCTCCGCTCTTTCTCTCCGTTTAGTCGGGAATCTAAAAAATTCGCAAAATGCGAGAGATTCGACGTACCTTCACAATTACGCACGGCCCGACTCCCACATTGTTCGCGGATAAAGCTTTGTTTTAATTTTATTTGGATGAAATGACGGGTGTAAATATATATATATATATATGCGTGAGAGAGAGAGAGAAAGAGCGAGAGGCGAGTTCTATTGCATTTTATATTGTACAATTCGCGATACGCGAACGAAGTTCCAACGCCTTATTTGTTATTCGCGAATTTTTGCTGTATAAACTTTTCTCTCCGCTTTTAAACCCATTCTTCCTATTGTTCGTACGACATACCGTTGATATTCCGCAGAGAGAATAACTGCCGAATCAAATAGAATAACACTTGCAAAGACGCGGGCGTCTGTCGACGTGATGTAGTCCGTAACAATGGTCGCCGTCTTGCAGTTTGCAGTAATGTGAAAAGTTACGTTAATTAAAAATTCCACGGCAGAAACATTTACATCTTGAGCACCCTTACAATGCTTATTATCCTCTTATTAAGCGTAATAATTAGATATAACCGTGCCGCGAATCTACGCTATTTTTTTTTGTTTTTTTTTTTCAACAAAGCGCGAAGACGGGGATAAATTTTTAAAGCGCGGCAAGGGAACGAGAGAGTAGAAACGAAGGAAAGAGAGAGATAGAGAAAGAAAGTGAGAGAATCGCGATCTCTTGAACTTGACGCGATTTTATCGCGGGATATTTGTGACGATAGTATTACCAGGCATTTGCGGGTTGTAATGGTGTAACGCGATATCGCGGCACGACGCGACAAATTAAGCGACGCGTTTTAATGGTAAATGTCTGCGACGCGGTTGTGGGTTTCGAAAATTGAGTCCTCGGAGTATACAACAATTACAGGCAAGCGTAACTGAATTACGGTTGCTTGCGTGGAGAGATGCACTCGAAGACAGGAATACTTCAAGGCGAGAGACTGATGGTGGTACTTGACATCGCCGGAATTGCCCTTCCCCTGAGTGTTCGCATCAACTATCTCTCTCTCTCTCTCTCTTCTCTTGCACTAAGAGGCCCCACTAGTCCCTTTTCCGGAATTCCGGATACACGACGCGTCGTTTCGCCGCTTTATTTATGGCCGTTGCAGCGGCGCTCGTCGAGATCGTTGCGAAAATTAACGTGCTTGAGAAGAGGGCCGTTAAAAAATGACCGCCGGATACCGCGAGCGTCTTAACGAGGACGGACGGTAACGAGAAAAATTTCGATTCCCTTTACCTTACCTTTCTTTGACCCTCGGTCCGCGCGTGACGTTTGAAATCCCACGACATTTGCGGCGAGGCGGACGAGTTGCTGTCGCGTAAGAAAAAGGTAGATACAAGCGAAGTAATAATTCCCCGAGACCCCAGTTTGCTCTCCACTCGTAAGAAATAGTTACGCCCCGCGATACGACGTCCGTGCCGTGCGTTACCGCGAGCAGCGGAATGTGGGTCGAATGTTTCGAAAAACTTTCGCAATCTGCTTCCCCTTCAATGCTCTTCGATTCGCGAAGTTGGTGAAATTTCAGCGGCGGCGTTGATAAAAATTAACTGTAATTTTCTACGTGACGATGAAGTGGCCGGATTTTTCAGTTTGCAAAAGGGGAGAAAGATTTTTCCGTATCCCGCCGTCTTGTGAAAGAGAGAGAGGGAGGGAGGAGAGGAAGCGCGGAGGGAAAAGAAAAATAAACCTGCTTGTTTTCATAAAAAATACAGTTTATTCCTTCGATTGGCTCTTAAGTATAATCGCGTGCTTGTCGCGGAAAAAGGTAAACCCGTTTGGAGATCGAGCGAAATCACTTTACGTAATGAAAAAGAATCGACAAGATTCAAGATGAATAACCATGACTAGCGGGTACAATTGTCGGCGGAGGTAAATGACAAGGTTTTACCTTTAAAAACGCGCGGAAATGCGGAAGAACGGACTCGTTGGGCGTAATAAAATATTCCGTGCGAGTTAAAAAAAAAAAAAAAAAAAAAAAGAAAAAAGAAAAGGTGCACGTATTATGCAAGCGTATAAATAAGTGAGCTTATTACGTATATTGACAGTTTGCCGGATTTGCCCTGTCCACGCGACATATTGTATTTTATTCCTTATTCCTCTCGCGTATATTATTCTTTCATCATGTCACGACCCCGGCAGGCGCGTCCCGGCGGAGTTGAACGTCGCAGGTGGACGCGCGGCGGCGAATTAACGCGCGCTAAACTAACGTAAAAATATATTCGCGGCATCTACGCGCAGCGGACGTCGACGATATGTCTGAATTACGTCGACGCGGACGTCGTTCCGCGAGTGACGTATGTACGAAAACTCGCCGGTTAACGCGCGATACGTTTCACGCTTTTATTTATTTCCTTCTTTTTTTTTTTTTTTTTTTCGACGACGAGAGACAAAGGACGAGGACGAGATTCTCTTTGCGGGAGAGACGCGACCGTGGACGGCGAACGCGAATTCCGTCGTGTCGCCGTCATTTTCGTAGCGGCGCGAATTGCGGGAGGACCGAATCTGCGACGCGACGGCCGTATCGAGCTCAGCCAAGAACGGCGAAATTAATTATCGTTGGAAATACAGTGCGCTCGTTCGCTCGGAAGCTCGTCTGTTTAACGTGAGCGCGGACACGTACGTGCGTGCACAACGCTCGTACAATGGGGCGCGTTAATGGGCGCCGGCTGCAGTTATCATCCCTCCCTAGCCCACGGCGCACTTATTACCCGTCCCTTCGCCACCCTCTGAAGCGTGCCTATTCTGTCATGTACAAGCGGAGAGCTGCTGCGCGAGGTGTACGTCGAAAGTCCCCCCCGGAACTTCTTGACGAATCCGACCGCGAAATTTCGTCGGGATTTTGGTCGAGGGGAAGAAACTAGCTTCAAATTTTGTCAATTAAAGTCGCGCCGTTCGCCGTGGGTTCAAAACCCGCGGAATCAGCCGCGGCTGCGAGTACTCTTTTTTTTTTTTTCGTTCCTTCCGTCTATTATAAACGAGACCTACAAATGCCCGGTGAACGTGTTTTCACCGAGGGGAACACTCGGCTGCAATCTGCGAATGTGGGAGAGCGCGGGGTTTCGCGCCGATGCTATTAACCTAGCGGGGGTCGCTGTACACGCGATGTTTTACGTCCCGTCGAATAAAAGGCTCGCGGACGCAAACGCGAGCACGGACATCGTCCAGCGACGGGGCATAACTCGGCGCACGACGAGGATTCCACGGTAATGAAATCGTCATAACACTCCTCCTGCAATAACGCCGCTTGTAATGCGCTTTTTAATCGTCCGCGACTACAATACGGCCGATTGTTATCGTTATCGCGTCCTGCGCGCGCCGTAAAGCGTCCGTGCGATAACTATCGGCGATAATGCGGCTATTAGCGACCGAACAATCGACCACTGTTTCATCGACTTCGCAGGTTTTGGGATTTAAGAGAAAGACCCACATCGTGATATTTTTTTTCGCAAGAGTTCACGCACCTTACGTTTTATAATTATAATAAAATAATGTAGCAATTATTTTTATAATTCTTTTTTTTTTTTAATTTTTGTGCCAAGTTGAAAGCACAGGGATCTCTAAATATCTTAAGCCAGCAAAGATTGCGCGCGGAATTACTACGGAAAACGCAAGACGCCACCGGGGCGCAATGTTTAACTCCTCAACGTGCGCCACGATACAAGCACCACACGTTCGCCCCGCGTCCCGGCAAGCCGCCGCAGACTGTGTTTAATCTTATAACAACGTTAATTTCATTCTATGGCTGGGGCATACGTCGCAATGCAAATAGTTGAAATTGAGCCTCTCGTGACATCTGCGACGTGTAATTTCGCACAATGACCCACTTGCCACGTCCAGATTTTATCATCAACGGCACATCAGGCCTCTCTTTTACCCCCGATAAATATCGGGTTAAACTCTGCGCGTGCAGAAATAAAGTACGGCGTTCAAAAATTTATTTCCACTAGGTAATAACAAAGCGTGCGCGCGTCATTTACTCTTTTGTTTCTTTCCGCGCGTAAAAAGATAACTGTTTCACATTTAATAATTTTCGTTCAATGGCCAACGTTACGGATGTACGCGCGATACTCGATACGATTGCGTGCATTTCTCAATATTAAGTCTCACCGTTAGCACGGCTCTTTAATTTTTCAATTATTTTAATTCTCACTTTAATATATTATTGTGTAACATATGCGTAATACATTTAATGACGGTCGTCAATTATTTCACATTAATTAGCGGAGTACTCTAAAAATATTATCGTGGCGTTGATAAGTATGTCGTGTACCGCGTCGTTTAAAAATATGAAATTAAAACACCTTGGGCGCAAACATTTATTCCCGCGACACAAAGTGATAGCCAACCGAGGGAATCAACTCTGCGATACGGAAAAACGGTAACAACGAATTAGGCTAAATTTAATAATAATATATTTTTTTTTTAATAAGAAAGGGAGGGTTGTAATTTTTCTATTCCTATTAATTAATATATTCCGGGCAAAGACGCGATTTTTCGCGCTTCACCTGCAATCATCAGCGTACGTAATATTCGCGCTACATCGTCGGCGCTCAGCGACGGTCGGGTGGGAGCGAACACCTTAGCGCGCCGACCAATCACAACGCTCCGTGATTGCCTGATCGCGATCGCGCGAGGGGCCTACGTGACTCATTCCACTGTGGTCTGTGAACGAGAGGACATGCCGACCACGCGGAGAACATCTCTCTCGGGTTATCGTCGTGTACCTGTTCTTCACAGAACACCGCTGTTAGTTAATCACCGACATTCGATCGGACAGATAAAGGTAAATCATTTCGTTCTTTATTCTGCCATAATACTTCGTGTATTAGTAGTCGGGCGACGGTACGGCGAGCATCGAAGCTGCTGCGTTCGAGATCAAAGTAGGAACTTGAGGAAGTTGAGGGCGCGGGGAACATTACATATCGCGGTCCGTCTCGTTTATCGCTTGGTGCAAGTTCTTGGTGTCGTTTATTCCGCCGACGAGAATTGGTCGTAGAATCATGAGGTAACAGTAGGCGCGGGGAGCACGGGGAGAAAGGGGAGGGACGTTGCGGGCTAGCGTGCTAGTGTGCTAGCGCTGGAATGTGCGTCCGGTCACCCGCAACCATAACATACGCGCGCGGTACGATAAACAATACGCGCTTAATAAGACATTGAACAGAACAGTAGGTATATTAACTGTATATTTTCTGTTTCAGGTAATATTCTACTATTGGAGGAGGACCAGCCCGACATCCCGCGGACATCCTGAGAGGAGGAGGAGGCCCAGGAAGGGTATCCTGCCCCGGCGGAGCAACCCATGGGTATATATTAATTTTTCCTTTGGATTTTTAATAACGTTTTTTAACTTTTTTATTTAATTATATTTTATATCTACTATATAATTGTTTTTTTTTTCTGTTTCAGGTCAAGAGAAACTCCGCTGCGTCGCATCGCTCAGTGCCGCACGTTGATTCGAAATTATACGAACTGCAGCCAGTTCGTCGGTCGTTCGGGGCTGCCGATAGTTACCGGGCGTTTTTTTTACGATTCTTTTTAATTCGGGAGTGTCGAAAAATTTGTTAAATAATTTTCGGGATTTTAACTTCACCCGGACGCGTTCGCGAGTTACTTGTGCGCGGAAGGATGGCTCGTCACGTCCCATCTGAGAGGAGGAGCAGGCCCGGGACGGGCATCCTGCATTGGCGGAGCAACTCTTAGGTGAGAAATAATTCTTTAAATAAAATCTGTATGAAAATAAAATTTTTACTTTTTTTTTTTTATTAATCTTATTAATCAATTTACATGTCTACATTAATTTTTTTCTTTTTATGTTACAGCCACCGCCAGAATTCTTCAACTCCGCTGAAGTTAGCAGACTGGTGAGTCCCACAATTTATTTTTTCGCAGCTTATAATCGGGTCCCGTTTATTCTAGTACGTTTTAAATTTCCAAGAGACACAGTGCAGGGTATTATTTTTGCGGTAACGAGGGTTAACCTCCTTCGATTTTTTTTTTAGCTTTTAAACGAACAGCTAAAAAATGTGTTTTTTCTTTTCCGTAATTGTTACACAAACTGAGCGCGCTCTCGAGAAAAATAGACGTCTCAGAAATTGCGTCATTCTCATTTTTCACAACACTTTGCTCTCGGCTGATTTTTTCCGATAAAGAAGCGATAAGTCAGATGGAAGGGGACACCGGTCGTTTCCCGTTGAAAGCATCAATGATGAAAAAAACAGCAGTTCGCTCGCTATAAACGTCACTCGGTAGCGCGCGACGTGCCGTATGAGAGGCATCGGCTTTAATGCAACTTTGCTCGTTGGTTGCATTACGACGCATGGCCGCGGTAAATAATAAACAAAGGTGCGGCTGCAAAAATATGTGTCGCGCCAGCGCGACACGATTTTTATCAAAGCGGGCGGTAGAAAGGGATAAAGAGAGAAAGAGAGAGAGAAAAAAAAAAGAAGAAAGGACAGCCGCGCAATCGTTAATACGCGTTCAGAGAAATTTAATCGACCGCGCATAGCTGATACGAATTTTGTGCTCGTGACCCCGCAATGTAATTACGGCTGTCCACGCGCATATATCTAGCGAGCGAATACGTTAAAGATGCATGACGTTATCGTAGATCGCAACATCGATGTCGTGCGTGCGTATTAACATCGAAAAGCTCTCGCCCCCGAACGTACGTATCGCATCGATCAATTATAATTTAACATCCGGATGTATTGTCGGTGAATCGCTGATCCGCGGTGGCCGTAATCGGTACAATCGACTGTGGAAAAAAAAAAAAAGGGTTACAACTGAAGTTTCTCGTTACCGCTAACGAATAACAATGCGCCACATGCACCCGTGAGACACGATACGATAAAGGGCCAAAACAATATTACGTAGAGTTATGCGAGCACGCGGGAGAGAAAAAGAGAGCAAAAAAAAGGAAAAAAAAAAAAAAGAAAAATTGTGTCATGCAGAACGGTCGCACGTCCACGTTTAGAAGGAAATTGCAATTAGCGGTATTACGGTATATTATGGTAATACAGTGTCGCGGCATACGGTAACGTCGAGGGTTAACGTCAAGCTCGACGTCATAATTTGTCATCGATTCTCATTAGCGTATCGTCGCTGCACTCGGCCATTGATCTTCGTCAATAATCGGCGCATACGCGATCGAACTTAATTTCGCCCTTAATTGCGTTTTCTATATCTCCCCGGAGATGGGAACCGACCGGTTTGACCGAGATGCCGCTCATGCTACGTGCCAGGGTGTTCTCTCTGGCCGAGAAAAATACACTCCGGGAACATACGACGTGTATTTCTCCCGCGCATTCCTCCGCTCGCGGTGAAACGTTTTCGACGTAACGATCTTGCAAAATACCGGGAGTTCGGCGCAATGAAAGCGCACGTGTTCGCGTGCGTGCATCTGTCTTTTTCTCTCTCTCTCACTCTAGATAGGAAATGTTACGATCGTACATCACGTGGGTCGACGCGGTTCACGAGAGCGAGAGATACTTCCGCAGCGAATTATCATTAATGAATCGTAATTACTGTGCAATATGTAGCGCAATCATCACGCGCTCGCGATCGCGCAGGTGTCTGTTTCGCTCGCCGATAGGTTTTCATAGAAATACGGGTAATTTACTGGATTTATGCGCACGCCCGGGGAAAATGAGCCGACGAGACCGATTTACAGCGTAGCGATTGTTTAAACAAGCCGTCGTTTCCTACCGGGATTTTAAAATAACAGCTTAGAAAACATTCAGAATCAAAAGAAAGGCAAGAGTAAAGCTAGTTTAAAAATGATGAAAACAGATTATAAATTGAGCCGCCCGCGAGCGCCCAATAAAAACGAGAACAATTTTTAGCCAGGTGGGAAGAATAATGGTGCCCTGGGCAGTATGACACCAGCGCAGGTTGCATCGCGAATTAAGAAAAGAAAATAAATAAAAGCTCCGGAGTGGACGGAATATATTAATAATCTCGGTGACGATTCGTGAAATATTCGCGTGACGCGCTCGCTGCCATAATTAGAGAGAAGAAAAAGGAAAAAGAGAGGGGAAAAAAGGAAAAATAAAAAAAAGGAAGTCAGCCGCGGCGAGCAGGCGAATATATAGCGACGATTGGCGAAGTTCGAGTAATCTTTTCTCCCGCGCCGACATTACAATCGCCCTTAAATTAATGCGACTTTCCGCGTCGTCTGCCTGGGGCGCGCGACGCCCGAAGGTCCCGCGATATTTTATCAAATTACCTTTTCGCGGGGGTCGCCCCGCCGTTATGCTCGATTTTTCCACGTCTTACGCAGCGCGCAGAATTAATGTGGCCGTTCGCGGTTAAATCAATCGGAATTTCGCCGGCGCGCTTCTGCTCGCGAAGGATCGCATTTTAGCTCGCCACCGTTTGACCCGCGCGCGTTTTCCGCCGGATATCTCGCGACAGGAGGAGGACCGCCGTCACCCGCCGCGACCGCCATTTCGCCGTGTGCTTTCTTCTCTATATCCTTTTTTGTTTTAATCGCCTTACGTAACCGCGGAGAATTACGGCGGTATTAAATCCGCGTTGCACCGCCAGACATTCTCGCACTCCGCGTCGAAAAGAGCGCTCCTAAAAGCTGTTTGACCTTTTCGCCGTAGCTTCTTTTTCGTCCCGTCTCCTTCTTCTCGTTCCGTCTCCTCTTTTTTTCTTTAATGCTCTTTACGCCGACGTCCTGCCGGGTATTAGGAATTAATGTACCGGCATGACCGTCTCAATCTTGCAGTCCCCCTTCGCGACCGGCAGATTCCGTAGCTTCTTCAACTTTAAAAAGCGCGACGGAGAGACGTTCTTCATTTTCAATTTATTAAACTTTAAATTATACCGTGAAGTTTATGAAATTTATTTCCACATATACGCACACATAAAAGAGCCATTCTTCGTAAAACACCTTTGAAAAGAATTGCTCTTTTTTTTCCCATTTTTTTTCACGTCATTATCGTCGTGACAAAGCAGACTCCGTTCAGGAAAGTCGCGAACAGTTCTAATGAATCTATAATTGTACGACTGCCGATTCGAGTTTTGTTTTCCAGTAAATTTCTTCTAGTCTATTAATAAAGAAAAAAAAAAATAAAAAAAGAAAAAGATACATAAAGGACGCTATTGTCAACGTTTCAATTGCCGCGATGCATCTTAGCGGTATCTTCTATGCGCGTTTTCACTTTACTCCATCCCTCTCCATTTCACGACTGTTACAAGGCCCCGAGTGCCACCGCAGCGGTATCCAGCGCGCCGGCCGGAGGTCGGCGGGCCATTCCCGCGGAAGGAAACGGGACATCTTTTATTCCCGTACTCCGACATGAAAAGGCACTTTTATTTTTGCTGCAGACCGCCCCGTACCGCCGGTATTTCCACCGTCTTCGGAACTCTCTCGCGAGAATATCAATGACATGTCGCGCGCGCGATTCACAGGAATCGAGGTGACTTAATAAAATATGAATATCCTTCCTCCCCTCCCCCCCCCCGTTTCTCTTGTAATTTTTCATGTTCGCCTGATCGTCCGATTTTTAATATCGAATTATGTACATTTATCATTTGATAATTAACTGAGCGACGCTAGTCAACGTTAAGCACGGATATCGAGGGAGTTCCCGGCGCTCGAGGATTTTAGTCCGCGATTTTAAAATTACACGAAAGATTACGGGTGGGGTAAGATGATTAGGCCTTTCTCTAGCTTGCAGCTTGCGCAGTAGTAATAGCATAAGCGAGCCATTCGCGACGGAATCCCGGCCGGATATAACGCCGGGCATCATAAAACGGTGAATCCAATCGCAATCTCGTTCTCAGAGCTCTTTTGCGGCGGACAAACGTTGGGGGCTCTTTCCGCTAATTCTCGTCCGTTTTCCCCGGCTTTCCTTTATTAATCAACGTAAATAACCGCGGGGGAATTACCGCGGCATTAGAACGGCAGTTGCGTCCGCACGCACTCGACTCTCATAAACCAACCGCTTCCGCGTCTCTTTTCTTCCGTAGTCGCCTTAAATACATGCGCTCCCCCTATTTCCCATCGTCGTTCTTTTATACGACGGTCTCTCGCTTCCGAGCACGGAAATCTACGTAGGATTAAACGCGCAACTTCTCCTCGCATAAAGGAGCACTTTTTCTAGTATCCTTTCTCTTTTTTCTTTTTTTTTTTCCTTTTGCTCGCTCCCCTTTCTTCCTTTCTCTCTCACCGCCACTTGATCTTTACAGTTTTACATCGGGGTTTTTTTTTCCTTTATTTTTCCTTCCACGTTAACGTTGCGCGTCGCGGCGCAGCGAGCCGCCAATTAATATGGGATCACGGTTGGATTCATTATAGTAACGAGTCGGGTGAAAAAGTATCGCGCGAGAGGCCGAGCTTCTAGTAACCGTCCTTTGTCGTCGTCGTCGTCGACTTAATTAAAGACGTCGCAGCGTTAAAGACTTTTATTGAGGAGCTTACGGCCACCGAGGCGACGCTTATTAACTGCTAAACGGACGCTTTGCTCGCCGCGAGAGACGGCTCCGTGCGATCGTACGCGTGATTGATTACGCTGCTATCTGCACCGTTATTTTTTTATTCCTTCGCGAGCGCGTACACGTGCCGCCCCGCTGAAATCGAAGCTCCGAAAAAAAAAAAAACAACAGCGCATGGAAAATCAAATTTCATTGTTTATTTACAGGAATATATGTAAAAATAGCAGAGCCCGGCATTTCGGAAAATTCGTTTTTATTTGCCGTCGTATACCGGTGTATCTGTTCCGAGCTAAGCGATTTATTTATTTTTCATGGAAATTGTCAATCAGTTGATCTCGTCGAATAAACTTTTTCTAATTTTAACGGTGAAACGGGTCAGATGATCTCCCCAGAACGTAGATATTATCGATCGACGGTCGACGCGCTCTGTCGAAATTGCGAAAAAAAGCAATTTCCTTCGCGAAACAATCGTCTCGTTGAGCCATGTAGGTTTAACCCGCGTTTTTGAAAAATTCTCCCCCTCCCCCTCCTCTCTCTCTTTCTCTCTTCCCCTGACTCTGTCTCTTTTTCGCTGTCGTGTCTCTTTTCCGTGCTTTTGAACTCTCGGAGCTTCGATGAAATATCGTACACGTTATTTTTTAACGGATAAACCGTAAGCTTCTCCAGCGTGACTGAGTACGCGACGTGAATACACGGCAAAATATTAACTGATTTTTTTTTGCTCGGCGCACCTGAGAAAAAAGGACGGTCGACTCCAAGTTCGCGCCGACGAAGTTTTCCCGAAATTTTCAGAGAGCCGACCCCGCGCCGAGACCGCGAATAAACCTTGTCCCGGGGGTGAAAAAAAAAAAAAAAGAGTCGTTTATACCGCGGTTATTTATGCATGCCGAGTGCATTGTTCGCGAAAGAATCCCCCCTATATATTTCGTTATTATCGAGAAACTCGAAGTTACTCGCGAATCTCATTGCGAAAGCCGAGCACGACCGAAAATATTATCATTCGCGGCTCCCAACGGAAGTTCGCGCAGGTGAAATTTCAACGGCAAGCGAAAGAAACGAGATAAAAAAATATATCGCGGGGCGATATTTATTCACGTTGACCCCGTTCCCCCCCTTTTTTTTTTTGGCGGAGGGGAAGATCCGGAGCTTTTGGGAATCTTGAAACATCGCAAAAACTATCGATCCCTTATGACTTTTATGAAAACATTTTTGTTAGGCGCCGAAAAATATTTGACGCGGCGAAAGCTGTATTTTAGCACGAGTAGCCATCGGTTTCACTAGAACGAAGATTTTTAGCATTCTACAGCACAATTATTCAATGTTATATTTATATAAAAAATATTCCGTTGAATGGTAAAACGTATAATAAAATAGATAAATGCATAAGTTATACAATATTTTTTTTCCAACAATTATTCATACAATAAGACGATAAGTGAGTAATTGGTACATTAGCTTGCATAATATAAAATTTAATAAATTCGAAAGTGTATCAGAAGAAAGGAAATACTTTTTTTTTTATATTACATTCGCGGAGTTGTAAAATGCGAGTCGCGTCAGGGAAGAAACCGATTTCTTATGCGGACGGCGCGGCAACGAAGAGGATTCGTTCTAAATTCGAAGCGGAAGACGGCGGCGCGACGAAGTTACCTGCGGAAAATTCGGGCGCGTTTATTCACACGGTGAATTCGTTCCTCCGTGTATCCTATGCATCAGCAACGGCGACGGCGGCGGCGGCGGCTTCCGCAGTAGCGACAGCGAGAGCCAGGAAATTACCGAAAAGGTCGACGTAGGAAGCGTGTGCGCGTGTAAGAGAGAAAGACAGAGACACGGCGCGAGAAAGAAGGACACGAACGCGCAACCAAATATTATCATTTAGCGGAGAAAGCTCCCAAGTCGAAATTTCGCAGGGAACTAAGTCGAAATTGGTTTTTGTTCGTTACCCGCTCGCTCGCCTGCGTCGTCATCGCCGTTGTCGTCGTCGTCGTCGTCGTGAAGCCCGACCTAATTAACGGCACCGCCGAGTCGGAAGCGCGCACCGATTCTCTCTCTTTGGGGGCCAAAGAGCTTCCCCGCTGATAGAAGGGACGTTCCCTCGAGCTCGCGCCCTTATTCATCGAGAGATTCGAGCCACCGTCATCGTCACCCCCGGCGCCGCAACTACCGACCGCCAACCGCCGTTAGCCGTCGTATCGTTACGCTATCTTCGCTATATTCCACCGCCGGTTGCCGAA